>NW_020455755.1:543917-628860 GCF_003342845.1 Nothoprocta perdicaria
GGGGCTGCGCGCGGCGGTGCCGCCGGCCCGACCCGCAGCGCAGGAGCCGCCGCCCGCCCGACTGAGCCCTGCGCCGCGGGCACCGGAGCACGGGGCACTGCCGGGCACCCCGGAGCTCGAGCCGCCTCCCCAGAGCCTCGCTGGTATGCGGGCTCTCTTGCTGCTGCAGGCACTTAGCCCGCTGCCTTCCCACACCGCAGGTAGAGGAGCCTGCTGTTCGGCCAGGCACTCATCACCCATCCTTGGTGAGGAAGAAGATGGAAAGATGGAGGGGAGAAAGCAAGGTTTGGCGTAAAGAGAGCACAGTGCTGTTTGGAGGGACGGAGGAGCTTCTGGCTCTCTTCACGGGGATTCTTGCAGGCATGGAGCGTTTGGGTTTGCATGTGCAAACCTCCTGTGCTTCAAGTAGCCGCTGGTATAGAGTCACGTATGGTTCTCATGTGGAGCCATGCAGGGTGCACATTAATCCTGCTTAGATGCACGTTATCCATCTGACCATCTTATCTCAATAAATCTGCTGATGAGAAACTACCAGAGGGCCTATATGAACTCAGGTTGGCCGCTGGCTTTGCCAGCATTGTCAGTGCAGTGTGAGTTTAGGCAAGGACTGACCCACTGCCTGTTCTGGGGGAGAGCAGCAGTTTCCCCTCTGCCAGGGACTAATGATGAGAAAGCTGGGGTTTTTTGTTTAGTATTGTTTCCTCCCTCCCTCCCTCCCTCCCTCCCTTTTCCCCGCTCCTCTCAGCACTGTTTGCTGTCTCGTGGAATCGGACATCACCTTTACCTGTGCATGAGGGGTAGAGGCACTGGGTAGCTGTCTTGGTGAGTGGCTGTGCTCCCTTTTAACAGGCCGTTGCTTTCAGCCCGCTGGGCGGTAGATCTTGATGTCCCCAGGCTTTGCAGCAGTACTTCAAGGAGGCCATGGCCAGGCTGAATTTGCTCCAACTTGTCCTGTGGGCCTGGATAGCTCAGCAGCCACTTCCCAACCAGACACGCATAGTGGAAGACTGTCCTCGAGTGCGGCTCGTGGCTGAAGAAAGCAAAAGGGATTTGAAGGCAGCAGCAGCAGGAGGGACTGCTCTAGGAATAACGCTTTGTTCGTCTTGGCTTTCTGCTTGGGTTTTCAGGGCAGTTAGACCAGCTACTTTTCCCTTTGCACTGCTTTTCTTCTCCTGGTCAACAGTTAGTGGTTGCAGCTTGGATGTTTTCAAGCTTTGGGGAGCAGTGTTGGGATGGCTACTGGGAGAGCAGCACGTGTGATACTCCAGTTTGCCTTCCTCAGGAAGCTGTGCGATAGGAGCCTGGCCTGGCAGCCATCCTTGGCTCCTGCGCTCTGCGCTGCGCTCGCCTCGTCCGGCCGGGATGCCGGAGCAGCTGGGAGGGGCTGCAGGTGTTGGAGCTGCTGGGCCGGCCTGGGCGCACAAAGGTCTGGTCTGGTGCCTGCTCGGGGCCTGCGGCCTCTCCACGGTCTTGCAGGGAAAGCCACGCGTTGCTTTCAGCGTCTCGTCTTGCTGTGGTCCCCATCACACTGATTTCGTGTTTGCCCACGTGGCTTCCAAATGTTTCGGACTTCACAGAAGTGTCTCAGAATGCCTCATTTCCCTGGTAGGAGCTGAGGCTTTTGCCCTTGTCTGCTCAGTTTGCCATCAGCTGTACTTGTGCTTGTTCTGCGCTTTCAGTCTTTTCTCGAGCAGACTGTGAAACCATGTAGGCTTTCCTTTTTATAGCTAGAGTAGTTCCATCCTGCTCCCTCAGCTCTGCGCAGTGTCTGCTGCTTTGGGAAGTGTTTTCGTCGCTCTTTGGACTTGGAAGGAACCCTGTTGCAGGCCACGTTAATGCTCCGTGGGTGGTGACCAGGCGCTGCATCCAGGAGAGATCAAGCAAGATTTACATGATGTCTACCAAAAGTCTGCTGGATGTTACGTGTTTCGTAAATACTGCAAAGAACAGAGCTGCAGGTCACAGAAGAAGATGGGGGTTAAGTTCATCAGCAAGTAGAACAACTTGATGGAGTTTAACTGCGGGATCCAGCCTTGAGTGGGACCTCGAGGGTGGAACTGACTGTGGTGCTGTCAGGATCTTGAGAGTTGTGTGTTCTGCGAATTGTTTGTTTTTAAGATGATTTCAGATTTTGGTAAAAGATTTGCTGGAATTTGAAGAATAGAGCACAAGTGATTAGTTGTTATCTTTCAAGTAAACTGTAAGCCTGTGAAATATAAATAATTACGTTAAAGGAACTGCATGTTTCATAATTCTACTGTTGCCCAGGTAGAGCTGATGACTTTTGCATTTGTAAAATCTTTGCTTTCAGTAACATAAAAGTAGAACATAAAAATATCTGCTGCTATACCGATTTAACAAGTTACCTGGCTTTGTTAGCTTGTGTGCTGATCTTGAATTCCAGTTCAATATTATGGGTGTACTTGGTTTTGTTGAAGGCTTGCTGCTGGGATTGACTGGTGCAAAAATATTTTTTTCCAAATGCTTGTGACTGGTACCTGTAGATTTTCAGAGAGATATAAAGAAAATGAGACTTCTGAATTGCTTGGCTTCTTGTGCTTCTGGTGCATGTAATAGAGTGTGTCTGCTGTGTGTGTACCTGCCCAGAAGTGTTATGTAAGTGCTGCTAGTAGTAATAGGTTATTTTGATCCCATTAATTTAGGGAAGGAACATCTTGAGGGGAGCAGTGGATGTTCTGCATGTGTTGTTAGGATGTCCATGGCTTCTGAGTGTGGACTGTGGTAGACGGACTGATCGGACTGATCCTGCCACTCCCTGCTGATAGCCCATTCTTTTTTCCCTTAAGCAAGTGGTTTGCATGCACATGAATGACTATGTATGTACGTGCACAGATACACAAACTGAGGTTCCTTTTCTACCTGTTGTTTTCAAACTTCAGGGATATTTGAGAATTGGAGGGTGTTTGATTTCTTTGAATTTAGGTTAATGTAAGAGTCTTGTATAGTCTAAGAAGACAAATTCAGTTATAACTGCAAACAGCTAATACTTGTTGTCTTGGGGCTTTTTTCTGTAAATGTTTATCCGTGACCCATGAGCTGATGCTCTGCTTTGCTTTGTACTGCTCAGTTGTTTGCAAGGCTCTCCTTTTTGTAAAATATTGCCAGCAAGGCATGATGTGGTAGCCAGCATGGTTCTTCTGGTCATTTCCTGTCTCATCTCACTGCCTTGTTGGCGTATATCTCGATTGCGTGGGCATGGTAACGTGCATGATGACCAGGAAGGTTTCCTTAGGCTGTACCACTCAGCACTAATGTTTTTGGTGTGTCATGTGCATTGGAGGTATTGAAACGTGGATTTTTTTGTTGTTGTTTTTATTTTTGTTTTCTGCTTGTTTCTTTTCCCAACAAATGAGTGTATAATTGTTCATGTGCCTGGTATTTGCAGTATTTCGTATCTGAAAAGGTAGCTGCTTGTTGTCTTCTGCAACTGATGGATGGAAAGAAGACAGCACTGTAGCCAGGGAGCTCTTAGGGATCCCACGTTTTTGGTGAGAAGCAGAGATGCAAAGGGGCGGACTGATTTCAGCGGAGTTGGAGCACCAGGCTGAAGGAGCAGGATTTGGTCTCTGGGTTCATCGGTGGGTGCTCCCTAGTGGCACCTGTGAGTTCAGGAGCAGGTGTTGAGCTGTGAGGTAGGGCAGCGGCGAGGAAGTGCTTTGGGCAAAACGGGAACGAGAAGCGGGGTCCGTGTTCTGCGGGGCCTCCTTCAGGAGCGCTCAGCTAAAGAGCTTTTGGATTCCCCGGGACTCTGGCTCCTTTCTAGGCACTCGCAGATGCCGGGGACTGTTTCCTGGCATATCCCCTTTCTTATGTCAGCAACGTTTCTTGTGACTCAGTGTTAGCCTCGGTTTGGATTTGGCAATGCTGCTCTTTGAGATTGCTGACCTTATTCTTATCTTCTGCTTCTGAGTTTTCCTTCCCTGCAGAGCCTGGGATTTGCAAAAGCCAAGAACAGTCTTCATGTTTCAGAGAGCATTTGTGGTTGGGCTCCTGCTCTGTGCAGCCTAGGCCGACTTCAGTGTTGTGGGAATGAGGAAATGAGAACTTTTCTAAATTTAATAATAAGTAATCAAGGCCATTTGTTGCCTCATGTAGGGATGGGGTAAGAGTGGGAAAGGAAATGAGTTCCATTGCTCTTTTTTTTTTTTTTTTTTTTTTTCCTTTTTTTTCCTTTTTTTCTTTCTTACCTCTGCATTCCTTTTTCGGAGACTCCTTACCGTTTCAGCCAGGGAAGGGCACTCTTCCTGTTGGGCACTCTGACCCGGCGGGACAGGAGAGACGTTCATTTGGGGACTCGCTGTTAGTTCCTACACTGACATGCCCGGGTGGCCTGAGCGAAGCCGGGCCCTGCAGCGCTTCCCCTGGCAGAGCCCGTGGGGCATCTGCTGCGATATGAGGCTCCTGTTGCTCTGAACTGTGGTGGCAGCCCTGGAAATCGGCCAGTGCTGCGACTCTTCAGTGGGGTTTATGTGGTCTGTTCTCCCTTGCTTCAGCTGACAGCTTAACTGCATGGAGGGGAATGAGGGTCGTCTCGGACAACAGCTTGTCCTGTTACTCAGTTGGCATCATTAACTTTTGTGAAGAGTTTTAGAAGAGGTGAATTTACTCATAAATGGAGGTGCAGAGCATCTGCTGTGAGGGCTGGAGACTCTGAAAGGACAGAGTCTTCTCTAGTTTTAATTCATACTGCTGTGGTTTGAATTGTTGCATCTTCTTGGTGATACCCTGTTGAGATATAGAAGACTGAAAATCTGAAGGTACTTTTCTTCCTTTTTTGCCGCTTCTCTGGTGTAAATCAGGAGTGATTCCTTTGAGTGACGCTGTTGTAGAACCGGTACAAGTGAAACTGAGTGTACGGATTTCCTGGTATGTAGTGGTTCACAGGGTGCATCAGAAGCTGCCAGAAGCGCTTAGTGGTTCAGAGAGTTAATTATCCTTGTGCCGCAGTCCTACGAACACATACCTGTTTATGGCGTTAAATAACGTTGTTTCTCTGTGATTGGGAGGGAATGCAAGTGTGCATAGAGGTGAGGTGCCTGGTTTTGCAAAGGCACGTGTTGTTGGTGAATTCCAAGTACTTGAAGTGCCTTATGTGGAATGGGAGCCTGGAAATTAGAGAGGGAGACCCCGTGCGGCTCAGGCAGGAGCCGGCGGGACAGAGCTGCTGACCGACTGCCCGCAGAGCGGAGCTGCCTGCGCTGCTCGGCACGCGCTGCCTTCCGCAGGAGCTGAGCTTAAACGCTGCAGGTTCTTAGAGTTCACAGTGCCTGGTGTCTGCCTGAACTCTTAGCGTCCCAAGTAGCACCAGTCCTCTAGTCCAGAGGACATTGGCGCCGATTTTGTGGCAACCCTGGCTGCTCCTGTGGCAGGATGGGCTGTTTCTTCTCTTGCTGCCATGCTCCGTTACAGTGGACAACCTTGGTGCTTTGGCAGTGAAGTTCACACGCTCGGCACTTGGGATGAGACCCTTTCTGCAGATCACGTGAGTGTGAGCAAGGTGCGATCGTGCGCTGCTGTCGTCTCGGTTGTGATTCATAGGGCTACTGAACCTTCTCAGTGGTCCTTACGCCCCTTGGTCCTTACGCCCCTTGAGAATGTCAAGAATAAATGGAAATTATGTAAAATTCAGGTGTACTTCTGCCTCAGAGCCCAAGATCCTTCTTGTGAAAATGCCCCAAACATCACATGCCTTGTACATACTGGAGTCACAGAAGATCCTATATTGATGGCATTGTTAATGGGAGAGTGAGTGAGAGAGCAAGTTTGTGGGGCTGCCTTTTTTTGTATTAACATCTGTAAGGGGAAGTGTTTCCTTAGTTTGTTTGCAAGCTGCAGGTATAAAAAGAGAAGAAGGCAGGGGGATCCCCACAGCTTGATGGAATCACTGGAAGTTTCTGTATCCCAGAGGTTTATGGGCATTATTAAGATATTGTTTAGAGACTATTAAATCCATTCAGTGACAAGATGAATTGATGGTTTGGATTCTTTCTGCCAATAAAGAGGTCAGACACAGAAGACAGTGGCTTACTGATGTTAGATTTTGGCTTAGAAAATCCTTGAAATGAACCCTTTAGCTCAAGGGAACCCAAGATTTGCCATACCAAAGGCCTTGCTGGCAGCTTGTCAGCAGCCCAAGGGCTGCACCTGCTTTGCAGAGGCATTTGCATAAATATTTTTGATCAGTACTGCTTGCTTGTAACTCTGCTTTCCTCTTCTCTCAGCTTCCCTGATGAATGAACATGACTTGTGTAGGAATTTCACTGATAACCCTGATGAACACGTTGGAGAGCGTTGCCCCCAGCCCGGCGTTCCCGTGCACACGCTGGCCATGGAGCCTGTGCCTGCTTGTGCCCACACTGCCGCCCCACTGTGCTGTGCCAGGCTGCAGCGCGGCCGCACTGGGCGTCCTCGTCGGGAGCGCCAGGAGCTGCCGCCAGTTGGCCTCACAGTTTTCACTTCCATTGACTTCAGTGTCCTTTTTCTCCATCTTCCTCCTTACTTTTAAGTTTTTGGGTTGGGAAGAAGCTTTGCGTGAGGATAGCAAAGGAGGGAAACAATAAGTTGAGTTCAGTTCTGTTAATAGCAGGACTACAAATTTCTGTTCAAAGGGTGATGGATTTGAGGTTTTGCTTTGGGACTGTCTGTAATTCAGGGTGTAAGATGAGCATTGCAGGGCCAGATAGTAACAGCTGCAGGGCCTTGCAGGTTGGGAGTTCAGACCTTGGCAGTGCAAACTGTGTAGAACTGTGCTCTCCTCAGCACAGTGTTTGGGTGGGTGGAAACGGGCCTATATCTTGCAGGGTGTTCCTCCTGTCAGTTTGCTGCCGTGACCCAGTGCTTGCTGGCCTGTCAGGACGTGCAGACAGGAGCGAGCAGGCACCTGAATGTGCCGCCATCGAGGGCGGAAGCCGAGGGCAGCATGTAATCGTATGTTAATAGTCTGTGCTTAAATCAGAGGGAAGTTAAAGGAAGAATTGATGTGACAGACGCGTGGCACTGATCTCAAGGTGCCGCTGACTCCCACACGCCACTTTGCCCAGGGCCCCATTCAGCCACCAGCCCTGCAGTAGCCACACCTAGCAGTTTGGTGGAGAGGCCTGCGGATGGCAAATGTCCTCGTAGAAGTACCAATACTCACTGTGCTTGTTTCTCTTTCAGAAGAAAGTGAAAAGCACGAGAAGCTCCGCCTAGAGAGAGAACAGGAGCAGAAGAAGTCCAGTGTGCAGAGGGTTAACCATGTCGGTGCCGTGGAGGAGCCCAGGAACGAAATGCTGGCAGTGCCCATCTCTCCCCCTGCACCAGCACCGCCGCCTCCACCGCCTCCACCCCTAGCAGCTCCCATCTCCGTCATTCCCATTCCGGTGGTCACCAGCCCCCCTCAGCAAGCAGCACAGACCACCTTGTCCCCTCCACTCGTCCAAAGGCACCAGCCCCTCGTAAGCGCTCCCGGTGTCACCAAGGAAGCATCTTCAGTAGCACCTGTCATACAGAGACCGTCTGGCCCCCTTCTTTCTGACGCGAAAGCTGCCGCAGCACCCTCGGGGAGCCCGAAGCAGCTGCAGCACTATGCAGCACCCGTGCTGGCCATCTCGCAGCACCACGTCGTCCAGCAGCCCATGCAGCCACAGGGGCACCCACCGCTGCAGCAGCATCCGGGAGTGCCTCCGCAGCTCAGCGCCCTAAAGCTGGCTCCAGCAGAGGAAGCCAAACCAAACGAGCAGAAGAAGAGACCTGGAGGGTGAGTGCCCTTTGTGGCTTAGAGAGAAGGGCTTTTGGAGGGTTTGGAGAGAGTCAACAAAAGCCGTCTCTGAATTCTGCAGCAAACCTAGCATTCCATTTGTAAAGAGCTCTCACATCAGTAATAACATCCATAGTTATTTGAATGTTTATTTTTGAAAGCAGGTCCCCTTACCTTATTATTTTCCCTGGGTTTTACTAGGAATATACAGGGATTGTATATATAAAATCCATAGTACTGAAATATACAAACATTTTTTTCCAAGACGGAATGTATTAGGCAGCAAGTCCCAGCACTGCCTGCATGATCTCCTGTGGTGTCTAATACTATTTTCAGGCAAAGGATCTATGCTCAGAGTGGTCAGGGAGATCGTACAGCAGTCTTGCTTACAGAGACCTTCCTGAAAGCTGGGCCGTGGAAATGTTCTACAAGATTTTGTTTCCCAGGATAGAGATCAGCTTCGTTACTATCTTAATTTTAGTGATAAATTTAATCTTGAGGTGAGCAAAACCATCTTCCTGTTTGTTTGGGAATCCTGGAACTGGAAGGGACTTAGGGTTGTTTAAACTTTCCCCACCCTCACATATGACTCTTAACCCTCATGTAGCTCCTGGCAGGTGTTTGTCTAGCATGTTCTTCATGACTTTGCTTGGTGTGGACTCCCATGCTCTCCTTGGGCAATCGATTCCAGATAACAATATTCTACTGTGTAACCCAGTATTGCTGCCTGTCCTGTTCCTTGTGGACAGGCAGAGCAAATTGCTTCCTTCCCATTTGTGGCAACATTTACCCATTCCTCTCGCTCTCCTCAGTCCTCTCTTGTGCAGGAAAAGTCACCTGGGTTAAGTCTTTCTTCTCTCATGTTACATAGACCTCTGGCTGTTGTCCTTGCAGCCTGGGCTTGGCAGATGTCTCTCTCTGAATTTTGGTGTCCAAGACTGGATGTGCTAGTCCACTCAAGGCCTCTGCAGGGCTCGGTGCAAGGTGCTTTGCAACTGGCCTGTTCAGTGCAACGAAGCAAATGAGCTTGTGCTTGGGGCGAGGGGGCCTGGTCAGGCATCCAGGGATGCTGCTGCTGGACAGAACAGCAGCAGGTGTCCCCCCAATCCTCACAATGTCTCAGGGCTGCTCTGCTGAAATAGGCTCTGTGCATTGTGAGGACCTTTAGTCTCCGGTCTGCCTAGCCCAAACGAGGGCCAGCAGGAGAACAGCGCAGGACATGCTCCTCTGTGCCACAGCTCCATTCCCATCAGGGGAAAGGTTTGGGCTGTGTGCAGACCTGGAGTAGCTTTTTGCTTTCTCCCAGATGGAGTCAAGTGGTCTGAACATGTGAGAACTTCAAAACTTAGTAGTTCACTTTCTTTTTCTTGGATCCTTACTTCATTTGTGTGAGCATTGCTGTAATGCAGTGTCGATGAGATGTGAATTCTGCCAGTCTTTGGAGAAACGAAGCCTGGCAGTGCTGAACAGTGACCTATTCCCTATGGGTGAGCTCCATAAAAAGTGTGAAAGTTTTGACATCTCTCGGGAGCAAGAAGAGAGGTAAATTGCAGAGGATGAGGTCCATAGTGGCTTTTGGGATGTAGCCATCCCAAAGTGCCTAGAAAGAAGCAGGAGAAATAAGGCTATTATCTTTATAAATTCTTCAGAAAATGGATAATTCCTCTTAGGATTGTGATGTTTATGGCATGTCTATAAAATACAGCTGCAGAAAGAATAAGCATTTTTGTACTTGAATGAGCGGAGCCTGTCACAGAAGCGGTTGTGTTTGTCATGCGTGGCGTGCACAGCGTTCCTGCTGGCAGGTGTTGGGGTGCCAGGCGTGGAGCTCTGCCCCGGAGCAGCCAGGGCAGAGGCGCTGGGGTGGCTGCAGCACCGCACGCAGGCTGCTCCCTGCCCCGGACGGTGCCTCCTTGCCGGGGGACGCCGTGCGGGCCTCATCCCGCTGCCGAGGGCTACGTCGGCGCCTGAGGTCGAGGCGTTTTACCCTGCAGTGTTTCTGTTGCCAGTGTCTGTCTGACGCTGAGCAAATTGTGAAGGTTTTCTGTGGTGCATTTTGGACCCCATGCCTCAAGGTGCATGCTCTTTCTTTTCCCAGAGTTGCTCCTTTAGGCGGAGCACAGGAAAGATGTTTTATTCTGCTTGTAAATGGTTCACGGGAAAAGGCTCTCAAATATTTATATTTAAAAATCTGAATATTTATTAAATATTAACCGACCTCCTGAAAAGCTCACCTCTCAGTCAGCATGTTTCCAGCCAAAGGTAAACAATCACTCTGCAGAGTGCATGGAAGATGCTTGAAATGTCTGTGTCTGCTAACGTGCTTTATCGCGCAGCAGCTGAACACCTGAGATAACAGTGACTTGTTTTGCTTTTCCTGAAAGAAGATTCCTCTGATTTGGGGGGGAGCAGAACCAAACCGTACGGGAGGTGGCCTCAGTTCTCTTTCTTGAGCAGTGACTAGAAAATTCCTGTATTGCTTTACTTCGTGTTTATGTTCAGCTGTGTTATTTTAGGCACAGTAAAACTCTAAGGAGGTTTGAAGCATTCCTGCCAAGTCCTATGTGCTTTAACATGTAATTGTATCAATCTTATCCCCTGGAGTGGAGGCGTAGATCAGAAATGGGTCAGAATCTGGGTTATATAGAGTATAAATAAATACAGTTCATAATTTGTATATTCTTCTCTTTGGCCATGTGTATATATAGCCACGTTATGCTGTTGCCTGTTTGTATTTTGTGTGCAGTATATACATAATCCACTATATATATGTTTATCCCATCGAAACTGCATGTAAAGTGTAGATTTTTATCTTTATACATTATAGCTAGAATTATGTATGTAAATGACATTAAAACAGTGATACAGGAACATCTCTGCACATTGATGTTAACCTCTATATCCTAGACACACACAGACACACACTGCTGAAAGCACAGGTTGAATGGCAATAGTTTTAAACCTGACACTGAGTTTATCTTTGTTCTGTTTGGGTTACAGGGTTGGGACCAGGGAAGTACATAATAAATTGGAGAAGAACAGGTGCGTAGAAAGCCAGGGTTGTGTTTTTATTGTAATTCCCCTTCCTTTTTTTGCCTATAGTCTGTAAATATCCATTTGGTTTTTTTACAAATGACTTGAACAAAATTCTTAGCGATTTTTAATGAATATTGCAATACTGCTTTGCTTTCTTTTAGCTCACTTCTGCATCTCTTGCTTTCCGGTATGTTTTTCTTAGCTGCGTAATTGCATTACAGTAACATTGCAAAACCCTGATCCTGCAAAGTAAATCACCATGTGCATAATGGTGTAGTTTCGTATTTGAGTTAAAGAAATTTGTTAGCCAAGACAGAGGCCAGGGTCCCGTGTAAATGCAAAATAAAGATCAGTTCCCGATCCAAAACTTACACAGTGTAAACAGCTGTATCAGAAACATGGGAAAAGTGAAAACAAGAGCATAGGCGGGTGAGATTTTATTTGAGATTGCACAACATTTCCTAGCAAAACCAGGACTAGAATTGAGGTCTTATAAGCCACACACCCCTATTCCATTTACTGGATCGAGGACTCAATTTTAAGCGTGTAGGTGGTCTCAGTGGCCGCTGTGCACATGCGTTAGTGCTTTGCTGGATTAAGGCCCAAATTAAGATTTCGCTCTCCATTAATCCAATTTCCAGTTTCTGGTCGCACCAGTTGACAAACTATCTGTGTTTTCTTTAGACGTGCGCATTTGAAAGAATGCTTTGAGACATTAAAGCGCAACATCCCCAACGTAGATGACAAGAAGACCTCAAACCTCAGCGTTCTAAGGAGTGCCTTGCGATACATCCAGGTATGTTTGGTGTGCGGGTGACTGCTTGTTCCTGCTGGTCATCGTGTTTTGTCTTTGCTAATCAAGGCAGACCCCTGTGAACGTTTTGAATATCTCAAAAATTATTGATGAGACAGAAGTAACTGCAGGTTATATACTTGGAGGTAGGGAAAGACAGGAATTTTGGGATGCGATGAAGAATGTGATGGGAAGCTCCAAATGGATTGGATACCAAGAGTGAATCTGTGAGAAAGTGCACATAAAATTCAGTTGTAGTGTTTGGAGCCTGAGTGGAATAAGCATCAGTAATTGCCTGTTGTTTATCCCATACTTGGCACTGTCAGCAGTTTTGTCAACTGCTTTATGAATTTATTTGTTCTTACCCAGCGCATTTTCCATATTTAATATTTGTACAATGGGTTAATGGTAGCACAGAAGTTGTTCTTGGAGGTATTCTTTGTGGTTGTGAAATCAATAGCCTGCAATGCAGTTTAAGTTAATTCAACTGAGTAAAAGGAAGAGGAAAGCTTGCAAAAGTTGTACCTCTCTCTTGTAAGTGAAAAGGGCCAAAGAGCTTGTGCATTTTGGCCAGAGTAGAGCACACTGACCACTGTTAACAAATGGGCTTTTCTGCCCTGGCTTTTTCTTTCTTTTTTTACAATCTTTCTCAGTATCTCTCCAATGCCAAGCATATCTGTGCATGTTGGTGTTTGCTTAAGCTCATGGTGATACCTGTATTGCACTGTATTGTGTGTTGGAGATTTATAAAGTGCTGCTGCGGTCCTCCTATATCCCAATAGGCAAAGAGCTACATGTTCCCCGGGCAGAACTAACAAGGAAACTCCTTAAGATACCGTGCTGTTTCTGCTACAGTGGAGCCCTCCTCCTTGTCCTGGCCTTCACCTCATTTTCCCGTTGTGTTGGGTGTGCGTGAGAGCTTTTCAGCCCAGGCTGCTTTGGGAGTCTCAGACATGTGGTCTGGATGTATAGGTTGCTGCTTTTCTAGATCACACACTCGTGTCCAAACCAAAACAGTGCGGCTGGTGACATCTGATGGCAGTTTGATGGCAGGTGTGAGATGAGTTGGCTGCTATCGGTTCCTAGAAGGCCATGGTCGCAGCAGGGAGCGGGATCACTCATCTCTCGTTTCGCCCTCGCGCTGGGTCGTTTCTTGCTGCATGCCCCTGGGTTTGCAGGAGGGGCTCTGCCTGGTGCAGAGGGGCAGAGCAGTCTGGGGCTTCTGTGTCGGGGGAGAGCGGGGCAGAGGTGGCGCAGAGGGAGCAGAGCTGCCCGTGCTGCATCGCGCGGGATGTGTGTCACGGCAGAGCGACTGCAGCACAGCCGCTGGGGCTGGCAGCATGGAGCTGGCCCGTGCTGGGAGCTGCCGGAGGCTCCGAGGGCCTCCACGTGGTCCGGTACCTGTACAGAGGGGCAGCTGCAGCAGGGCTGCATGCAGCCTGTGAGTGCCGCAGGACAAGCCGCAGAACGAGCAGCGCTGCAGCCTGTGAGCACTGCAAGATGAGCACTGCAGGACGAGCGCAGCCCATGAGCGCCGCAGGATGAGCCACGCCACAGCCCACGAGCGCTGCATGAGCGCAGCCTGTGAGCGCCGCTGCTCGCGAGCTCCACAGCCCGGCTGCAGCGGTGCGCGCTGCCTGGGAAGGTCACGGTGACCTCAGCGCGCCGGAGCAGCCCAGCCAGCGCCCACGTCCACGTGTGCAGCGAGCACATGGCTAGTGCCAGCCCCCCGCGTCAGCCACTGCCCGCCCCGCTGCTGCCCGTGCAAGCGCCGCCCGAGCAAGCACCGCCTGCGCGAGCAGCTCATGATGCGGCAGCACGGCCGCTCCAAGCGGCTCCGTGGGGCCCGGGTGGCGCTCGCGGCTGCGCTCTGCGCCTCAGGCAGCCGGAGCATCCGGAATGAGCGCATTCCCTGTGCCTAGCTCTGAACTGTGACAGGGGTGTTACACGAGGAATTAGACAGCTGGTTTTGTTTGCGTGTAAAACAGGTGATTGAAAATCTTGTTTGAATTTTAGGACTTTAAAGAAAGATGTTTTAAAATTTTTTTTTTTTTAATTTAACATCGATCTGTTCCAACAAAAACAGCAAAATAGCATGCATGAATAGTTCATCCCTGCTGCTGATCCTTGCCTGTCCCAGCCCATTAAAGAGGGAGCCTAAGCAGGACCCAGCGGGGCCCGTAGCATCCGCTAAGGCTGGACAAGGTGAATCTCAGCCCAGCCTTCGGAAAGAAGAACAGGGTTGGATACGATTAGAAGAAAATTGAAGGAAACATTGCCTTACTGGCAGAAAAAATAGTATTAACACCTATAGGGAACATTTCAAAGACTTTCCTTGCCCTGTGTCTTCACAGGCTACTTGTTTTCTTCTTTTTCCTGCAGGATATCACAAGTCTCATAGCAAATCCAGCATGTTTCACATAACAGACTTGTTGTTTGCCCCTCTCCCTTGTGAACAGGGTATGAGAGTTGTGTAAAGGAGAGTTAAAATCAAGGTTTTTTATTTATTCACAATATAGCAAAGTAGTTCTTTGTCAAAGCAGGAAAATACCCCAACGAATGACTCCTTCACAGAGCAAGTGCAGCATGCTGTAGTTAGCGCTGATTTGTGCCCTCAAGGATTATGGCAGTTTACTAATTGTTGCAGCCTCTCCTTCTCTGAAATCCTTTTTTCTTCATTCCAGCTGGAACTTCTTAGACACAAGCTATTTGTTTCCTTGTCTGATTTTAAATATTTGTATCTGCATCAAATCAGATAAGTCAGAAAGTTAAATTCCAAACTTCCATTTAGCTGTCACTTTAATTTATCCTTAGAGTTGGGATTGGGCTCTGCAGTAATAAATTAGAATCTCTGCAATTAAACACATTGTTGCACAAAGGAAATTAGGCTTAACATAGTTGGAAGTTGTTAATCCATTTAAATAGCGATTTGGTTTTATGCAGCACAAGCAGTTGGTTTGCGAGCCAACTTCCTGGCTTGGGACGCGCGGAGTTGCCTCCGCCTGGTCCAGGTGGCACCATGGGCCTCCAGCCCCCCAGGGCTGCAGTCAGGCACGTGTGACACGAGGCCGGACCCCGCGCTGCCGTGGGCTTCGCCCATGCACCCCAAAACTAGCTAGAGATACTGGACACTGGAACGTTGCCTACACATGACGTGAAAAAAATGTAGTGGGGAGAAAATGCAGTTGTCCGCTTTGAGGGAAGAGCGGCAGCGCATGCCCCGTCGGAGTGGTGCTCTGTCCTCCAGCAGGCCTATGTCTGCTCCGAGTACTAGAGACAGAGTTAATGGTGTGGAATACGACCAGTATGACCTGTCCCACACAGGGGCAAGAGGTAGGGAATTCCTCTGTCAGGAGGTAGGGTTTAGATTCTGCCCAGCATCGTGCTCACCTGAAGGGTATTGGTGCAAAGCTATGGATTCTAACAGAAAACTTGCCTTTTGGTCTGTGTGTTCCCAGAGGTCCTCCAGTGGACTTGAGTTGCAAATAGCAGACTTTCGGTCTTCTGGTTATGTGTACTTAGAGAAATCTATGCATGAATGACAAAGCCATTTACAAGTTGTGACTGCTAGGTGGCTGCATTGGAAGCCTCTTATTGTCATGTGAACCGCAGAGAAGTGTTTTACCAAAATAGTCTCCATCTTCCTAATGGAAACCCTGCATCTATCCATGTTCTTGGAACAAGGTGCTTCATCAAAACAGCTGCACAGGACTTTTGGAGGAGCAACCAGCTGTCAAAAGTTGAGTGTTAAGTGGGTCTAGAGCAGGGAAGAGCCTCTTCTCTAGAGCATTAGCCCTTCCAAACCCTGGCTGCGGGACGTGACAGAGTGACAGAGCCTTTTGGAGCTGAGCTCCCCTCCTGCCCCTCATGTTGCCTCTCCTAAGAGTGGCTGAAAGGGGCAAGATGCAGCTCCCATGGCTCTCGCCGTGCTTCCTTCACAGGATGGCAAGAGGGCTCATGGTAATCTAAATCTTTCTAGATTCCCAAGTAAATCTATTGGTTTGCTTGTGCCAAGTTTTGCCTCCCTCGCTTAAACCAACTTCCCATTGCAGCAGTGTCACTTCAGGCAACCTTTGCCTGTCCACGTGGCAACTGGCCAGATCAGGCTTAGTTTCCTCCTCCTAGGTAACTGCTTGACACTCAAGGAGGGACAGAAGTTCACGGGTCTCAGTTTTTGTCAGGTGCAAAGTAGTTGAGCAAACTCAGGATGGATGTGGGTGTGAAAGAGTCACAATTTGAAAGGCAGTTCTGCTAGGCAGGGGGATGGACTCTGTGGTTACTTTAGCAAAACTGTTTCTCTTTCCATAAAGGAAAAAACATGATCCTGCGATGAGGATGTGTCAACATCAGGCCTTGGACTTTGGTGCCAAGAGTCCTTGGTTCTGTTTCTCACCAGCACACTGGTTACTGCGACTTTCCCATGTCCATTCCCTTCTTTATCTCCCCTCTTTGGGGTGTGAGCTCCAAGCTGGGCTGCCGTTTCCTTGTCCATGTGCAATGCGCCCTCAGCAGTCACAAATCGGCTGAGATCACAGGATGCTCTTGGATGCAACTTGCCAAGGTGATTCCCGACCTCCTGCCGGGAACAGCAATCCATTCTGAACTGACTTCTGTGCTAATTAGGAAAGCTCATTGTTTATATGAAACCTTTGAAATTGTTCTGAAATACTCAGTTTATCCTCACATCGCCTCTCTTGCATTTTCAAACTGCCTAAACTGACACATTCTCCTGTAAATGGTACCTGTTTCACACTTCTGCGAAGGATAAGCAATAGAACCCTCTCACTTCAGGGCAGGATATATACAAAGTACTCTCCAAAGATACCCAAATAGTGCGCCCTCATGTGCTGTCTTTTTCTAATTCGTATTTTGGGCATGTGAACACAGCAGATACTGTTTTCACATTTCTTATATTTTCTATTTGTTAACCACAGTATCTCTTCTTTTCTGGCTATTTACAGATCATTTCATCAGTGACTTATCCCTAATGTCTAATGCAGAGGACCTGAGCGAGACTAGTGTTTTTTAAAGGCCCCAGTTAATCTTCAAATTGGAGTTTGTGCCACCTAAGTAAAAGGGGACACTACAACACACTAGTTTCCAATGGAGATAGAGATCCACTACCACAGACAGTAAATCCATGTAGTCAAAACTGGAATCTGGTCTCTCTGGATTATTGTATAAAGAAAAGAGATCATTTAGATTCAAGCATTGTAGTGGCTGGGTTATTGATCAAAATGCTAAGACAAACCTTGGTGCTGAATCTGATTAAGTTCCCTCACCTTGAACAGTACAGTTGTAACTTTATTATTACTGTTGTTATTGTTCCGTCAGCTCCAAGAAGATGACATTTATCCTCTATAGAATTGTCCCAGTGACAGCTGGTTCTGTTAGCAGCTTCAGTACCTGCTTCATGTGAACAGCACTCACATGCCAAGCAGTGCTGCTTCACAGTGTTTACCTGACCCCTCCATTGATTCTATCTTGTCTAATTAGCCTGGATTTCATTGCAAACAAAAAAGGCTCCCAGCAACAATAGGCTGTGGTCGTGCAGCAAGGGCATGGCATTATCTGCAGACTGCAGAAATAACAGTGCTGAGGTGGTGAGGTAGAGCAAGTTGAAACCTGCTTAAAATGTGAAACAGAGCCAGGTTACAGGGCTGATCTCTGCTGGCATCAGTGGGAATTGGGAGTGCACAGCACGTGCACAGTCGAGTTCCTCCTCTTGATGGAGTTGCTAAAGAGCTGACTTCAACTTCTGAGGTACCGTGCCAGGTTACATCAATATAGGAAATGGGGTCCTAAAGTTGAGAAGCTCAGAGGGGCTGCGAGAACCTTCAGTCCCTTAGCTCTGAGGGTACTTTGCATTTCTGAATCCTGCGACTTTCTGATCTGCTCCTTCATATTGCCTGTAAAAGGAGCTATTTTCCTGTTGAGCTTGCATGGACTTCCAAAAGACAAGACTAAAGAAAGCCATCTGAGAAATCTTGTCCTCTAAGAAGCATCCATTTATCACTAAACTCTATTCCTAACATTTCAATAAGAGTCATGGCTTGTATGTTTTCTGAATTAAGTGGTAGGAGCTGGGATGGCAGCATAGTGTATCAGCCTAACATTTTTCCATAGATTCCTCATTCAGATTGCATTTACAGATTATTTTTTCCTTTGGATAACTTGCACGGTTTTTGAATAAAAGAACCATTGGATTCCCATCATGAAGCAGAGGGTTTAGTACATCAGCCAGAATGACTTTGGGGCCTCAGGCAGCTGTGGACTTTTGAAATCAAATCCTGAAATCCTAACCAGCTGTAGGACGATCTGCTTGAAGGGAGATTCCTCCCTGACAGCAGTCAGGGTTGGACTTTATTTGCAGGAGTGGCTGCAGGACATACCATGCAATAGATCTCTTTAAATGCCTGGTGTTAGGACGTTGCTGAGTGAACAGAGGCTGTTTCTTAATCTTTGCCAAACAGGATGGTTCTGCTTTGCAATGTCTCACTTGTGATTCATGCACTTGAGTTTGAAAAGGGAAACAATGCAACTTTTTTCATGTTTTTTAACTGTTAGAAAAATATACATGTATCGTACTCTTTTAAGAAGCAGTTGAAAGGAACACTGAAGGTTCTCTAAAGCAAACCAGCCTCAAATTCTAATATAACCCAGAGTTTATAGGAGTTTTATGGAGTCTGCTTTATGTGCCCATGCTCATACTGAATCTTGTGATATTGCATGGGAGAGAGTGCAAATGACAGGACAAAGGCAGCAAGAAGTACAGGCTTTGATTACACAGGCTTTATTTAATATTTAACATTATGCAAGTCGCCCACCTTTAAGTCTTGTCATAATAACTACTTGGAGCAGTGCTATTTTCTCCCAGCTCAGGGTAGAATTGGATCTTTGCACCGTGTTTGGATATGGAGGACAGGGCCCTCAGATTCCCTGTTGGGAATTCACAGAGCACCCCAACACCACCGTAACAGTTTCACTTAGCTTCTGCTTTTGTTTTTTCCCCAAAGCCTCGGTGGGAGGAGGCGAGAGGCCCCAAGATAGAGTATAGGGGTTGCTAGGACTCCTTTCCTGGGCAGCAGAGCACACATGTGCAGCAGTGTGCTTCCGAACGACAGTGAAGCGGTTCCCGGCCTGCTCACTGCCTAGCGAATGGCCCCAGGGAGGCAGCAGTCGGCGCGAGCGCGCCTGGCGCGGCCACGATGGCCCCTTGCACAGCGGGTTGTGGGCAGCGAGGTCAGTGACAGCCTGGCTAGCGTGTAAGCTGCCTGCAAAGTAATAAATGACAGGGGTTTGAGAAACGCTTCATAGCAAAGCAGCAGGAGGTTGGTATCGGCTTGTTCTCTTGCTGTCATGTGTGGATGTGGAGGGATAAGCGAGGTGTGGGCTACCTCCCGGCTGGCCTTGCAGAGGGGCAGGTGGGCGGCAGGTGGCAAAGCTTGTTGGTGCATCTTGCCCTATGACTAAGCCAGATCTAAGAACGGGGCAGAGCTATGGTCAGGATCCGTCCAGAATTGTATTTTGTCTCTCACTGCAGCTGCTGTGAGATGCTTCCAAGAAAAAAAAGTACTGCAGCGAGCAGCTAGGATTATCCGTCTCCTGGTTATCTCCTCCTCATCTCTGACAGTAAGACATCTGGTCTTAGCTCTGAAGCGTAACTATATTATATCTTCCAGAGCTATTGTCTGCACATCATCGTGCAGATGCACAAAAGGCTCGTGAGGTCCAAAATCCAGCAATTTTGCTGTTGAAATGTAGTGTGCTTTGTTCTAACACCTGGAAAATTATTGGAGTTAAACCACAGGTACATTTACCATATCAAACAAGTCACTACTTCGGGTTTGGATAATTTTCCAAGTCTCAAACAATACAGGGTATTTTAGGCCCTGAACCGTTGAAATGATTGAAAATGTCCCGCTTTTCCTGAATTATTATATTAATTAGAAAAGAAAACCAAAACACACAAACAAACTTAACACCTTCTCATTGCAAATAATCCTTTAATAGCTTTTTAAGGTCAGATTGGTCTTGCTCCTTGATATTACCTTCATCTAAGCTGGTGACAGCCATGTGGGTATTGGCGCTGGGAGAGGCTTTTCCTCTCCTGCCTTGTGTCAGTGCTGCCTGTTGCAGCCGCTGCTTTGCTTCGTCCTTGTGTTCCTGCTCTGGGTTCTCATCCTAGTAAACAGCTGTACTTTGCTCAGAGAGCTGTGCTCGCAAGAGGTTGCATCCTGGCCTGTGCAGATAACCACATTTCTGTTATTTTTGTTCCAGAGATTATGGTCCAATATGTTTTTTATCAGGGATCCATGTGCTAACAATGTGCAAATAATTAATTACAACGGTGCCTGGTCTCATTTCCCATTATTTCTCTGCTCCAAACATAATTCCTATGATATAAAGTATCTCCAGCTATTAGCTGTCTCTGTGTGAGCTCCGGGAAGTCATGCTGCATGCACCAAAACGTGGGGATCCCAAGTTCTTGGGCAGCCCTGTTCTCAGATCACTTACACAAACGGCCGGGCAGCTTCTGCAGCCAGTGATCCATTTGTTTCCTGAAAGCACTGGGCTTGCTGCATGCGTGAGGGTGAAGTCACATCCTAGAATATAACTGACAGCTCTTTGGCTGCCTTCCTTGTCCAGGGGTTAAGCAAATGGAAAAGCTAGGTCATGAGGCTGTTAATGAATGACCCATCATGACTGAGAGATCTGCAGATAGACCTACGCCCTGCTCACAGAACGCACTCGCGTTGCCCAATCCACTCTAAAGTGTCTCCGGGAGAGTTCTGCATGCGTGGTCAGACAGGTCTCCTGGAATTTATTGGGGATGAGGCGTAGCACGAGAGTAGGATGGCCTCTCTGCCTCAGCTCTCCAGTTTTATGTCAGCTTCAGTGCTTTTGAAAAGCTTTTATAACTTAAGACTGACACTTACAGAAAGTAATCCTTAACCTGCTCCTTCTTTCTCCTCTCTTCCCTCAACAAAGAGGCTTCCACAAGCACATGAAGTTCCTGAGGCCCTCTGGGCTGGTTCCACCGCGGTTTATGTGCCAGCTCTGGCCAAGCAGCCTGCAAAGTGTGAGACATGCCCAGCGGTGCCCCATGTGCCCGGGGAGGGCAGGGAGGTCCTCAGGATTAAATCTGTCCTCTCAAGAGTGCTGAGAAGCAGTGGCCATCACCTTGGACAGTGATGAATTCAAATATTGTTTCATACATAAGAGCAAGTGACTGTCAAGTGAGAAGTGCTTATTGGTGGCAGTGTCCAGCAGCTCTGAGCCTGCGGGTGGGTTGTCTGTGGAAAGCTCAGGCAGGGAGCCCGTGAGCAGTGCTGCCCTGCTCAGCACTGACCCCAACCAGACGAGTCTTTGCAGTAACTCCTCGTAACTTTGGAGCAAGCCTGTTGCACCATTACATGATCCCTGAGAATGAAAGGCTGTAATCCTGTGCTGGGCTAAGACTTGTGTGAAGGCCCGTGGCAAATGTGCTGTAGTTCAAGTGGTTTGGGTAGAGTTGCCAGTGGGTGACTTTACTCAGAGCTCTGTGATGCTCCTGAGCCCGTGCAAACACCTGCGTGCGAGTCGCTGCTTTGGGAGCGTGGGCGAGGGCAGCGCCAAAGCGGTTGCTCTGCTCGCGGACAGGGATGTGGTTGTGCAGGGACCTGAACTGCCTTTCCCCTCCATGGCGGCACCTGGGCTGCCACCACCGCTGGATTTCAGCGGTGGAGCCACCCGGATGGAACGGTTGCCAGGGAAACCAAAGCTTTGTTTCTGTGCAGACCAGCCACGGCTCGCACAGGCGGAAGGTACAGGCGGAACGGGAGCTACAGCGGCAGCTCTGTGCCGCGGACTGGGCCTGCCTGCGCCCATCCCTGTGCAAGCACTTACAGGGACATTGCAGCCGCGGGACTGCTCCTGAGCCGATTCCTGCCAACATCGCTTCCCATGGATCCAGGTACTGCTCCCAGAAGGTACAGCCATGAGCCTTCACATGGAAACCCAAGGCTGATATTGTCACCTTTACTAGTGTAGGTGACTGTCACTGAAGGGCATGTTCCACGGAGGGAAATGGGCATATGGAGCTGACTATAGATGCAGAGAAAAAAGCTCTTGGTTTCAATTCTTCTTTTCTTTATCTTTCATCTCTCTCGTCTTCCTTAGGAGGAATTCCTCATCAGCGTGTACCGCGTGGCAGAGCACAGCAGCTAAAATACGTTTTTGAAAAGCTCATAATTGAAAGTGTTTTTTAAATTGTTAATATGATGTTTATACAGGGAGTTTTTTAATAAGACCTTTTAAATCTCACTGATGCCAACTGCAGGGCTAGCATTATTATGCAGGCAAAGAGGCATAGGGAAGGCATTGGGAGCATTATTTTCAATCTTGACGTAGGAATAAGTAATTTAATTACAGCCGGCTATAAAATGGAAATACTTGTACAGTGACAAATGGCTGTCGCCATGTAGTGACAACAGAAGTTTGTTTCTTGTTTGTTTACCAAGTAGCAGCGAAGGGATGCACACAAGGACCAAATAACAGTTCTGAAATGGGCAGAAGGACGAGCACAAGGGGGCAAAATGGTACAACTCGAGTTGCACTGTGTGCTGCTGTCAGGACACTTGTGCTGCCTTGGCTTTAATAATCCACGTGAGTGAAGGCTGCTTTGAAGTTGACAGCTACGTGTAAAGGAAAAAAATAGATTCTCATGGGGAGCAAAAGCAAACCCATGTTTGGATTGTAATTTGGTCACTGCTGTTTAATTAGGAGATGAAAGGACTCCAGTCACTACTGCAGGCCTCTTGAGCTCTGCCTAGGAAAGAGCTTGCACAGCTTTCCTATCAGTGGAAGTGACACTACTCAGTGTACTTAATGCTAAGCACAGCGTGGGTGCGTGGTTGGACTAGGGTCTGAAAGGTTAAAGCAGAACATAAATGCAGGGCTTGGCAGGAGAGCTAACCCCGGTGTAGGAGACGGGAGGGAGTCGAGCCCGGCTTGGGCAGTGGGACACGTGCAGCAGCCCCAAGTGCTCGCTCACAGCAGAGCTTTCCGTGGCATTGAGCTTGCTGCAGCCCTTCCCTGGGTGTTCGCCTTTGCCAGACATTCTCCATATGTGAAACGCGTGCTAAGCAGAGGCCCATAATGCATGTGCTTGCACATTAGGAATGAACTCAGTTGGATGTGTTCGTAGTTTTTTCACACAGGTAACTCAAAGTTAGTCAGATGAACTTTGAAATGCTGGAGATTTCCACCTTTTCAATAGCTCCTGCCGGTTCTGGTAGGGAGAGGGGCAGAGCACTTCAATGGGAGCCGCTGAAGCCTCCCCGCGCTGCCCGGGGCGAATCCGGCCCGCGTTGGTAGCAGCGCCGCAGCGAGCGCTCGCCCCGTGTTCCTGCTCGCCGCGGCTGTCCTGAAGCTTGCGCCATCTGAGAGCCCGTCCTGCTGCCCAGCGGAAGGGGCTGCTGCAGATAAGAAACAAGTCCATTGATGATCTGGTGAGGCTGCGTGTTTGCTCAGCCGCTAGGTATGCGGCAGGAATTTTTGGCTGGTTTAGTAGTTACAAGTTTGGAGATACTTTTAATTACATAGTGTTTCTGATTGAACTTACTTGGTTTAAATTCTGCTCAGCATTTGCCTTCTTTCAGTGCAGTTATTCTTAGCTGGACAACCGCAGGAGTCTGGAGGGGACTCCAAGCCTGTCCTCTGCTAGGAGAACGAAGCAGAACCTCATTGGGAGGATCTGGGGATGTGACCGTGTCAATCGTTTCAGTCGACTCCCTCCACAGGGAGACCCGCAACCCAGGTGTGTCTGTGCACAGGGTTTGAGTCTCGGGGCCCGGCCCCACGCCGGGGAATGCGCACCCCTCCCAGCCACGGCAGACAGCCTAATCTTGATCCCAGCTCGGAGCGTCTTAGCAGAGCCCTGGCTGCCGCTGGCAGTCTGCAGCAGGAGCAGCAGCTGGGGAAGTGGGTCACGCAGCGGGAAGGAACCCACGGCCGCCCCAGGTGCACGTGTGGCTGCTGCCATGCACCTGGAAGGGTTTGCTCCTGCAGCGCCTGCACGGGGGGAGGCTGCGGGGTAGCCTGCCGGGCTCTGTGGGAGCTGTCGGTGCCCTGCCTGGGCCCTGCGTGGGTCCCTGGGCCCTGCCTGGGCTCTGCGTGTTCCCTGGGGAGGAGTGGTGTCCCTGTGCGTGGGCTCTGTGTGTCGCTTGGAGAGGAGGGCAGGTCCTTGTGTCCCGCATAGGCTGCCAGGAGGGCACAGGGCAAGCAGAACCGGCCCCTGCAGAGGTGCCAGTCACAACGTTGCTGCTGCCTTTGCCCACCTTGTTACTGGGCCACACAGTCGTATCTGCCTTTGCAGCACGAGCCTCTGTGAGCTGCATGGTGAGCAGTTTTGAACACGTGCCCTGTCGGCGGAGCCCGCGGCCCGTCTGCGCTGGCCCCGTGCCCGGGGAGCGGCCGGCCGCACCGGGGCTGCCGGGAGCTGGCAGCCGCCCCGCGCTTCCCAGCAGAGGGAGGGCAGGACGACACGTGGAGCCCTCGCGGTCCCAGGGCTGGGCTGGAAGCGGCGCCATGCAGCCCGATGCTTGGAGCTGGGCCACACAGCCCGGTCCCAGGGGCGCTCCCCTTGGATCTGTGCCCAGGCCGTGGCGCTCCCGCATCTATGAGGGAGGAGGGTTACTCGGCGCCGACAGGAGCTCCCTGAGCCCCGCTGATAGCAGCCTTGTGGCAGGCTTTGCCAAGGGTTCGCTTCCCTTCTCTGTAATTAAGCGTTGGTAACTGATTGCAAGCCCGGGCAGCCGCCCTGTCTGTACCTGAATCCTGAGTCTCACAGCAGAGGAGATCAAATGCACTGAACGTGCTTGATAGGTGCAAGCAAGGAGTGCTTTTGTGGACCTTGGGAAGCTGTATTCTTCTCTGCTCTCCTTTAATCCTAGTTCCTGTGAATAGTTGCAGACTGCGTTTGGAGGGACTCTCTGTTGAACGGGCAGCATTGTGCCGGGACTGGCCCGGCCTGGAGGAAGGCTTCTTACTCTGGTGTTACTCTCTCTGTCACAGTCGGCTTGAACTTCTGCGAAGATCAGCTGTGCTGTTTCTTTCTGCAGCTCAATAACTGGCCCCTAGCAGATCTCCTTTCCCCACGCTCCCGGCTAACAGAACTAGGCAGCGGTGTCGGCTGCAGCTTGGTGCTGCACTCGCTGGGAAGGCGCCTCTTGCCCTCTGTGCTGGTGGACGCTGCAGGCTGCAGCACTGGTGCCGGGGCATGGGCAGGCACCCCACTGGTGCTCCTCTTCCTCGTGGTGTGTCCCCTAGGACGCAGGGTGCTCTTGGCCAGCTCTTCCACTTTAGAGCTCTTTGTGGGGTGTGTTGCTCAGAAACTTAATTAGATCCTGTTGTGTTTTTTCTTCCTACCGACCATGTTTGGAAGGAAAGTTCCCTTTCTCTTTGTGATTTATGGACTGGCCAACCTGAGGTTAAGGAAACAAGCCATGGTTTTGTGCAGACCTGTTTGGGATTCTGTCCCAAAATCTTGTCTCTCTTCCCCCAACTATTATCATTTGGTTTGCTACAGGATGCTATCTGATCCTACACGCCTTATCTTTGAAATACACACATAGGCTTATGATTTTATCATCCTTCATAAAGGCAGTTTTCCACAGAATTTCTGTTTCATTTCAAGGATGTGGGGCATTTTTTACCTTTTCAGGTGGTGACCAGTTCACTTGCTCTGCAGCACTGTTCTCTGCGTCGGTTCTCCTCTTCCTTTGAATATGCTTGGTCATATGTATGTAGTTAGAGCCACTGTAGCTGCACCATTTGAACGGCTATCAAACAGGTACCACATGTTCTGTCACCTGGAGATGCGGAGGGAGCTGCCTCCTTTTCACCTCCTTTGCATTTCCCTGTCAGTCTGCTATAACCTTGGAGTTCCAGCCCTTAGCCGAGAGCAGTCGCCCCTGCTCACGCTTGCCGTGGTTAAGCCCAGCCTTTCGGATCCGCAGTGGTGCCTTTGCTCTGGGCTGCTCCACGTTCCCACAGAAGGCAGGAAGCACCTGCCCACAGCAGCCCCTCAGGTTTGCTTGCTCCACTCTTGTCTTGCTTTCTTTTTTTTTTCTTTTTTCTTTTTTTTTTTTTTTTCAAATTTGAAAGGCAGAACTATGAACGGGTAATAAATGAAAATAATAAAAGAAAGGCCATTCATGGATTTGGAGGTGACTAGGTCTGTGTAGATTATACTTGCCTTTGCTCTTCTTGCATACTTTTTCTTCCTTCCATCTCTAGACTTTAAAGAGAAAGGAAAAAGAATATGAGCATGAAATGGAGCGGCTAGCGAGAGAGAAGATCGCAACCCAGCAGCGGTTGGCAGAGCTGAAGAACGAGCTGAGCCAGTGGATGGACATCTTGGAAATCGACAGAATTATTCGTCAGACAGTTCAGCCAGAGGATGACCAAGCATCTACCTCGACAGCATCAGGTACCCCGGGTTTCTCTGTTCATGTTGTAATCATCACTGTGCATCACAGACGTGGTTATATTGTGGCGGGAATCTTCATTTAGCACATTTTTTTTGCTTCATAACAGAACCTGAGAAGAGATAAATTGCATTCACTTAAAAATAAATATGCATTACTTTGGTCCATGCTAGTTGAAATGTTTGGGGAAGAGTATTTTAATAGTATTAGTAATAATGCTTCCACCATTAGGTACCCACCTACAGTGCTATTGCAAAAGATGTGATTCTAGCTAAACAGAAAATATCACTTTTTCTACATTCTGGCGGATTCAGGAACGATTTTGAATGAGCTGAATGCTGCAGGTTGCAGAGGGACATGGTGTGTGGGTTAGCCCTGATGTCCAGTTGTGGGTTAAATTAAAGTGCACAAGGTATTGCAATCATCTCCTGGAAGAAATTGGAGAAGTTATTCATGTGCATGATCAGGTAGGTAAGCTAAGCTAAACTTCGAGTATATCTCTAAAACTTGCATTTAGAAGTTGAAATCAGAAATAGACTTGAAACTAATGACAGAGCCAGACAAGCTCTGGAACTCATTTTTAAAATTGTTCTCTGACAGAGCTCATCAAGTCGCAGGTGACCAAATTCACCTTCTTATGTCTGATTTTTCAGAGTAAAATGTTCAGATTTTTGCAGAGTGCTTCTAGAAGCCTACAAACGAATCAGGAGAGTGAGGATTAGGGAGCATGTCTAGAAATCAGGACAATGGCTTCAGAATTAGAAGGCATTTGAAAGTCCTCTACTTAAACACGGATACTGACTTAATAATATATCCTCACCTTTGTAAAGTACAGTGAAAATTGTGCATGGACAGTGTCACATAAGTACGAAGCTCTGTTGCACAGTCAGCCTGCTGATCCACCTGTTGAAACACGAAGCTAGTTTTCCTGTTGCACAGATCTGCATCACTGCTTGCTCTAACCGCTTGGCGTATAGGCATCTTGATGTATTTGTGCATGGAGTTAGGAGGATGTTCAGCCATGTAAAAAAGGAATTGGTGCAGAAAGGGTCACCAGAGCATTGGAACAGCTTAGAGAGGCTTCACATTACCTGGGAAGGATTCAGAGTGAAGATTAAATGATACTAATGGAAGGAAATCATTTTCATGCATGCTCTTCCCATTAAGAAATTTTTGTGAGATACTATGACATTTGCTTTTCACCTTACCAGTGATCAGTAGCCAGAAAAACAGGCAGTGTGTGGATGTGCAGTGCTTTGCTTTGCAGAGACTGGAAGGCTATAGCAGTTGGGAACCATCTGCAACAGTTCCTCCAAATACAAATGGAATTTGCTCTTGCCACTCCAGGCAGATGATAAAGCAGGTCCCAGGAAGGGAAAACCTGAGTTTCCTATTTCCATTCATCTGTTTGTGTTGGGCTTGTCACCTTCGAACGTATGAACAGACTCTGAGCGTAGGCCCATGGAAGTTAAGAATAGGAACGCGTTGTAAATACGAGTGTCAGCCATTCAGCTCTCCAGCTGGCATCTCCTGAAAATGATTGCCTCAAACTACTGCTAAACACAGGGCTTGCCAAGGGAAGCATCTTCCTCATTTTCCTGCTACTTCCTCATCTTCTGAGATTTTTAATCTCTGCTGCTTGGCTTCAGAGCAGGCAGCATTCATAATCCAGGTCTCCTTAGGCTGGGCATATTCCTGCTTTGGCTCACTAGCTCATGGACTGGGCAGAGCTCCCTTGCTCCAGAACCGAACCGAGCACCTTGCTGCCGTGTTCCCCCGTTTACTTCCCGCTCTGGAGCAGAAAGGCTGATGCCAATTGATAGAATAACTGGACAGGAAAGGAAGCCCATTTCTCCTTAGGCAGGGAGTGCTCCTCAGCCCAGATGGAGTTTCGCCCTCAGACAAGAGCGCAGCGCTGTCTATGTAGCTGTGCCCAGGCTCAGGGCCGTTGCTCTCACTGCTGCCTCTGCCTAGGGGCCGATTTTGCTTCCAGGCCTACCGGGCGAGCGCTCCCAGCCGTTCCTAGGCAGCCCCTTGCGCTGGCTCCGGCGAATCCGGTGGGCCAGGCTCTGGTGCCGCTGCAGGGCCCACTGGAGCCCGCAGTGTTGACTGCCCTCCCCTGGCTCCGGGACCAGCTGCTTCGCCTGCTGCTCCCCTGCTGCCCTTCAATAAGGCTGGGTAGCCCAGTTCATGCTCTGCTTTATTTTTTATGGGAGTCTCTTCCTTTCATTTTTTTTTTCCAGAGGGTGAAGACAACATTGATGAAGACATGGAAGATGACAGGCCAGTGAACTCATTACCAAAACTAACGCAGCGCCAGCACCCAGAGCTGCTGAAAGCCGTCCCTCCAAATGCTACTTCACATCACCCAGCAGTTTTGCCTCAGCACCTCTCTATACAGCAGAAACAACCCCCTGCCCACGCACAGCCTCCCATCCAGACACAAGCACTGGTCCAGCCGCAGGCGATTGTGCCAGCACAGACTCATATCGTGGCGGCTTCAACAGTGCAATCGACTGTTATTGCCCACACCGCCACTACCCACGCTTCGGTCATTCAGACTGTCAACCACGTGATTCAGGGTCCACAGACCAAGCACATTGCTCACATTGCACCTTCCACGTCCAGCCCTGTGCAACTCACCACTGCTGCTCAGCCCATCGGCCACATCACTGTGCACCCAGCCACCATCAACCACATGGCTCACCTCGGCCAGCAGCTGCCCATCTACCCTCAGCCCGTGGCCGTCAGCCAACCCGTCGTGAGCCACATCGCTCACACTATTTCTCACCAGCAAGTGAACGGAACCACAAACCTTGGCCAGCCGGCAGTGATGGCCAAACCTGCTGTAGGAACCCAAGTTGTGCATCACCCTCAGCTCGTTGGGCAAACGGTGCTGAACCCGGTGACTATGGTGACCATGCCCTCCTTCCCCGTGAGCACGCTGAAGCTGGCCTAGGGCGGGCCGCGCTGCCGCCGCTCGCGGGAACCCTTCCTAAACTCCATACATTCCAACACGGCCGATTCCAAGGGGGAGAGGTGCAGAAAACTGAGAATAGCAGGAACCCGTGTGGGGAAGCCTGGCGGCTGCCCCCACCGCCCAGTCACTGCCCTGCTCGGGCTAATGGAACGGGGCCTCTCTGCACTTGTTTTGTTAATCAGAGAATACTTTAAAGACAGTTGTTCATGGTGATTTTTTTTCCTTTTATGTGTAATCAGTGAAATATGGATATGATGTTCTTAAGACTTTAATTTTGCCCTTTCATGTGTTGCTTCTTTGTAGAATAAAAATTGTTAATCTCTTTATTGAGATGTTGCGTAGAATGGAAAAAAAAATCATAGAAGTCTATATTTATATATATGTGTGTATGTGTGTGTATATATATGTATATACATATATATATAAATATAACATTTGAGGGAGGCCTTTGGTAAGGTTGATTATTTTGCAGGATAATTAGACAATACTCATTTTTGGAGGAAGAAGACAGAGTGTCCTCTGTAAACAAGAAAATTTAAGATAGACGGTTTGGTGGACCAGGGTACATATACAGTGACAAAAAAAAAAAAAAAAAAGGTAAACCATGTTAAAAGTGTTTCCCTTCAATATATAACATTTCAGAAAAAAAATCTAAGATCACTGTGACTTGTTATGGCATTTTAAGGAAATTCTGTCTAATAAAAGGAAAAAGAATACATAACTGGACTTCATTTGTTGCAGTTTCATAAATGACTTCATCTTTATAGTTATGTCAAGAAATACATGGTTTTTATTATTTTAATAATTGACCATATGTTTGGTGGGATTTGGGTATTGTTCTTTTGATTTGATTTGATTTTGCTAATGCCATAACTCATTTTGCAAAATTGTGTTCATAGCTCTCCCAGTTTTAGGATTCTTCGTGCCAGTCTCAAATTCCCAGATTTTTGTTTCGACTGGGACAATTATTTTCAACTAGCAACTTGCAGTATGTTTATCAGGTCTAAGAACAGAACTAGGGACAAGAAGTCTGACAAATTAAGTTGATCTGCTGAAAGAGTTTCCTTTCTGTGTTCCTTAACTGACCATGTTTTTTTGTGGAATAGTTGGTGGCTTAGAGAAAGCATGAATGTGTATGTGATATGCTCTGAAGTGCAAACCATTTTGATAGTCTTCTTTCTTTGGGAAGGAAAAAAAAAGCAAATCTAGTTTTTTTTATAGGATAGCAGTGTGTTTCATGGGATTGGTATAAATATATAGGATAGCAGTGTGTTCCATGGGATTGGTATAAATAACTTGACAGTTTGTCTTACAGATCACAGTGGAACATGCACCAAAGAACAACCTCACCTACCACGTAACCGTCCTGTTCCAATAGTTAGGTGAGATCCTCCCATATTGTCAAACTGCCACGAGTTATGAGATGAGGGATGTTATTTGTCTCTGCTGATCTTTGCCAGCCTGTCGGGCAGGTTGCTCAGGATGGGTTTCGTTCTTGACTGAATGTTCTGTTCCTTGCACCGTTACATGTGTAGTGCGCTACTGTTAATGATCTTGCTCATGTTCCTTGCACCGTTCTGCATGTGCTACTGCTATTAACAGCTTCTTTTCCATCTTCTTCTTCAAAGACTGCAGTACTACCCAGGCAAAATTCTTGCCGTAGCCAGTGGACGTTTTCCTTGAGGCAGGATAAGAGGACGGTCCCTGCTAGCGTCTGAGCAGTTGCAGTTTGGCAATGAGACCGGTTTGGAGGAGGAGGTAAGATGGGATTGAGCAGGCTGGGGGCCACCTTCGCTGTGCTCCATCTCCTTTGTAGTCAGTATCTTCTGTGGGAGCCTGTGGTCTGTATGTGTCCAAAATACCTGTTGACTCCAGCAGGATTTTTGCCTCCTTATGGACTGCTGTAAACAGGGGCAGGAGTGTAATTAGAAAAACACTTGTCAGTTCGAGACTGTCCACGTTCTGGGTGGAACAGTTTCTGCAGTAGAATGGGCAGGTCTTTAAGGGAACTGTTTCTTGTCTTTAAACCACATTTGCATAGATTGTTCTTTCTCCTTTGCAGTGCACTGTTAACACTACAAGGGAAAACTCAATAACCAGAGGTTTAGTGTCCGGTTCATACACTCAGGTGCTTTCTTGGCGAGACTCTCTGTGTGCGAGGGGCAGTCTGTAACTGACATTGCTGGACATGAGCGTGAGGTGTGAGGAGAGCTGTTCCTCAGAAACCCTCGAGAGCCCCGCGCGCGGGCGAGGGGCCGCCCATCTCCTTGGGAGGCGTGTGGCTTTGGTTGTGGTAGCTGCTGGGCGGGAAGAAGGAACCGCTGTCCGCCTTGGCTGCCCGTCGCGCTCTCCCATCCCTGGAGAGATCGGGCGCCTCGGCGCAGTAGGGACGGTGCCCACGCGCCAGGGGCACCGGCAGCACGGGCAAGTTTATCCTCTTTCTGCTCGTGGTCCCATATCAGTTTACTTTCTTCTGGCCTCTGCGTAGCTCTTTTGGCTGATCAGCTTGATATAACTGATAGCTAGCAGTGGCACAAAGTTATTCCTAAAGCCTGGGAATACCCTGCCTGTCTTTTCCACAGTAAAATATGCAAGGGGTCAAGAGAAGAGTTTCCATTTGATTTGATACAGGTTTTCTGGTGCAAAACCTGTATCAGCCTTTACTATATGGCAGTACAATCCTGCTGACCTCCTCATCTTCACTTGCTTTCTTGATGGTTTAAAGATAACAGTGTCAGTAGTAATATCTGTGGATAAGGTCTCTTTCTTTGCTACATTTTCTCCTCATTGAAGTTAGGTAATTAGGTATGTCTGAATTCCCTCATCAGTGTTATGCTTCACCTGAGGAAAGGTTTATCCCAATCTGCCAGGCCGTAAACTGGTGCAGATGTCCCAGATCATCCCTGTTCTCGCTTGCATTCTCCGTGGTAAGCGCAAACCTTTCTTTGGTTTTGTTTGTTTTTTAAAATCGGAAAACTTTCTTCTGTCCCCTGGGGAGAAGAGCAAACCACAGCTCTCCTTCCCTCACCTGTCCTTCTTGCACCGAAACTTCGCATTTACCCTAATGCTCCTAGAAATCATGTTCAGTACTGTATAACAAGGGGCACTTTAGAAATGTCTCTCCCTCTTTGATATATGTCTTTTCCCTATGGAGAAAGCTATATATAAATATATATATATATATATATGTATGCTTTGGGATTGAGAAGATCTAATTTGTCCCAAAAAAATCAATAAATACGAAGTTTACAAGAAATCTCTTCTGTTGTTGAATAGTATTAGATGTGGATAACCATGCCACAGAAAAAATAGAAAATGGGTTTTCTGTGTTGGGAAGACTCCTGTCCCGTGGAGCCTGGTTCCTGGCCAGTGCTGGCGAGTGGAAATGCGTCTGCTCATCAGCGGACGTCAGGCCTGTGGTCTGCAGCGCTCTGCCCTGGCTTTGCAGCCTGGGCACTAGCCGAGGGACCTGCGACACTGGGGGTGCCGCAGAACGTGCTCAGAGCCTTCATCTGTGCTTAAAACGTTTGTCATAGTCATATCTGATACAATTGCAAAAACCCACCAACAGGTCTGTGTGAACAGGAGCCCTGGGATGACTGTAGTTACATGGAAAAATGTTCTTTTGCTTTCATAGCTTACTCCCTTTGGGGAACTGGATTGCACTATCCTAGCAGAAGAGCTGTTTTGCTTGTGTAAGCTGTGCCTGCACTAGGGAGATTCCCAGAGGACCTCTGTGGCTATGGACAAGCAGCTAATCCTGTAAGTGTAGATGAGCTCCAGAGCTGACTGCTAAAAAAGAGCGATCTGAAGGTCAGTCATTTCCAGTTCTTTTTTTGTTTTTTTTTTAAAGCTAATTTCTAATTTTCACCTGCCAAATAAATTTAATCTAAGTGCAGAGAAATAGGAATAAAACCAAAATGTTAATTTAAAATTATCCTGAAAGAGTTATTACAGTTTACACTTTAGCTGTGGGGATGTATTCCTGACCTCATTGATACAAATGAGACACAATCTCCTTAGTTTAATTTAGGATGTAAAATTAACTACCAAACAACCCAGTTTTTTACCATTCTCCGCAGTTGCTCATACTTGAATCAGATCCAAAACGTTGTGGGTCAGACCCACATGTGCGTGTGTTTGTGCGTGTATGTGGTCGGTGGCATTCTGCATATGCTTTGCTCTTCTACGGTAGAAGTCTTAAACAAGATGTAAGACTTAAGTGAATTAGCCCTGTTATTTCTAAAATTCTCAGTGTTGTGAATTAACCAACATTTACATCAGCTGCAGAAAGACACAACTTCTTGCTGTTAAAGCACTTGCTGTGGTCCTAGGTAGAGCTGCCTCTTTTTTTTTTTTTTTTTTTGTAATTCTCAAATTGCTGCTCAGGACTTTTAAAAATGATCAAAGCAAAATAGGTGGGAAGGCCAGGGGAAAGGGGAAAGTTTTAAAAAGACAAAACAAGTCTAGCAAAATAATTTTAATAGTTTTTATATGGAATGAGGCAAACAGTAGGACGTTTAGCGCCTGGTTGGGTCGGTATTTTTGAAAGCATCCTGGGGTGCTTCCAGGCTGAGTGGTGTCGTGGCCACCGCCAGCATTCCTGTGGTGCAGAACGTGGCTGTTGGCTCCCAGCAGCTGCATTGCCTGTGTTGGGGCGCGGGCTGGGAGTCGGGGTGCAGCCCAGCTAGCAGAGCGGGACCCGCTGCAAGCGCTGCCAGCGGTTGTGGGTGGGCCGGTAGCCGCAGCTGGGAATGGTCCCGCAGTCCTGACCCGCACCTTCCTCAGACAGAGACTGCGTGGATCTTGGGAAGGGTCGAGGAGAGGCGTCAGGAGTGGGACGCGGGCTGCAGCTGCTGGCGGGGAGCCCCGCACTGTGCCCCGCCAGCCGGGCCCCGGCCTCCCCGCTTGAGCGCTGCCTGTGCACGTTTTACCTGCAGTCAGGTTTCCAAAGCTGAAAAGGTCTTGCAGACTGCATCAATCTGTAAAACAAACGTAAATCTTATTTTGTGAGGCTAAACCAATCGTTGTTTTTGACCTTCCCTTCAGACACGATGGGTTTTCTGACTGGCATTTGATTTGCAAAGAGAGAGGGAAGGTGAGGGCACTTAGCAAGTGCCAGCGCATCAGGCATGTCTGCTTCTCCCAGCCTCTATATTAAACAGATTAGGTGGATGTGAAAGATAGTTTTGACCAAAAATGTTAGTGGTACATTTTGCTATATTAAAACAAAGATAATGATTAATAATAATTCCTTGCTTTTATGAAGATGAGCTACAGAGAAGGTGTCACGTGTTTCGTTTGTGATTTGCACTCGGGTGTGAATTTCCCCTGGAGTGGATACAGTGTGAGGGGCTGGCTCTGGGAGCGGGATGTAACTGTTGGGAGAGGGATCTGCTGCCCCCCGAGGGCGGCAGAGGCACCTGGCAGGGTCCCCTGGCTGCTGGGTGTCAGGGAGCACATGGGCAACGCAGGAGGCCCAGGGAGGCACCAGGACAGCCCCAGTAAGAAGAGTTTTCTCAGGCCATGTTACCACTTGAGTCAGTGTTGCTGTTTACAGGCTGTTCTTGAAACTCTTCCCCGTGTGCATGTGCGGAACAGCCCTGCTGGATAGAGACCCTGTGTTTGGCCAGTTTGGACCCCATTCTTTACTCTTAAATCCCCATCATGTGGGAGTTTGATATATCCAAAGGGAGCGAAGCAGAGGCCTTCGATCTGTAGTGAAGAGATGCCTGCAGAGCTGCGGTGACTGACACGTGGGCTGGGCGCTGGCTGCGCTGCCGCGTGTGCGGTGGGACCTGGCGGCCCCGCGTCGCGTGCACCGCGCTGCTCTGCGTCTGCCTGCGGGCTAAGTGCTCCCGTCCAGGGAACAGCTCAGGTATAAACGGCGTCGTGAGACCGGTGGTGGAGGAGGCAATAGTAGTCTCCGGGGCTTAGTCCTGCATCGTTCGGACTCATGGGGTTGTTACCAAAGTCTTCAGAGAGGCAGGAGCAGGCCCAAAGGAGAAGGTGAATTTTGTTTTGTTTTCTTGACTTGCATAGAGCTTGACAGATGTGATGTTCTCTTTGCAGTCACTTCTGCTCTACCCAATTGATCCAAGTAGGGGATGAACCAACAACAAATTCATACTTAGTTTAATATCGTTCTAGAAAGATAGTAGGTCCAAAGAACAGGTGGGCTCTTGCATTCTGGTGTTGGACTGATTTTATCCTTTCTTTTTTTCTTTTTTTTTTTAATTAAAAGTGGCCTTCTGTAATAAAATAATAAAAGAAACAAAAAAAAGTAAAATGCCTTTGAGTGCTCTAGCTGGAGGTGCGACTATTGCTGCTTTTGTCGATATTGGTGTGATTGTCTGTATGCACGCCTGTTTATACACGTATAGAAACTTGAGCAAAGACTTTATTGTGTCTCCGATTTTTGTATGTAGCCTGTGTCTCTTTTGGACTGATTTGCATCCTGAGTGAATTTTTTGCATTTAAAAAATGTGTGAAAACTGTTTTGGGTTGGGGGCTGGGTGGGGACAAGGGGCATTTGAGGACGTCACTTGTGCGAGTTTGGGCGGGAGGGAGGCCTGGGGAGAAGACTCAATTTACCTGGTGTGAAGATGCCTGATTTGATGTTTGTTTGGTCCCCCCTTGCTTTCTGTGATGTGTATCGAAAAACACAGTGAATAAAGGTAAACACTTCTTAGCTGGGTGCAGAGGCAGCCTCGTCTTCCAAGGTGGCTGAAATACCTCCTCCAAATCCGCCCGAGGTCAGGATTTTGTTCTGTCTCTCAAGGACTTGGGATTGGACTGCAAGGCCCAGATTCATGAACCCATTTCCATTTATCTAAACAGCAGATATTGAGTTCTGGTGACTTGTAGGCACCTGCATGAACTTTCTTACACTGGCTTTGCTGAGCTGGGACCTGAATGCCTTAATTCCCTTGGAAACGCAAGCAGAGGTGCCAGGCTGCTCCCGCCCTTCAGGTGAGGCTCTTGGGGCTTGCGTGTGTTTTCCTGAGTAAGCAGTCGTTCATTTCCATTTTATTTTTATTCTAAAAGACATTGAAATTCTAACAAAGAAAAATCCAGTACTTGTGGCCTGTTTTCCAGCTCTTGTTATCGTTTGGAACAGATGAAAGAATAACACTACGCTTACATTTTTTTTTTTCTTTAGCCAAAATGCCAACTGTTAAGAGCAGATATATAGAGTTAAGGAAGAGATTGTCTTTTACAAGTAGTTTATGCTCAGAGTTATTTCTTATTAATAGCATCTTTCTCTTCCTCTTATATAGTGCTTAAAAATAATAATCCAAAACCTGAGCTTATCAAAATACCAGCATAAACAGGGCAGCAGAGGAGAGTGTTTCCTCTGAAAGCTGCTGCTGCTTCTGCTAATGCCAACGTGGGGGTCCTGGCGCGGGAGGAGCTTCCAGACCCGCCGCTGGCCGGTGCTGCCGTGCGCGTCCGTGCAGCCAGTGGGCTGCTCTCCAAACTGAGGTGAGGCCGGATACTGCCAGAGCCATCGCTGACGTGAGCGGCCTCCTGCGTGAGGGGAGATTGCAGGTTTGGGTCTATACACTTCCAGATCAGTACAACTAACACGAATGCCTTACAGATATGCCTTACGAGTCAGATCCAACAGAGTGTCTTCATAGAGTGAGAAAGGAAGTATTAATTGGGTTCACAGAGCTATTTCTTTACTATAGTTCAGCATGAGCTTCGGCATTGGCTACATGAGGGCTTGCAGCCCAGCCCTGTAACAAGGGTGTTTTTAGAGAAGTCCCCTCTTACGTCATAAATGTCAGCACCCTTGCAGCTAAAAGTATTTACCTTTATCATCTTGAAGAGCTTTGCATTAGGAATGTTTCAGAGAGGTGTTCAGTTTAAATGCAAAGTTACTTCCAAAGCTGCTACCGATTCAAAACCCTGGAAACCTAATTGCCTCCTATTGCACATCACAGGAAAGCTGAGAAACCGAAAACACTCACACTGGGCAAATGCAGTCTGTGTTTACAGTGAGGACTTGTCACTGTGCATCAATTTATTGAAATATGAAATAATGAAAAACATAGACTGTAAAGATTTTTATGTGTTTGGATACATCTGCTATGTGAAAAAACAACTAATTTTGTACATATTGTATTTTTACTATTCAGCTGTATTATACTAGCTCTTCATGCTCCGGAATTTAGGTATCGACATGAATAATATCCATGTAATAAGCACTTGCCTGAAATAAATATAAAACTGAAATAAACATGCACTGAAATCTGAAACAAGGTTCTGCATTTTCCTGGATTTTCTTGCTTGTGTTTTGCATGCAGATGCTTCACTTTATTTTTAATTTTGCAGTTCCAAGACTGTGGCCAGTGCTTCCTCTCCAGGTGCACTTTACTCCTCAGGAAGTCTGGGACTGCTCCTGGGTGCAAGCACTACGGCTCCCTTAGCGCCTTTCAGGATCAAGCTGGCCCGGGCCGTGCTCGAGAGGGAAACGCAAGTCTGCCTTCCAGGTTCCAGAATTCATCAGAACGGAGGAAAGGGACCCTCCCTCGCTGCCAGTTTGGGCAGGGGGCTCCATGAAGTACCTGTGTCCAGGAGTTGCACTTGTAAACTGGGCTTAGTGGCAGCAGTAGCACCTAGGGCTGTGCTTAACCTGTGCAGGAGTTTGGTCTCTTCATGGGCTGGGCTGCACAGGGCCGTTGGTCCCAGGGGCACATTGGTTGCTGTCAGAAACTGAGACGCTTCTCGCCAGGAAATCCAAGGACGGTTGTTCGAACAGGCGGTAGCAGGTGAGTCTTCTCCTCTTTACCCCCTACCAAACTGTCCTTCTTGTTCCTCTTGTGCAGTGATTGTGAGCCATAACCAGCCGTTCTCGCCCTTTGCCAGGGAGAAGGAAGCAGAGCGATGGGACACCGCGCACCAGCCCGCTCCCTGCACGGCGCTGCAGGTTGGTCCGCCTGGTGCCAGGTGAGGGTTGCAGCCCCACGTCCCTCTGCCCTCTGTGCAGGCAGCCTCGCACAGCCGCTGGGCCCACACACTGGCCACGGGGCGAGCGCAGCTCTGCAGGAGTGAGCGCCACACACAGCACGGCTCCCTGCAGCTCGGGGGGCACCTTGTGCGGGAGCTGGGACTGTGTGGGGAGCCCTGCAGCTCAGGGGGCACCTTGTGCAGGAGCTGGGAGTGTGTGGGGAGCCTGGCAGCTCAGGTGTTGCTCGTGTGGGACCTCAATGCGGGGCAGCTGAGCCTGGTGCTCGCCTTGCTGTGGAGCCCCTGGAGCAGAGAGGAGCTCTCAGTGCTGGAGGGCCCTGCAGCAGGACCCGCTCCTGCCTTGCACTGTGGTCTCTGCCCCAGGCTGGTCACGTCAGAAGGGTCTCGGGTCAGACAGGGAGGTTTTTGTGCAGCAGAGCTGACCCCATCTCACACTGCTGCTGCAAAACGGGAGCTGCCCCGAAGGCCAGGGTGCAGACAGGGCCTCTTCGGCAGGCCGAGCACACAGTCAGACTCTAGGGGTTGGACTTGACGCAGGGGCTTTTTTGGGGTCGTTCTGGTACAGCCCTTGTCTGGAGCACGAGGGTCCAGCCAGCCGGGAAGGGCACTGGGCCACTATCAGGCAGGCTCCTCTGGGCCAGTTGTGCTGTGTGCAACTGCAGTGATGGTGTAAACTGTCACTGCAGGGACCAGAGTTGAATGAGGGGAAAGGAGTTGTCCAGCACCCATGACACTTGGTGCCAGTGTTTGTGTGTCCTAAGCTGTTGCGACACAGTGCAGCCTTCCTTATAGATCTGCTTTCCTTGTGCTGTAGGTCCGGTGCCGTGTGCGACGGGCTCTGCCCGCGAGGTCAGTGCGGCCTTCGAGGCAGCTGAGACCTCCACGGGGGAGGCCCTACTTCAGAAACACGCCGATCCCTCCCCCGTTAGCCACGGAAACACTGACCGCCCCCCCGCTGCTCCCAGGCAGCCCCTGTTCGGCCTCCAGCATTAACCTGGTGGGACAGGAACACGGGTCCAAGTACCACAGGGTGCCTTGACAATATTTATTCTTAAGTTACATTTAAACATAAATAACTGAGCAATAAATAGGCTGTTTCTGACAAAAATAAATAAAGCAATACACAATATTCATAAAATACAGTTAGACAGACTTATCATAACACATACAACAGTTTGCAGAGGTCTGTTTTTTTTTTTTTTTTAACAGAGTAGAGGTTTATAACACATAACATACCAAAGAAAAACAGTGCAGCTGCATTGTTTACACCGCTGCCTCAGGCGCTGTGAGGTGGAGGGTTTTCTCACTCTTAGGATAGTTTTTTTGAACTACTGCCTGATGTCCAGATGGACGGACCCACACAGTGAAGCATATGTGAGACCCTTCAGTGACCATGTGGGGGCCTGTAAAAGCTGCACACACACGTGCACATGCCCACACACACATGTGCGCGCGCACGCGCACACACACACACACACACACACACACACACACACACACACACACAGCACTGTAGGTACCAGCAGAGCAGCAGCCCCTGGCAGTGGAGGGGTTCAGGTTCGTGCGGCTGTTTCCCGCGACGCCCACTGCTCTGATTTTCGCACTAAGTCAGTGCACAGAAAGGGGGTTCTGGCCAAGTAGCCGCCTTCCCCGTGCTTCTTACTGCCCTAGGCTCCGGGGCAGCGCCTCAGCTCCAGCGCATCCCTGTGCTCTCTCTCTCTCTACGGGACAGGGGGACCCTTGCAGTGCTGCTGGGGAGTGCATGTGGCGCTGCAGAACCCCAGGACCTCCACGAGGGCTGGACTCACTCCTTGGGCTTCCACAGTAGGGCCTTATGGGAGGCCACAGGCTCTCCAGCGTGCTGAAGCCCCGAGGAAAGGTGGGGGCCAGGAAGGCACTGTGAAGCAGTGGCTGAGATGAGGGGCTGCTGCGCACAGGGCAGAGCCCCCCCCCTATGTGGGGGCAGCAGCCCCTTCGTGCTCACCCTGCGCTAACCTCCGCGTGCTCAGGATGGTCTTGCTAGGGGCGGAATACATGGGAAGACATGCAGGGCACTTGTGCCAAGGGACACGAGGCAGGACTGTGGCGGGGCAGGCCGTAACGCCCGCAGTCACCCTGCTGGTTAACGCCACAGCCAGCGCTGCCGGGCGTCCCTGCTGTGCCAGCCAGGCCCCTCAGCAAGGCTGCTCCCCCGTGCTAACCTCACCCACTGTAAGTCCTGCTCCATGAGTGCAAGTCCCAGGGTTTTAGTAACAGCAGCTGCATCTGCTTTCTCTTCTGTTTACAAAGCGTAGCCACCAAGTCCAGAGGTGTGTTCTTCTAAGGACCCAATTCAGTGCTTGCAGCACCTGAGTACTGGATCAGGCCTCAGCTCCATGGAATGTTCTGACCAAGCACAACGTGGGCAGCCAGGGGGCACAGGTGCAGTGTCACAATACAAATATTCCAGTATGGCAAGTCAACAGCATTGCAAACGCATAAACAGTTTTCTATACAAAGGGAAATAAGAGAATGCAAAAAAAATTTGTCTTGAAATACAAAGTGAGTGTAACAAGGACTATCAAACACAAACTATATCTGGTCAGGGAAAAATTCCATTTTTTTTAAAAAGTCTATTAGAAATCTCTTAAATATTTATTACATTATATGGAAGATGCAATTAAAACAACATCTTGAAGTTACAGTGCAAGAAATGCTCCCATAGCTCACAACAAGGCCGCAATGTCAGTCTGCTCTTTATCACTTATTTTCAATCAGTGTCTGCACTTTGTAGACAAGGTCTCTTGCTATCCTCAGAATTTCCTGGGCGTTATGATGCTCAGCCATTTCTAAAAGACACAGACAAACATTCTTAGCTGCCAGCTTCAGGAATTTTTCTGCTCTAGCATTAATATTAATGTAGTATTAGCATTATTTAAATAGGGTAATATTAGAAGCAATTAAAAATCATTGTAGGGTTCTAGATTTGTAGAATTAAGTTACTGATATAACTATAGGTCTAAGGACTAAGACTATAGGTCTTAGCTCTTAATGCTGCAGAAATTCCTAATGCCCTATGATCCAAACAGCATTCAAGGGTTCTGTACCCGCACATGCTTGTGAACAGCCCTCCTGGGCTCTCAAAATGCAAAGCTGCAGAACTCAACTTCATCAAGAGCTGTCCCTCTAGGCAGGGGCTATGTTTGGAGCGTCTGAGAAGCTGGTGGTAACGACACTTGCTTCTACACAGGCCAGAGCTTGCTTGTTCACAGAACATCTACCATCTTCTGTGGTCCACATTGCTTCAAAACTGATCTTTGTACTGGCCAAGTCAGACCTTCCAGAAGAAGTGAAAGTCTAGTCTGCAGAAGGCAACGTGACCGAAGGAGAAAGAGACACCAGCTTCATCACCAGGGGCTTGTCTGGCTGCTGGCTGACAGGCGCCTGCGGATCTACGTCCTGAGAGCAAGCCCTGCAAAGCTGTGGGCTGCGTCTCAGAGAAGGGGGCAAGGAGCACACTCTGGTTATCTGCTTTTTATCACAATGACTTTCTTAAAAGTTTCTTACCATTAAAAAATTTGATGATATCAGTGAAGTCCATGTTGTTATCACGGATAATCTCTCGATAAACCTCTACAAGTGCTAAGGCAATGAAAAGGACAAAATGTTCTGAAGAGATGTGCTTTGCTGCCCAAATAACTTCCCACACTGTAAATACATCCTCGTACAACAATTCTGAATGGGAATAAACATTACAAGAGCATCTGATTATTCAAATTGACCATTTTGCCCATCACCATCACAGCTAGTGTCTTACAGGCCTTCACATTGCCTTCTTTTCCCCTCCCTTTCTCCTCCAAGCGAAAGCCTTGCACTTATTTGTGTAAGTACAGCTACAAACTTAGGTTTGGAGGAAACTCAAGAGAGAACCTAGTTTACACCTGACCCTAGAGGGGATGCCTAAACCACAGTGATAGCAGCATGATAGCAGCACAGGAAGCCTGATTTATCCTAGCCACGATTACAGGGCAGACTGCAAATCTGAGTGCATTTCCGAGGCACCTTCCTGGCTTTGCAGGGAACCCATAAGGGCAAAGGCTGTGCTATTTTTAGTTGCAAAGAGTTAATTGTAGGGAGGATGGGTGTAGATCACATCTACACTGCTACAATTCAGATATTGCCCATGGAAGCTTCACTTTTCTGATCCAGCTAGGCTCATCTTCTACAGTCTTTGGCAGTGCAGTCCAGGAGAGCAGGATATGGGGAGATTCACAGTGGAAGAGTAGAGGATTTATGATCCACTCCCAGATCATTTACCCCTCTCACTGTCTCAGTTTTTCCCAGTAACTAGCAGATGAGTGTACATCTTCTCCCACTATCACCTTGTGCCGTCCGGGGTCTGAGGGATGTCTTTAACCAATAATTACAAGCAACTGCTTCCATTAAATATTGTGTGTGTGTGTGTGTGTGTGTGTGTGTGTGTGTAGGGCAGGGATCCGGAGATCCTAGGTGCTTACACACTATATAATCAAGCACATCATTCAGCACAATACAACAGCTCCTCAGATACTGCTGAGCTGCTCCTTTGGATTCAAGCGGCTGCTTATAGACTCCTGATAACGCAGTTGGAACCAAGTTTCCACTGTTCTAAGTTGTGACTTCGTTCCAGTTCAGCTGCATTAGATACAAACGCTCTTACTTAAAAACTCTCTTGTGAGCCTAACTTTACTCACCACCCAGACATTTAAACTGAAACAGAGATGGAATCAATTTTGCATCTACAGACATAGATGATTATTACCTCTTTTAAAGTCAAGCAGGAACCAGCGATAACAGAAGTAAAAGTGAGTGTAATCTCCATTCTGATGCATCAATTCAAAAAGCTCTGAGTCTAGGATCTAAAATGAAAAACATCAGGTGTCAGTATCTCGTCTGAGGGCAGCCAAACCGAAGGTGTTGGAAGCTGACAGACTTCCATACTGCTGCTTCATCACTTGAGCCTGTAGTTAATCAGAGCAGCTGATTAACTTTGCAAAATGCCGGTGCTGTAGGTGCCCTGACACAGACTGAGGAAGTGACAGGTTACCTCCTGTCAGAGCAGTCAGTCTGAGCTGTGACAGTAAAGTGCTAAGCAACAAATTTAGATCCTAATGGTTTTCAACCAGCAGCAAATTTCAGCTGGCGTTGTTTTATACCAAACCTGCCTCCTCCTGTCACCCAGACTAGGAGGTGGGGATGGCATGCTAGATACGGGGAGATGAACTCACATAAATGCAACTGCAGGATTAGAATCTACTTCACCAGCAACTGATAATCACACACAGAAACTTCCAAATTGCACTCAAGCTGATTTCAAATAATAATTAAAATCATACAACTACCTGGAAGCACTGTTAAACCCTTCTTATACTCTAATTATCACATAGGTTCTTTACAAGTGGGATAACATAACAGCAGTTAGTAGATATTGTATTTCAACTGGCTATGGATACCCTTCTGCAAGATAAGGAGCGGTGTCAAACAATCTGCTGGAATTCAACCCTTAGTAAATCCATGCCCTTACTCTGTAAAGTTGTGTTGTACATTTGGTAGCCACATCATCGAAGCTGCACAGCAAATAGAAGTACCTAATCTGAGACTAGCAGACTATGATTATCAGTCCTTCTGTATTTGAGTTCAGCTGGATAAAGAAGAGACCGAGCTCAAATGTATAATAGACCTGTTGTGCACACCAGTGTGATCACATGCTCTGAATGGTTTGGTTTTATTCCCCAGATGTGGTTGGAGGGAACGTGCATCCGTCTCTTACAAGTCAGGTGTTACCAGCATCAAACAAAGAAGCCAATCCAGCCAGAGGCCTAGAAATAAAGACTGTCCCTGAGACTTCTTGCCCTTCCCATTCCAGTCTCATTTACCTGCCTGCTGCTCTCTAGAATGGAATATCTAGACCTTAAATCCATCCTGAAAGCTCAGCAAGCATTCAGCCTAAATACAAATATAGCTAGGGTCTATTTGAGCCTAAAATAATGTTTGTACCACAAGATTCTCTATTTCCTCCACCAAAAAGCAACATAAGACTGGATCTTACTGCTGTTTTTCATTGACTGCAGCTGAAACTGAACTGAGCCATAAATGTGAGTCACTATGTAGCGTAGCTGCTACAGGGGAGGGAGAAGGTTTGGATGTTTTGTCTGTCAAGATGAACTGAACTGCTCGGCTACACCCCAGGTGAGTATTTCTCCAGTAACTGGAGCTCCTGCTTTTCCCTGTGGCATGAAGCTAGTTCTAGGCCTGTGTCACAACCTCATCTTCTCTCAAATAAGGTTCGAAGAAACTCACTTGGATTAGGGATCGCATGTTGGCAAAGTGTGTGTCCATGGCACCTCCATTGGGGAAGTTCTGGCTCATCCTCTTCATGAGGTGGCTGAAGCAGCTGTAAGCCAGTTGATCTGCAGATACAACGCAGAACGCTTCAGTGTTGCTAAACACGGGGCTTCGTGACAAGTAACATGCTGCAGGGCCAGGGAAAAACAGGATTTTTCCTTGGTGTTCCCTATACTTGTGACCAGTATTTACATGAAGCGAAATACAATACCTAACTCTGGACCTTTTCTTGCTAGTTATGTTTCAAAAGAACCCAGCCTGAGTTAGAGTTTACAGCTTCAGCAACCGTGGGAACATTGCTGCTTGGCAAATTTAGTAAAATTTAATCTAAAATTCAGTGAGCAAGCAGTGAATCCCTGACACAACTACTGTTAGCCACTTCAACAACAGCCACATGTAAAGCAAGCGTGAATCAAGCAATGCAGGTTCGTCTTTCCTGGTGAGCTAGCTTTGGTGTAACAAGTAATAGCATTTCTAGAAAAGATCTCTCTTAAAAACAGCAAAGTGTTGCAAAAGAAAAGTCTTCCTACCATTGTCCAGTATAACCATCAAAGGAGCCAGTAGGTCACACATGCCCTGAACATAACCAACTTCCAGGTGCTCCCAAACATAACTGCAGAAAAAAAGAAAAGAGAAGAGCTAATGTGATACTTCATTTTAAAAACCTCCTTCCTGTATGCTTGTCTCAAAAACTTAAGTTTGTCTTGCATCTCAAATCCAGCTCCTTTTGGAAGCTTTTAAGTTTAAGATGTTGGTGAATTTTCATCCTACTTTGTAGATGTCCTTCTCTAATTCTGAGCACCTCAGAAGTATTGTCTTCTTTATATTACCCCATCAGAGCATGCATGTATTATCCTCATGTCCTCATTCCTCAGGAAACCACAGCTAATAATACACTAAGAAAATAGCTTAGTTTACAAGCTCTATTACCTGCACATGACATTCCGGAGTTTTTCCAGGTTCTCAGCAGTAAAATACCAGTAATTCCGATCACATCTCTGGACGTCTTTATCAATTCTGTGCAAATTTAAGGCAACAGTATCCAATAATTCTATCTAGAAGAGAAAACTCTTTAAGTCAGATCTGCTGTTGAAACAGAAGTTATTTCTTAAAATATATGTGAAATAAGAGGCAGGCTGCTAAATCTTTTGTAATGCATTCTGAAAATTTTAGATAATTTTGTCACTAGTATCAGCAGAGAACATGTGGGCAGAACAGGGTTCGTGTCTTTTAGCTCCCTCCACGACTGCAGGTGGATTCCAGCCCACTGTCCACCTTGATTGCACTACTGAGAATATTCATCAGCAAACCAGAAATAGCTTTACTGTTATCATAAAATAAGATTTTGACCAAATGGTGAATCTGTTCCAAGACATAACTTTCATTAATGACACAGAGCACCACAGGCATTTATTGAAACTCACAGTATCTTGCTTTCCAGCAGTCCTATACTACTTCAGTATGTATATATATGGATAAACTGTGGAGGTATGAGAATATCCAACAACTTTTAATTAGTGACAAAAATCCTAGGTTAAATGCACGTATTTTTACCAGTGAATCTTCCAAGTCTGTTCTCTTTGCAAAGGGTTAACAACAGTGAAACAACTCACACAGAGAACTACAAGTAATATCCCAATTACTGATATGTTGACAGCAGTAGTAATCATAGCGACCACAGAGTCTTACATCTAGATTTAGGGTTCTGGTTCGATTTGATTAAATGGGGTTTCAACCTTAATTAAATGACACCAAAATCTTACAAGTACTGTCCCTCTCCTTATTTTGGATTTTTTTTTTTAGCTACTAGCTAAAGTGTAGAAAAACTGCTCTACAGAAGATGATGATACATGTGTTGTGACCTACTGTGTAGGATGCAGCACAGACAGAAGCAACATCCATTAAATAGTCCACCTGGGAGCACATCTGCTCTTCGGATACCGAATCGTGGGACTGCAGTGCAGCTGATTTGGCTTTCTGCACACGCACAGCGTCTGCTTCAGTTCTTTCCAGGTCGGCGCCAGCTTCTTCTTCAGCCCCATCTTCAAAGGAGACGCTCTGCCCATCATCGATACTGGACAGGATGCCAGAGGCCACAGAGTAGTTGCGAGAGGATGGCAGCCCGGAGTCGGGAGAGTCAAACTCCACAGACTGATGCTCTACGGCAGCTACTGCTGCTGGTGTGTCTGCAGACACCACAGTGAAAGTGGGGTCATCCTGGCCTTTGGAGTCCCGCTCTGCTGCATCCATTTCATCCACGGATATAAAGACCTGGAGGAAGGGGATGTTCAAATAAAGCAGGGGAGGGAGAAGGAACAGGAGAGAAGTTTAACAGAGCTTCCCTACATGCAAACACCTGGGGGCATGGGCTGGTTAAGAGAAGTGAAGAACTTACATCGTTGCTGATGGTGGAGTCCCTGTGAATGAGTCGCTGGACGTGGCTGTCAATGCTGCTGCCTGATGAAAATTTTGCCAGTGTGGCAGAATGTGATTCTTTCTCTCGCTGCTTTACAATGATCTCGCAGGCTTTCCACTCAGCCATGACCTTCTGATACCGCAGAGCAATGTCCTCATCCACCTGCAGACAGACAGATACTGAAATACCAGCTCTCCTTGGGAAACAGCGTTAAAGCAGGCTTGGCCAGAAGAGGGAGGAATAAAACACGTGTAATGCATTAAACTGGAAACCTGAAGCAACCTGAAGACCTCTTGCATTAAACTTTCTTCCCCTATTCTGCCTCTTACATAAGCCCTAGCAAAGAAGTACAAGTCACATGTTTATAGGTATAGAGATTCCTGAACAACAGAAATCCAGTCTTACGGCTGCACTGCAGAGTCTCAGATACTGTGGGAACCACTTGGTTCCCATAGTAATAGAGCAGATTTTCGCCACTGCTGGCTTCTTCTGTTGAAAGGCCAACACAAACAGCCCCCCTGGGCTATTAAGGGACATGCAGTAAATTTTACTGCTTTGTCAATTGTCAAGAGCTCAGGAGAAACTACACTTGTGAGCAGGCTCCAGGCCCTGGACTCTGCTGGCTGCAAGTGCTACCAGCTCATGCTAAGAGCTGCAGGCTGTTTGTCACTGGAGATAGCTGTGAAACATAAATCACAAAGTACCCCAGTTATGGGAAGGCTGGAGTACAGCCCTGTTTGGGAGAGCCCCAGATACTTAGGGATGACTGAAAAATATCATCAGAAGGCAAAGATGGTAAATCATCCATGTTGACTTCAGTTAAGGACATCAGAAGTTTCCCATATGTGCTAACATTATGACTCTTCTCCTTCTGTTCATTTAGTAGAGTCTTACATTCAATGGGAAGGCTTTCAACAGAGTCCAACAATGTATTTGTTGAGGAGTCAGTTATTACTGATATTTACTACTGATGTTGAGTAAGCTCATGGGAACTCCAGGCAAGGTTGGAAACACCCTGTGCTAGTATGGTACAAAACGAGGGAAAAATAGCCTAAAGGAGCTTGCATTCTGCAGTCAGTTTTTATGCCCTGCAATATGCCTCTCTGAATTGAGTGTAATTATTATTGTATAAATAGGCTCAAGTTTTCTGTTCTTGCCAAATGTCATGTTCTAGATGTATGTAAATGCATGTCTTTTCAGTCTGGGGCTAGAATCCCCAGCCATGGGTTGTGGCTTGAGGTGACCTGTTCTAGAAGCACTTCTTGTTCCAACTTACCCTGTACGCACAAAAAGGATGATAAGACAAGTATTTCTCTAGAAGAGCCATACCTCCTAGCAGGCCTGTGGCAGCTGTGGCAGTGTGTGAGCCTGGCTGGATATTTGGATTCGCCTGCCCTTCAGGAGATACAATAATCAACAGGACTTACTGCCCTAGGTGGCCTTGGAAGTGCTGCTCTCTCAGTGCCGGCATCTCGGGAGGGCAGGAAGCTGCCTAAGCAGGGTGCAGTGGAATGCTCTTGCTATACACATTATATCCAGATTACACATTAAGGAAGGAAACATGCAAACACCTTCCAAAGTAACTAAAGGATTAAAGGTGAAGAATTTGGACTGTGACACGTTTTGCACAGTTGAAGGGTGTATTTTCTCCATCTGTACTCAGAACTGTTTTGTGAAGACTAGTGCAAGGAAGAACAAGACAAATTGCCTTAGGAAAGAAGAATGCTGCTTAGAAAGCGCCCATGGTTTAGAAGCTAATTTTTCAACTTGAAGGCTCTAAGCCTGGCTGCCTTTGTGATCTGCAGCTGCTTACAGGCCCCTTGGGATATAAAATAATCGGGATTTAGCAGATGCCAGGTGTTCTGGTTTTGAAATACAAATCACTCCTCATCCACTTAATCTGTTCTAGAACAAGATCAGCCACTGCATGAGTGCTACCTCCCTGGCAGTAACACCAACAAGGGGAGCACATTAACGAGTTAATTCCGTTCCAGGACAACCCTCTGTATAATTCAGCAAATTTTTGGGCAATTCTTAATGTCAGTCAAAAGCAGCGTTTTACTGACACGCAAATCCAGAGCTTATCCATACGACAGCATCCTGCTGGAGGCCTAAGACTGACATAGAGAACCTCCCTCTCCTCCACAGCCACGGGAGTAAGATTAGCAGCAGTGTTAGGTATCTAAGACCAGGCTTACATTCCCAGTACACACGGGCCTAAGGACTGCAGGAGCCTTAAACCAGCGTTAGCACTACCTGGTCTGCTCGTCACAGCTCCAGCTCTAGAGCTGACTCGGGCACAGAGCAAAAGTTGCATTAGGGTCTGAACATGGGCCTATTCTCAGGCTTCACTTGAGAATAATATATTAGCTTATGCTCAGGACTGTGATAAAAATGCCACCTAGCAATCACAGGAGCAGCTGTATTGGATTAGGTAAAGACTCCTCGAGTCTAGTATATGGCAGTAAGGAATGAGAATATTGCTGGGTTTTTTTCCAGCACAATGGCCTAGGTCTACATGCAGTTTCTCTTCAATGAGCTTAACTGAGGGAAGGCATCATTGCCTGCCCTGTTTTGCCATATCTGGCCTTATCTGGTTGTTATCAAGACTCTATTATTACTATTAGTACTATTACTATTATCAAGACTTTTCCCCAGTAATTAACAACAAATTAAAACACACAGCAAAGAAGTCCAAAATTGGTATTGCTATAAACAGATTAGTAAAGGTAAATAATATAACTGGTAGATATGTACATTGTGGTTTCATTAATACTTATGTCAAATTTCCAACTGTAAAATAGGACTGTGACATAACATGGGAAACTATTGACTGCTAGCAGCAGCAGCACACTAGATAATAAAAAGGGAAAATGTCTCATCTAAGACTGCATCTTGTGTCTTAAAAATGCTCATCTTACATATGTCTGGGAAAAGCCTAGTGAACTTACAGACCAAACCTTCCTTTGGGCATTTTTTGCCTCTAGACAGTAGCTGCTAGTGCACTTCAGAAGAAACATCCGGTCTGTTCAAACAGCTCTACGAGAAGTCCAAACATGCAAACATGGATGTCACTGTCATCCCTATTTTATATAAAAGAATAATATGGGAAAATGTGATTTGCTCAAGGCAAGCATGTCACAGGTGCAGACAGAGTGCAGGTGCCCAGCTTTAGTAAGGAACCCTGTTGTAATGATTTTAAAAGATAAGCAGCGAGACATTCGCATCCATCTACTAACCAGCATATTTGTTTTCAGTAGCACTTTCCCTTAGAAATAATAACCAATAATGAATACTAACACCTGCTATTTAGAAAAGGAAACCCACTCTGTGTATGTAACATGGATTTCCAGAAACTTGAACTTACCTGGTCCATTTCCTTCTTGGCCATGCCGAATTTGTAGTGACCTAGCAAGAATGGCCATACCTCCTTTCGAATCTCATGCTGTACCCCACCATAGTAAACTCTTCTTAGTAATTCCAATTCCTTGTAATTCTACAGCAGTCAGGAGAAAGAAGTATGTGAAGGTAATACATCTCTATTTTCCTCAGGCATAATCAAATGTGTTTAATTGCAAGTACAAAGGCAGTGAAATGCACTCAAGGCATTACCCTTTTGTAATCTGAAGTATGGTTTAAAGCCCTACTTCAAATCCAGTCTACTATAGAAAGCTGTAAGATCTCCCATGACAATAATTAATTGTGCACAGATGAGAGCCACCATGAGACCATTTGCTTTGATGTTAATTGATACTTTAGCCACCATCAGAAAAGCATAGAAAAACATAGCAAAAGGGACTAAGAATCTCATTTTCACTAAAGACCACCCCAGAAAGACTGGATGATTCACAGTCTCAATTCTAAGGAATAGTGTGCGCTTGCTACAGCAGCATGCTGCAGTTTGCCCACCACCCCTAGAGGTATTCTCTCACACACCTTCTTGTCTTTCTGATACTTGCTCCAGACCTCTTTGGTCAGGCCTCCTGAAGCACTGGCTGGCTTGTCAGGTGGAATAATGGTGTGGTTCACGAGCGCAGAGAGATGCGTTCGCACTGTTGACAAGTGGCGGCAGTAAGCAAGCCCTGGGGTGGGGAAAGGAGGAGGCAACACTGTGGTAAGTGAGCAGGCTACATGGTATCAACAGTCGCTCTGTGAAGATGAAGCTACAACATTTTAAATCTGTTGCTAATGTTCCTATATGAGGGAAGATTGCATTTGTTCTGCATAAACAGAACATGCATGGGTATCAGTTGAAACATAGGAAGTCCCATCTGCATGTGAGGAAGAGCTTGAGAATCCTCTCTGTGAGCAGGCTGCCCGGGGAGGTTGTGGAGTCTCCTTCTCTGGAGGTCTTCAAAACCCACCTGGATGTGACCAGGTGCCCCATGCTCTGGGTGTCCCTGCTTTAGCGGGGCGGGGGTTGGACTACATGATCTCTGGAGGTCCCTTCCAACCTCAACCATTCTGTGATTCTGTGATAAAAATGAAGCATTGCAGTAGTGACAATTGATTAATTGACAGTAAGATTAATCTTATACAAAGAAAAACCTCAAAAAGTGAGGTATTACCTTGCAACATACAATTACATTGCATCTTCACTAAGTATAAGTTGCTTATGCAAAAGCCACATATGCTGGTATTATGAAGTTACAATACTTGGCTCATGATTACCCTGATGTCCTGAAAGAACTAATACAACTCACCTGATAAAGACAGCAGCCCACAGTAACTTTGGGTTTGGATTGCATTTTAAAACAGACAGGATGACCAAATACCCATGGCCTTTTAAATAAGCATAAAGATACCACAAGGGCCGGATATAAGAAGCTTCACTTACATCCATAAAAGGCTCTGGAAACTATTTGCCTCTTCATGCTTTCACACAACATCTTTAACGGAGTTCTGTGGAGATATATTAATGGAAGCATGAGAGTTCACATAAGAGGAGATCATCATGAATTGTATGCCTGATCAATATGACACACAGCAATTCTTTGTGCCAATTTTTATTTTGCTAAAGGACAACAGTAGTGGAAAATTGTATTTTCAGTATTTTGGCCCAAATCATATTCACCTTGTGTAATTAGCTCTAGCTGCTACAGGTGCATTGGAAAGGTCCTTGTCAAATTAGATGAGTAGTGGCCCTTCACTGTAATTGTATTAGACTAGATAAAAGAACTGGTTGCAATTTTTTCCATCAATGTGTGATTTAAGAACAGGAGGGATCAGAAAACACGGTAATGGCTTTTTTTCATAAAGCCAATTTCTTACCATGTAACTCCTCTTTTTGTGTAGAGATGCTATTTGAAAATTGCTTTTCTCCATCTCCAGTGCTGTAAGCAGTAAATGCTGCCTGCCTTTTCCCCAGGGCATGCACAAGGCTGCTCAGCACAGTGCGCTGCACAGCTTCTTACCTATCATGGATGCAGTTGCAGCAGGAGGGTATGTCATACGGAGAGCTGCCTGTTGAGCAGGAGAGACATGAGCCTTGGCTGCAGTGCTCCAGCTGCCACGAGAGCAGGTTTGCCCCAAAGCCTTGCATCTCTATCATGTCGCTGGTGTCTGCAGAAAGAAAAACAGCAGGCCATCAACATTTTTTTTCTTATTTCCCCCTTTTCCTCCTGTGCATCCTGATGATTTCATGCTTCAGTCCTCAGCAGGCTCTAAACCTTGATTCCAAAGAGGGGGGAGCACAGACTTAGTTGCCTCAGAAATACTGCTCTCAGCACATATAAACCAGCCACATGCTGTGCATGGTCACTCAAGTCAAATCCCTTTAATTTTTTCTCCTTTCTTGCCCATGCACAGCCCAGATCGCGTTCCAAGAGAACAGAAAAAAAAAAAGTGTACTGTAATAACAATTAGAGGTTCTTGTGTAATGCTATGATAATGTTGTTGATGGCCAGAATCATCTAATCTTGCCTTCTATTTTTTACAGGCCTTAGAATTTCACTTGACAATTCTTAGATCAGTCATTTAAGTGCTAGTCCAGCTAGAGTGAAAGTTTAATGTAAAAGAAATTAAGTAAAATTGACTCTGTTATTTTCAGAAGATTCTTTTTAGATTCTTACTTACAACCTAAATCCTAAAATATTTAGAGCAGAAAGATATTTCAAGTCCAACTGAAGTCAACATTTTGTAAAGGTAGGGTACTCTGGAGAAAGATGTGGTCCACAGTACAGTTCAGCTTCTTGAGTTATGTCTGCTTCATCCAGTGTTTGCTTTTTTTTAACCTGTTTCAGTGAGGCACTCCCCAAAATCACCAGTTGCTTTTAGAAAGCCTGGCTTCAGCTCTTCCTCTTTCTCAGCTGGCATTTGAGCTATTGGGTTTTGTTTTATAATAAATAACTGGCCTTTCAGCTCACCCATGATTACAATTAAGGCAAATGCCATAATACTGGATGTCACTGAATTAACATTCGTAGGCAAAATCCAGTCCCCTGGGCCGTGCTTTTAAAAGATACATAAGTTGGGCAGTAGGGGCAAATCCAAACCATCTCATGCATTTTAAATCAAGGTAGCATAAAGCCTATTGGAAAGTGGGCACAGGTGAGGAAGGAGTGGAGTAAGAACATTGTTAACAGAAAAAGCACAGGCTCATGCGGAAGCAGTCATGTGTATTTCACTGCACAAAACAAAGTGTGATGCAAAAATGCTCTTCACCTTAATTCTTCAGGAAGGAGCTGAATGACCTAGTATTTATTACAGTTTCTCATTTGGTTCAAATAAAAACCATTGCACAAACATTTTTAGATCCTTATTTTTGCCTCCCCCTCTACAGACAAGAAAAGTGGGTGTTTCAGTTTTTATTTGTTTTGTTTTTAAGAAATAAGGAAAGAACCCCACAGAACCTAAGCATTCAGATGAAAGGTACCTGAATTAGTGAAGAATTAGAGTGAACAGCATCTTTTCTTTAACTGTAGTGGTGTTACCTGTAACTTTAGCTACATGCAAAAGTCAAGCATGTCGCAAAATGTAAAAGCAAATGGCTAGCAACCTGCTACAACAGTGTTGTCATTATTGAAAAGGATGCAGCTGGGCAGTCAACAGCCAATCACCAGCAAGAATCATTACTCAAAACAGTGGGCATAATCCTAACTTTACTGTTATCTTAAGATAAAAGAAAGCCAGATATCTGACAGCTGCTCTAGTAGGATGATTTTGCATTTACATTACTGACTAAATTGTGTTCAGTATGTTTTAGATCACAGCATTAGTCTCATACTTGTATACATGGCAGTGTTAGACCTCCTCCTTTCCTGTTATAATCCATATGAGAATCAAGGAGGATTTTACTCTGTTTGATGGATTATTTTATATACTATTCAGCAGCCTTTGAGGAAGGAAGGATTTAACAGTCTCCACAACTACACTATTAGAATGCTTGCAAGTAATTGGCTTGAGAGGGGCAATGTAATACCTCTGTTATGAATGGCTTTCTAAAGAAAAGAATGAGAATCTTTAGGCAACAGAAAATCTTTCAGCTGATCACCTGCAACCCCTGTAACCTATGAATGTAACCTATGTTAACCTATAACCCCTGTAACCTATGAGGTGCAATGAAAGCACCTAACACTGACCTCCATACCAGTTTCTCCTCACTTCACTAGTCTCTTGCAGAGCTGTCTGGGGTGTGGGAGCGTGCACACTTGCACCATCCCTGCACTCACATAACACCCAAAGCGCCCCTGACCTTTTCTGATACAAGGCTGCTTGTTCTGTGTATTACAGTGCACACGTAACTCATGGAGGAAGAATACAAAGGCCTTTTACAATCACTCTCCTTTGTGAACATGATCTAGTATCCTCAGTTTATGAGTGGGGGACAGGAAGCATCTGGTAGGAGATGTTGGTTTGTTCAGCAGCACAGACACTCAAAGGAGAGGGAAGGTGCTGCTGTTCCCATTCCCTGTGTGTTGCACACATATTCCCAGCCCCTCTGCACATTTGAGCAGGTCCCCTCATCTCATGGGGTAAGCGGAATGCTCTGCCCTCTAATAATGCCAACACTGTTGTATGCAGTAGTGGAACGAGCTGCAACAGAGCTCTGGGACACAGCGGGAGGAGGATAAAAACCTTTCATCCTATTAGGAGCTGTGAGGTTCCGAGAGCAGATCATTGATAGCATTGCGTGCAGCTTATCTTCCTCCTCCTCGTCATCGTCAACAGAGGCAGAGCGGCTGGCAGCTAAGTGGTGGTAGTTAATAGTTACTGCTCAAAGAAAATAGTGAAAGAGGAGCATAAGAAGAGAGAACCTGGTTCTGCAGGAAAGCTCAAATGGACATGTTCAGCAAAGACAAATGGAGTTGAATCCTACCCTCTTCTTGAGGGCACAAGCTCCTGTGCGAGTGGGTAGGAAAGAAGAGGTTTTTTACAGAAAAACATGCTCCACCAAACACAGGCCAGCTTTTGACTGTGCCTGGCTGTCTTCCCAGTGCACAAAGGTCACATCCTGACAAGGGAGAAAAGTCCCAGTGCCAGCCTGCAGTAAGTGAATATGCTTTTTAGTAAAACTTCATAGAAGTTCATATAGCTCCACCCATCTTCCCTCTTTCATCATGTTCAAATCAGTGCTTGTGTCCCGTTTTCCACTCTGATGCCTGTGCCAGATAGGAAACAGTCTGGTCCCCAGCTCTGTCTGGCGCTGTAAACACGCACGGGACAGGTCTACCTCTAAGGAAGCACGAGGTAGAAGACAGCTAGATCTCTAGATCTTGCACTCACCAGCAAGGGCTGTGCTGATGGCACCCACAGAATGTGTGGTCCCCATGTGGCACATGGCAAACAAGCTTCTGCTGGGGTATGTGTGTGTGCACGAGAACTTACCTGGGCAAGCTCAGAGGCCCTAATCAAACACGGCCACACTGTGGTTCAGTCCCTGGAGGAAGGAGGGTTTAGCTGAGATTTCTGCTCTTTCAGCTGAACTAAGTCTCACTATGAACAATAAAGCCAAATCCCCTTGTAAACTTTAGGGCTCAGTCTGCCTGGTAAATTCTTAATTGCTAATTTGTCAAGGGGAATAAAACTGAACATGCTGTTGGAAGACTAGCTCAATTGCCTTCTTGCATGTGAAGAATTTCTAATCACTGATGACATGAGGTGGTTTGGTACTTGGAATTCATTTAGTTCCCTGGGAAGGGCTTCATTCATCCATTGTTAAGTTCTTTTTTCCAAGCCAAGAAAACTCAGCCCAGGGAGTTCTTGAGATACTTTAAGAGTTCAGTTTATGTTGTTTGATTGTTTGTTTGTGAAAGCATCATTACGAGCAAGCAGCATGGTCAATAAAAACTATCCTCACTCATGAGCAAAACTGCTCTTGGCTAGTCAAACACAATCTTTGTGCTTTTGGTCTCAGTTTGCAAGCCCAGGGGAGTATTTTGAAAATTTCCTCTGTGAAACACAGAGGAAATGTAAATAAGATTCCATCCTCCACTCCATGTCCATTAAGAGAGCAAGTTTAACTGCATTTAGGAAACCTACAATAAGCCTTACCTGTTGATCACAATTTTCCAACAATGAAATTCTATGGTAGATTTTTTTCTACAAAAACCTAGCTTGTCTGTTATCTTGTTATTTCCCAGGATATTACTAAAGCACTTACTGTTATCATGCTTGTGTCCTGGATAGATAATTCTGAACACATAGTCTGTAGCACTGTCTTCAACTGGCACTTCCTCTAGGTCCACCGATCTGTTGCTGTTCCGTTTCCGAAGCTTTGGAAATACTTTACCCTACAGAAAATAATAATCTCATGCATTCAGCTACCACAGAATAACAGAAATAAAACAAAACAAACAAAGGGCTTTAGACCTTTTGCATCTTAAAGTCTTAAAACTAAACTTTCAATGCTAGAGGAGGAAAGGAGGGAAGGAATCAGTAACAGGAAGCCAGCACATCCAATAGCATCAGATATGCAAGGTGGTTTAGGTATACTTAACCTATTTTTTCTATATATCTCAATCACAACTTTTTCTTGTAATCCATGGCAATTTGGCGCCAGTTCCTTTAATAACCCAAGTCTCCGATACATGTATTTGAGGCTATTTGAGGCTCAATTCCCATCATTTGCATGCATATTTTGATAGAATAGAATGATTCCAGTTTATAGCTGAATGCAACAATAAGATTATAAACAACTTCTATGGACTATCTTTAAAACAATCAAGTTGGACTAAATAGAGTTAATTTTTATTCTATCTCAATTTCCAGCTGTGTGTGGCAGAATACCGTTCCCCTAGGACATTAAGGTAAGCCCTACTCGAAGCAGCTCATCAGAAAAGGCAGTACCTTGCCCTGTTGGGACCAGAGTGGTGGTTCCAGCTGTCCGCGAGGCAGGAGGCCATTTTCCAGGCAGGAGAGGAATGCGAGAAGGTGACCTCCTTGTGGGAAGTGCAGTGGAGGTCTCTGAGTTCCATCCTGACTCACCAAGACTAATGTCCCTCTGCTTTCTGCTGAAAAAAATGACAAGCAGAGCCCACACTGTTACATCAGAATGTCTATTTATTGCTTTTACCTTCTGAATTAAGTTTTATTTGTGACTGCCTCTAAGCAGATATAAACAACCTTATAAATTACAGGGCAATCTAGCGATGACCTCAGTCCTTTTAGCCTTAGGAAGGCTCAGATATGAACAAACTATGACAGGCCTAACGTAGAAACATTTAACGTGATTATGAACTTTAATGTAATAAATAATAAAGTAGTAAGTACACCAAGTCTTTGGCATATGGCAAAAGTTGATAGATAATGCACAATTCAGAATAAACCTAATCTAATTAATATAGCCAGAGGCAGTCAGCTTTGTTCTTGTAAGAATCAAGAAGTCACATTTCACATTCCCTGTTGTAAATTGTTTTCATCCACCTTCAGGGGCAATAAAAAGCAGGCACAAATAAGCAAACACACTGTGGGCTCTGAATGTACTTCTAAGCGTAATAATATACATCACGAGTGCAATTTTCAAAAGCACGTAAGTGTATTAGGTTCTTAATTGCCTTTTCCAAAGTGAATGAAGAACATAACTCACCAGAGTGCTTTTGAAAGTTTTACCTGTGATCTTTATACCCCTCTGCCATCTACAGCCATCTGGGTAAAAGGAAGAATGTGTTCCATTGCATGGTTGTGTCAGTTCCAGTCTGTAGCGAGGTGCTGTGGCAAGACCACCAAGTGTCTGTTGTCTTGGGCAAACAACAAAAATCATGTTGTGTGCATGTCTGGCACCTGTTTCTGAAACAGTCTCTTCAATGAAGTAGAGCAAAGGCTGTTATGTTACACACTTGTCCTCTAATTCTCCTTTCTCTAAGGAAAGGCTGTAAAGCGGGATGGTGACACATCTGTCCAGTCAGTGAAATTCTGGACAGACACAAAGTGTCCGGGGGAAGGTAAAGATTTTGATTTGTGGTGAGACAGAGATGTTTTGCTCCAGATCCCTCTCCCTATGTTAAGCAGAATGAGCTAGTCAGAACTCAAGAGACCTAATTTTTCAGAGCCCCTGAGCACCCCCAATTTGCACCATATGAGCAGGGCAAGAGTCTGCTGCAGTGGAGGGTCGATGTCCCCCATGAGAAGAAGGTTTGTGCTTACGTTGTTGATGGCAGTGAATGCAGACGATCTGGCTGAGTGGCACTATTAATGCGTAGTCCCAGTACACACTAATAGGGAAGGAAAAAAAGTGCTTAAGACATTTTTTCCCACATTCAGGAGGGCTTGTGATTTCAAACAACCAGTAGAAAGACTCCACCAAGTTAGTAATAACTTATTATATTTGGCCAATTAAGGGAAACTAATAGTGAAGTAAAAGGCAAAGAAACTAGTTTTCCACAGTGGATACAGCTGGCACTGGTCTTCTCATATTCTCTTTCTCTCTCCCATCCCGCTCCCTACTTTCACCCTCCCCATCCAGGTTAAAACAATGTTTTGGCTAATACTAAAATGCTCTGGCTGGGGAATTTGTGATGGCCTTGTAGCTGGGATGAACTGAATGTGGCTGCCCAGGTCCTCTCTTCCACACATGATTTATGGACAACACATGTAAATCCTACGGTGCCCTAGCTTACACAGATAAACTGGTAACAGTTCTAAACCCTTCTGAGAACAACACTGACGGGATTCAATAAATTAAAGGGCCGAGGGCTTCATTAAAGTTTTGTAAAAAGAATACAGACGAAGTTCTATCCCAATAGCTAAGATCCAGAGGTCCTGGTAGGCTCCTAATTTATTCCCTCAATTCCAGTGATTATGTATACAAATTCCACTGAGGGACTACAATCTGGGTCTTGGTTATACCTGCACTTCCTCTTCTGTCATTTTAACAAAAAATGCATTAGAGGACCTGGGAAAGTCACTTCATCCATGGTAAAACAGGAAGAGAACCCAAACTGCCTGACGCCAACTTCTGTATTATTCAGAAATCCTTCAGTTAAATCACTCTTTTACACTTAGGACATATTGCCAAGGACACAAGAAATATCACTGAAAATGCTTCCCATCTTTTCCTGAAATGGGAATGGCTACCTTCTCTCCAGCTCTGAATCTCCAAGGGTTCCATTCATCAGCTGATTGGGAGTCCATTTTAATGTCAAACTGTCTGCTGACTGATGAAGGGAGAGGTACCCAGGAATTGCCTCCAAGTCATCTTTCTGTTCACAAAAACAACACAGAAAATCAAGGTGACTCAAATGCACACAAAGCTTCTTCTCTTTCCCTCCTCTTGTCATCAGCCTTACCGGCTGGACCAACACATTGTTCTTCCCATATAAGAGGTGCGTCCGGGAATTCTGGTGTAAAGACTCCACATATTCTCTTGCTGAAGCAGCAAAGCGATCCTCCGATGTGCTCCCACTTGAATGTCTTTTCCGGATCTAGCACAGAGACACATACACAAATCAGATCAGGTAGGACTACAATGACAGTACCAGTAAGACAATAAAACAGGAATAGTTTCATTTAGACCAATCTTCATAGTAGTCCACATTTCTGACGCCAAAACTCCTTGCCGAAAAATTACTTGGGCTCTTCTTTACTTCTGGCTGAGGCAGCCCATAATTTTTTGTGCACTATCTAGTCAGTGCACCAATGTCAAAAGACACAGAATTCAGTCCTGGATGTCAAGCTTTTCTGAATAGAACTAAGAGGATGTCTGGGTCTAAGTGGACTTCTAATCTGTGCCAAGGACACATTACAGAAGAAAAAAGAAATGATGCCCTAAATTCTGATCTCCTCCCTTCAAGGGTGTCTCCATTGTCAATCTGCACCTGTAACTAAGAAATAGCTACACAGCAAATACCTACTCCCAGGGCTGGGCGCTTTGAAGGAGAATCTTGACGGCCATGAACTCCATGAATCCGGTGTCGCTGAACAAGCTCATCTGCTGAAGGGTCTGTCCAGTAGTGATCAGTTGTTTTTAGCTTGGTGTACTCCAGTGCACATGGTCCAACTAAGAAAAGAGTCCGAGAAAGAAACCTTGCAAGTCTGTTCACACACATATTTACTCCTATCCTGCCAGTCAACTACTGAAAGTGAGATTTACTAGTAGTTAGTAGTGAGTATTACTAGTAGTTCCAACCTGCTGTTCTGAACATCACAGCTAGCAAGCGTTCTGAAAAAGAAATTACATTCTATTCTCTGATCTAACTAATAATTGATAATAAAAACAAATCACTAATCTCTGTTTGTAAGAAAGAACCCCCACACACACAAAAATTGCTCTATTACCATAGTCAAATTATTTGATATAGAGCTAAAAGTCACCCTTAATAATACTGCCCTACCACAAAACATTTCACGAAATGATTTCTTCACCATAACAAAAAGTAACACTGCAAGAACTTACCCAAGAGGGAAGCAAGTATTGGGCCACAAACAGGGTCTGCCAGTAAAGCTTCTTTTTCATAATATTTACTAGGAATAAAATATTAGAGCCCAGTTAAGATCACTAGTTGTAGTTTTTAAAAGCTCCTGAACTTGATTGGTAGAGAAAAAAACGTTGATAGGATGACCTGGACTTCACCAATGCATGCATCTCTTCTGCAAGTATTTTTTAATGGAGCTTGCCTAGCTCATGTACTGATCTCCGAAGAAGAAATTCTGTGCCGCATTTGCACAGAACGCAATCGTCTTTGTGGCTCTTCACCACAATTAGTTCAACAAACCTACAATCCAGACTTCTATACTTACTAAAATACCCTACTCTTGATCCATTTTCTGCCCTGACGAACTGTGTCATCCCAGACAAGTCATTTTATCTCATTCTGTCTCACCTATTTTTGACAATAAGCTCTTCAGAAGCAGGAGCTTGCCTTTTGCTATATGTATTTACCCACTATATTCGATCTGGGGCTTTGGGCACTAATGCAATAAAAAGACAAACAATAAATCTCTGCAAGCAATTTTGCCAGTTTTCCCTAGAGACCAAGAGGTCCATAGTTTTTTAAACATCTCTTCCATTTGTAAAGAATATTCTTGAAACATTGTCAAAAACAATGAAATCCTACAAACAATACCTCTTGCTATGTCCTCAAAGCCTTCCCATCACAGCCAGCAAAGCTGACTTAAAAAAAATCACGGAGTCCAAAATTAAGCACTCTGATTTCTTGAACTGTCATTATCCTCTGCTGTCTCTTCCACTAGATGGGGCTCAAACTCTAAATTTTCTTTTCCTAAAGAACAGAAGGGCTGGAGGACTTAAAACATGCAGCATTGAAGCAGTAATGTCACAGAGAGGCACGAGAACAGGCCATTTGAAGTGCTACATGTCATTAGGTGGAAGTTAGCATCTCAAATCGGACAACTACAATTAGTAATGAATGCACAGTAACTCACAGTAGTGAATGCACAGTAATGAAGACCTAGCTCTCGTCACATTTCCAGCTGAATTATGTGGAAACAAAATTTAACATCCTTGTATCCATGTATGAGCTGATACACTGGGCTGAAATGCCTTCATTAACTGTATATATGGGACACATCCATCCTTACTGTCTCTTCTACATTAGGCCCTTTAAACAATTTGGGCTAGATATCTCTGGAATAGATATCTCTAGAAAACTCTGTGGGAATAAGCTCCTCTGCCTGAACTGTCTTCCCTGTTCAGAGCCATGGGCTTTGCACAGCCAAAACATGTCCTCTAGTGCAGAACACTTAATAAGAGGAGCACTACTTGCAGCACTGGAAGACGCTATGTCACTGGATTACAAAGTACTTTTCTGTAACCAGCCCAAACCAAACTTCAGGATTTTAACCTTTCCCTTCTTATGTGAAATTGTCCCCAGCACGCATGCTCTCTGATTCTTCTTTATCTCTTACAGAAGGTGGAAAGTCACAAACCTGAACACATTTGTCCATCAGTTCTCCGTGCTCTTTACTCTTTCCTTACCTGCAGTTATCAACAATATACTGCACAATTTTGTCGAGGACTTTCTCAATCAAAGCTGTCCGGACCCATATGTGTTTGATAGCCTGAGGTGTAAGGACAGGTGTTTTGCTTGTAGTTGATCCCTGTCTCTTGAGGGATTCTTGCCCATTTGTCTGATTTTTCCTGCAAAAGGACATAAAGGGTCAGAGTTCAGACTCTCTCCTCACAGGAACTCCTCCAGTAAAACACTGCATGGAGAGATGTTTGAATACATCACATGCATCTGGCATCTGAAAACCCAACATCTGAGCTTCTTTCAAACTCTGAGCTACTGTAGATTGAAATGAATAGGCAAAAAAAAATCCATCTCTGACCATGGACCCCAAAAGAACAAAAACAGAGGAAAATGCAGTCTTCTGCAGACTGCAAATAGGTTCCATTGGAAGAGATAAAGCTTCTCATCAAATAAATCTTTACACTTAGCTGAGAAACATTCAGGGAGGATGGCAAGAAGATTCTCATCTCCCAGCTTTCTCTTGTACCTTAGAACTGAAGCTAGCCATAGCCTCGGAGGGAACACAGCTGCTCCAACATGAGATATTTCCACCAACAGCAAAGCACAGAGTGGAAATTATGATGACACAGGTAGAGCTGTTCCAGGGAGCTCCTGTTACACAATCATCAGACAATCCTTGGGCACAAGCCCATTGCCTGACTCTCTCCTATAAAACACCGTGTGTATCTATAGCACATTTTGTGCTACTGTTTGGCAGTGAAATCCTATCTCTCACCACCTACAGGATGAAAACAAGACAGCTAAGAGACAAGCAATATCAAGCTGAGAAAACAGAACTACAGTAATTGAGCATTCAAAGCCAGCTGGGGGCTTGCTTACAGCCAAGACCCCCTGCCTGTTCCTACAGTATAAGCCAGCACAGTAATAAGCCCAATTCAGATATGGAGAGATTAACACTGCCTTTTAGTGACAGGACAGTAAGCTGACTATAAAAATCAGAATTACTTGCCAAGTGCGGCTGTAAACAAGAATGCAGGGGCTGTTGAGCAAGGTGCTCTTTATACTATGTTTCTTTGGAGTTATCCGCTGCCAAGCAAATCCACTTGACCCCAGGAGTCCAATGAAACCTGCTCATGGGGGCCTCTCTCCCATGCCTACACCAGTGAAATGTGTAAGGCATTTTCCCTGTGTCCTGGTAACATGCTGAATACTTTCCAGGCTGGACAGAATCTGAAGAATTCAGATATGACAGACATGCTGCTTTCCTTACTATAGCTGACTGAAAGGTACAAATGCTATGAAAAGCTTCTTGCCAACACCAGGCCACAGAAAATGCATTTGTGCTCTGCTTTGCTTTTTCTTACTAACATTATTTCCTACTAACACTAACATCAGAGGAACTCAAATGTGTTTAATTGTGTCTTATATAGAGGCAAAACCACATGAGAAGTTTTTACTTGCCCTGCTCAATTCTAGCAAGAAATCTGGGCCTTTAGTGGTCTCATATCCTTGACTTCAGCTAACTGTCAGCTTGATGGAATCGGTCACAGAGTTGTTCTTCCTTTCAGTCTCTGACAGACTGACACTGACTAATTGACTAAATGACTAATTTTGACTGACAGTCAGAATTTTTAAAAACTCAGCTAAAAATACTATCCATTTTCCAAAGAGTCTCTGTATCCCTTCCACATTGCACACACATTGTACGAATTTTGCTGATAAGCAGACCTCAGCCTCACCTACCTGCTTTCTACCTGCTGCTGCAGTTCCTGCACTTTCTTGCATATGTCTCCAGCTATTGCATACGTCTTGCCAATTTTGGTGAACAGCGCAGCTACCTTGTCTGTCCGCAGGAAGCCGGCAGCCCTGCGTTTCAGCATGTGCAGCAGACACGCTTCCACTACACCTGCAAAACAGGGAAGGGGATAAAGTTATGGGCAATGCTCTTCAGTCTTCTCTTTGATGAATGACTTGCATTGACACCCACTGATCGGGTCTGGAAACAGAGAAGAGGGAAAGACAAGAGAGACCAGGTCTCAAGATCAGATGAATACAGGTATGTGCCTAATCTGCAACAGAGAACTTTGAAATTTGCAGTCAATGTCAGTTCATAAATAAACCAAAAACTGAAGTCCCATGTAGCCAGTGATTGTGCATCTTGGCATGGTTGGATGTAGAGTCTGGACAAGAAGCAGGAAGCATCATTCTCAAGAAGAAAATGCTACTGACTATCAGCATTCTAAAGGATTGGTTGCGATTCAGACATCTCTTGGTCTGGTGCCTCATAAGATGCTGCAGAACGGTCTTCAGGAAAAGATGACATCACATGTGATGGATGTGAAGTTACTCGGCAATCATTTATGAATATCAAAGATGTATGAATAATTAGGACATTTGCTAGACAAAGACTATAGAGGCTACTGGATAACAAACAGGAAACAGAATAATTATATTTGAAAAGATAATCCACTCTCCAAAGCCCTAGAGATCACTGCAAGACAATAAAGCCGCAAAACTTGGTAAGATAAGCTCACCTTCCAACATCAGCCTAGCCCATCACTCTAGTTTTGGGTAGCAACATGAAAAGGCTTCAAAAGTGATAAGAAAAGTCAATAACACTACAGTCTAGGAGGGAACAGAGCTGCAGCCTATCTGCCCAAGGGGTTCATTTTACTGTACTGTTCATCTTACTGTACTGTACTCTGCAGGTCACCAGCAACACAATAAACTATGAAGACCACAATTGTTTATTTCAGTCTTGCAAGACCATGTAGCAGATATCTAACAAGTTTTCATGTTTACATGCTGCAGAAGAAAGAAATAGGATAAGTATCATGGCATGAAAATAAAATAAAATCAAGCCTTCCCCATCTACCAGTTTTTAAATCTAGATTGCAGATGACGCATCCAGTCAACACTGTCCATTAAAAAGGTATGAAGAGGAACAGACCTATCCACTCCAAGAAAACAAGACAAAACATCGTTGGCAGGGCGTGCGCTCCCAGCGACGCAGATTCAGGCCGGGCACTCAGCACAGAGGCTGAGCTCAGCGTGAGCAAGGCGCTCCTGTGTTAAATGATAGCGGGCACTCCTGTGGTAAACTGCAGTTAACATTGCCACATTAAATTTTCATCACAAGGAACAAATGGCTTTCCATCTGCTCTGACATACACTGCAACCCTCTTAACTTTTATCAGCTAATAGGAAAGGCAGTATTTTGCTGCACAATCCTGTCAGGTCCTGAGCATCTCCTAAAGACTCCCACCTCCTCATTGTACTTATTGGCCTCCAATCCCATGGCAGCTTCTGGCTGAAGCACAGCTATCTTCCCCGCTTGGTCCTTGAAGCCTAACTCATTCCCAGGCAGGACTTAATGGCACATAAAAACATCTCCTGCATTTAGCTGGGGGAGAATCTACCGCAGTCTGGGGAAATCACAGGATCTGTAGCACTGAGCAGCTACAGCAAAAACACCCCCTTCATTTTCAGTACTGTTGCTCTACTTCTTTATTCTGCGACTGAAGGACTACCTGTCGAATGAACAAAATCATTAAGAGGAGTATTTGTGACGCATTACCAACTTCACATTTTTTGACTTATCACTCTGAAAGAAGTCTCTGGCTTCCTGATAACGTATCTCCAATGCATGCTCTGGAAGCACAATCGCTTGTAGAGTATAAAAAACAGCCCAAAAAGAAAATTTAAAAAAGGAAACATGTTGCAAGATAACTATACCATTATTTTGTTTTCAACTGTGAAGCAAGATATGTTTTTAAGCTAAGTATCATTGGATAAAATCTAAGAGAAGACAGACTTTGTACAGAAAGGATCAGTTTTCCTATAAAACAGCAGAGTAAGAGCAGAGTTCATTACTGATGGTTTGGGGATTTTTGGATTGTTCATTTTTAACAATTTTTATTGACATATGAATAATCTGAGTGAAGAAACACAAATCCTGCAATTCTATAGCCTGAATTGAGACTCTGTGAAACAGAGATTGCAACAATCTCCCCCTCCATCCTCATGCCTGCTTTTATGCCTTGCTGGAGCTAGCTCTGAGCTCCCCTGGAACAACTGCCTCAGCGCTTCTTACTGCTCTTCACAGAGTGGCCCTGTGCATGGCCAAACCAAAGGGACTCCTAGTCCAGGAAGAGAAAACCAAAAACCAACTCGAATATTGTATAGCAACAAAGGAACGCTGCAAACGGTCTCTGCTTTTGCAGACTTGCTCTTTATCTCTAGGACATGAGCTTGACTGCATCAAGCAAGGCCATGGGGCAGTAAGTCTGACACTCACTCCCACACTGGGATATTCGCCAACCAGAACTACTGACTCAGAAGACAACCACCCCCTTGCTTTACACCCATATTGTGTGCAAAAGCATGTTGGCAACAACATTCCCTGGAAGCAGCACTGGGAAAAACACGCACATCCCAACTTCCCCCCTCTTAGCAACCAGCTGATACCAGGGAGCATCTGCTGCAACGAAAGGGCACCCGTAGGTGGCAAAGGCAATGCCTGTTTGCAGGCATTGGTCTGAGAGGAGCGGAGCCCAGCGCTGATGGCAGCTCTGCCAGCTGGGCTGCTCCTGCTCCAAGGAAGAAGGAGCATCTGTGCATGTGCTAGCACAGCGGCAGCGGGGGCGAGCGCTGTGTGGCTGCCCACGGGGTTTGGCGAGGCCGGGAGGAGCAGCACGGGAAGAACAGAGCGATGACAGCACAGGGATGTTCCGCACGGCACAGGCCTAGATCCTGGCTAGCAACCACCACGAAACCTCTTAAACCCGCCAGTGCTTGGCTCTCTCTTTCAATTAAAAATAAAGGAAAGGGGAAAAATAAAAGCAGCATTCCGGATGCCTGAAGCAACACAGTAATAATTGGTCCCAAATCATAAATGAAGCAACCTGCCTTTAAAAATAACTGCAAAGAAGTGCATTGCTGTTGCTAAGGAAACAGGCTCTCTCCCATAACACTTTTTTTTTCCTTTCTCTAAGACAATAAAATATTAATGAAACAAACTTAGTGTAAAGCACAACAGGTCCAGTTTTAATTATTAATAAATGTGGCAGCTGCCATGGAGGACAAATCCCACAGTGACTGTCCCCCAGTATTTAATTATTCCACTGTGACATTTCTCTCCCAAGAGCTTGGTGTGACACCAAGACGCAGCTACCTGGAAGGAGAAGCGACTGGAATTAGCCACTTGATTGCCACCTCCCAAAACACTCGTTCAACAAGAGAGGTTAATGCACCACGGCCAGGGCTACCTGTACTCTGTCCCGAGGTCTCTGATCATGTTCTAGTCCCAGTCACTACTTTTGGGACCTTCAAGTCGCTTCATTCTCCTCACCATCGCCCATAGATTGAGACTAACAGTGTTGTCTATCTCTCAGTTTTCTTTTAGGGCTCCTCTATACAAGGCATTTATTTCAGAGGACTAATTGAGTTCCAAAGGAGCTTTAAATTCACACCTGACAATCTGAATTAGCTTTCAAGCAGAGAGAAGCATATATTCAGTTAAAACTATAAAACTGTAGTAGCAGCTGTGCATAAACATATATTTTCAACCAGTGGAAACCAATACAGATTATGTCTTATAGGTACATTCAGAGGCACAATCAGAAAACCCAACCACTATGACACATATATACATACATACACACACACACACACACATATATATAAAAAATCTTTTTAGGGGAGGGGGCAGGAAATCAAGCTTATGCAAAGACACTTTTTATTTTTCAGAAACCAAAAATGCATAATCTCTCTGGAGGAACAGGCTTGGGAAAATAAGAGTTCAGATTATTGCCTAAGACGACAAGAGGAAGAACATTTCAAGTCATACATTTTGAAGAACCTTGGCATCAGGAAAATTAAGTTTTTTATTTTAAAGGAAAGGAAAAAAAATCTCTTTGTAGAATTTGTACTCCATGGAAAAATAAAAGTAATGGAAAAATAAAAAGATGAAGATTTTGCTGTTTCTGGAGGAATAGGTAATATCACAGAGATTTCAACCTGTAATCTCATGGGTACACACATGTACAGACTTTTTTATTCATTTGTCTGCACACCCGCACACAACTAACTATTGCAGACTTTTCAAGCATAGTACAATATGATCCAGTCACAAGTCACAAAAATATATATTTACAACAACTGCCCACAAAAAGATACAGACCTTCATTATGTCCAGACTGCACTTCGAGTGAATCAATACAGCTAATGAAACTCTTAGTTTAACCACTTCAGGTAATTCCCTTGTATCACTCAGCTGACAGCAGTCATCTAAAAACTCATTAATTCCAATCAGTTTTGAAGAACATCCCCTGTGGTATCCACTGCTGCATTTAATTAAATGCAGATATGGTTATTGATTTATAGTCCAAATAATCACCCTACAAGTTTAGAAAAATGCCACGTTTATATAATTTCCAAAAGGTTACTTCTTGCAGGGCCAGAGGCACAGCCTTAGTTTTCTCGTTTTTTGCCTCTTGGCTGGAAGACTATGGACTTGGCTTAATGCAGTGTGGAATAAGAGAGTTCTAGGGATGAGACTGGATGGGTGCTAAGCAGAGAGATAAAGACAAGCAATCAGATGTTCAGCATCTCCAGCTGTTGTTGTTTTACCTATCTGCCCAACTTGAAACCAAACCTGTCACCAAGCTATAGCAACACAATTCATTGAGAGACGCCTACTGAAAAGGGAAGATGCACGTACTCATATACGCTGTGAACTATCCCCACAATCCATACGTTAGAAGCTATTAACTCTGGTCCCCTTATTTACCTAACACAATCCGCATGGTCTAAGCTACAGATCTGTTACCTTCATAAATATCTAACTGTGGCCTGTCTGCAGTTCAAATTGTTTCCATTGACTCTTGCTCTTTCACTAGGCCCCACTCAGAAGAGTCTGGCTCCATTTTCTTTGTCTATGTCTCTCCATCAGCCCTCCCACAACTGGATCAGTATCTGGAAAAAGTACCTCTCTCACTTGGAAGCAGGCTTTTATCCAGCAGCAATTAGTGGGAACAGAATTTCTGAGGCTCTGTGGTGAAATATGTAAGCTGACCTGGACTCAGACTGCTTGTTTTACTCTGCCACACAGCCTAGATACAGACATTATATTTTCAATAAATTTCTGGGATAAAAGATATCTAAATGGATGATTCTCACTTCTAAAGATAGCTCTAGCTGGGAAGCTTCACAGTGGGAAGCTGGTTACTGCAGTTTTCTAAAATCTTAGCCATTAAGCTACAAGAATCTCAATACCCTTCAGAAAATTGAAGTGTTTCCATTAAACTCTATTAAGGGTAAATCAAAATAATAGAGGTTTCTCTAAATAATTGAGTATGATACAATTTGATGGCTCAAGGCTAAAGTAAAATGTTCAGCAGAGTGCTCTAAAAAGCATGAGAGATTATATTTCTTTTCTTAAGCTAAAAACATACGCTGTTCACAAGTTGTTTCAGATTTCAAATCAGAGCTAATATTCACTTTTTTCTCCCTCTATAACACTCTGCTCATTACTTAAAAGCATTCACTTTTGGCATGCAATCAAAAAGCTTTTAAAATTGTGTTAAAATGAATATTTGCCTTTCCTCCAATTACTATAATCTCTGGTACTCTCTTTGGGCTAATGTGTTTATGAAATGAGATAGAATTTCTAAACTATTGTATAAGCCTTGTTTATTACTGAAAATGTTCTAACAGGAATAGTAATATAGAGAGGTTCGTATTAGGTTCATGAGGGATCTTCATTTCTGTAGTTAATTAACTGCATTTTTTAAAATACAAAATGACAAGGTTTAATTCTTTGGACCATTTAAATAATAAAATGCTTGCTTGGACATTTTTTATTTAGACTTATTTTCACCAAAGTTACATTTCTCTGAGCTAAAAAAAAAAAAAGACAGAACTAAAGACCTCTTAAATTTTTATCAGAAATAATGGACCTCTTAAATTTTTATCAGACCTTAGGAGCATGGTGTATTTAGAAGCCTCAAGGCAGAACTGTCTAAAAAAACCCAAATCATAAAGCTTCCCTTCCTAATGAGCCTGATTTTCAGAGGCACGCCTGCAACTCCCACTGACACTGATCGGAACAGCTTGTTCTGTGGAAATTTAGAACCTTCAAAAACACAGTCCAACTCCTAATCAATTTCCAGTGCCTTTCAAATTTCTGCAAGTATTTTGTCGCTATACTTTAAACAGGAGGGACAGAAAGGGTTTCTATAAGAACTTTTTTCTCACCTTAAAAACAAATAAAGGTGAGCTTCCCACATTGCTGATTTTTGATATTCTTCTGAAAAGCTTACCATCTCGAGGCATGCCACATGATAAGAATTTCACCATTTAAGAAATAGATTTCTATTCCTCATAGTTGATTTGATTTTACTGTCTTGAACTTTAATCCAATCTTGTGATTTAGGGCCATGAAGAAAAAGATTTCTGACTCATGATTTTTCATTGCTTGTGGTAAGTAATCGTGATGTTTGGTGACTCTGATAATTGCTTGGATTTCGGGTCCTGAATGAGAAAACACAGAACACAAGCTCCAGATTCATACAGTCATTGGTTCCTAATTAGATCTTCTCTTTCAAACAGAATTAACTTTGTGCAAAAGGGGATAACAAGTCATCATAAAATCAATAAAGAAAACAGTCCCAAAACTAAACATGTTTTGATGTTAACCCTTACATAAGCAAACAGACAGATTCCTAACTAGCACTCCCAGCTACTTCTGCAATTCAAGCAAGTTCTCCCATTAATACCCCAAATACCTGGTCAGGAGGGATCACCAGCCAGATTAACAGTCAAAGGCTTCCTGGCTTTCTACTGCCCACTTTAATAAAATCATTTTGCAAGACTTTCAGCTGAAAATACTTGATTTTATTCCTATAACCATTCACAAAGACCCTGGAACTTAACTAGTTTCAGGCTCAGCACGCAGTGATCTGCTCCACAAGGTTCAGTCAACACTTTCCTAGTGTTTGCCATCTCCAAAATGGATGGAATACTCACCTGTTATGCAAAGCTGAAGTGACACCTAATTAAAGCTGGAAAATGACTGTTAAATTTGTCAAGAAGTGCAATCTTAATTAACAAATGTGTTTTGCAGATAAACTGCACACTGTAAAAAGATCCAGGGGCCATTCCGTTTCTCAAAATTTGCCAGACTTTTCAGTGTGAAGAGTCACTGACCAATACAGAGCAGTATCGAATAACATTTTCCCTCGACTTATTCTCCAAGAAGGAAGCATCTTATACTGTCAAATTGTACTGCCTTTCCAAATTCATTACGAGACAGATTATGACATGGATTTTGCTTTTCTTTTTTTACAGTCTTGATATTTAAATACAGCATTATCCATAAAGAACAGTAATTTGCTTTGGTTACTAAGAGAAGAAAAGCAATATGCATAATGGAACAGGGGTGTGGAAATGGAAACAACAAAACCCATGGTTAATGCCATTAAATCAGGACAGGCTGAGCAAGCCAAGTTCTCCAATTTCATCAGACAGGTTCTCTTCTTTGAGGAGGGTAAATCAAATAATATTAATAACTGGAAGTGGCAAGAAATAGCACAAGTTCAGTCTCAAAGTATCAAGTAAATAATAAGATAGGAGCTTTACTGCTGCTCTGCCCTCAAAGAATACAACGTTACAAGGAATTTAAGCTTCCTTTAAAGCTTTCTGGTTTGTAAGTTGTTATGTCACTAACCACTATGTAAGTGGTTGATTTTTTTATTTTGATTTGTTTCTAAATCACGGTGGTTCTCTATAAACTCAAAGTCTATAAGCCTTCTCTTTTCAAGTAAAAGCCAAGATTCTCATATGAAACATGGCTCCATATACTTGGAATTTTTCATTAAAAAAGGTAACAGCATTTGTGCTCTGAGAACACAAGTTCATAGTTTGATTACATCTTTGATACTGAAGTTCAGCAAACAGCCTCTGTGCACAGCCCAAATGCTTTTTGAGGAGAGGCAAGAGGATAACGTATTTGAGCATCTGTGCCACCGTAACAGTCTGAACAGAAAGGACTGGGATCTCTGAATGAAGAGGAATAAAGGATGTAAATCAAAGAGGCACTGGGATCTACAAAACTGCCTTTCCTTGACAGCCAAAAGCCTCAGTAGCCTGCTATAACCACAGAAAGCAGCTTGAAACATCCAACCAAAGCCTATTAAGCCTAATTTCAAACAATTAAAAAAAAAATCTTTAAATTATAAGTCAGGCCAAGAACAGTCAAATCCTACAAACAATACTATGATTGCAAGGCAATTCAATGTTCTCATATCTCTTAAACCAAACACATAGTGAGTATTGAATATTTTGTACAATGCTGAGTTTAACTTGTCAGCTTCATGGCTACACTTAAGCAATAATCAAACCAGTCAGAACAATACACCATTAGCTTCACTGGGGGAGAGATTGTCTGGACAAAGTTTGTTTTCAGCTTGGGTAGTTACCAATTTATTTTTCAAAGTAGTAAGACATTTAAAACGCACTCTATATTTAATTACTTTTGTTACTGGAGCGATGCCCTTTTGGCATCATAACAAAATCATCAAGCATGCAGTAAACACCATATATTTGGTTTAGTTTCAATATCTTTTCCAACAGAAGGAAAACCCCTTTTTTTGTGGTTGTTGTTGTTTTCCCTCCAATTAATAATGCAGTCAAATGGAGCAAAAAGAGTTTGAGCAAGCCAGGACAATTATTATAGCTCTGCAAAGGCTGTAAACAAGTAGAATATGAAGTGCATTAAACAAATACCACAAAGGTAATGGACCAGAGGCCAGGGTAATAAATCTCCCCTTATCTGCTAGTCAAATAGTTGATTTAACTATAAAATATACCTGCCTCAGTGCAGGCAGACAGCCCTGATAATGAGGCGGCATTTACTCAGGGTGGCAGAACTCAGACAGCCGTGCAGCCACAGAGACAGCCTGGTTCGTCCCTGCTCTGCGCAGCTTCGTTCTCGGTGCAGCAGCGGGTACCGCTCTGCACCTCCGTGCATCTCTGCCGCTCAGTCACTCCTTTCTCCTTCAGAAATCACTTCCCAAACCTGTCGAGTTTACAACAGCTGATAGCAGAACAGCCGTCCCATCATTATCTTTTTCCTGTGGTTCCAACAGCCCATTTCTGCCTGCCCTACTTTGCTTGAGACTGTAAGCTCTTGGAAACGGCTGATTTTGTTTTCAGTTTGTACAGTACTTAGAGAAAGTGGAAGGAAAGGTTTTCCAGTTTGTGAGTGAGCTCTCTAATACTTTGCTTGTACATCAGTAATACAGTATACACCATGTCAACCTTTGTTCACACAAAGTGCCTCAAGCATGGTGTCCAGGAGAAAGGTCTCTCATTGGTTTGTCATTAACACATAATTTCAAATTCTAGGCTCCAATTTTCTGGTAACAAACTAATAGCATATTTAAGATGCATAGTTTTTTATTTATTGAGACTCAGCTCACTGAGACTCCGCAGAGATACAACAAAAACTTTCCCCCACCTCATCTTTTCCCTCAAATAGAAAAGCTAGAATTTCTGATAAGAACACCATCACCCACCCAAACTTTTGGGAAGCTGGTGAAGAAAATGATGGAGAAAGAGCTGGCATTTTTCTCCTGGCTTGCAGAGAAGGCATCTGAACAAGTAAGGCAAGGTCCATACGTAAAACAGTGTCAGCTACGGTTGCTAAGGAAACGGCACCAGATAACCCAGGCTAAAAACATCCGCATCCAGCTCCTAGCAGAAACACACGTCCGCTGCTATGAATATCCGGGTAAGTCTCACACTTAGGATTGTGCACAAATTCTAATCAAAGAAGATTTCAGCTCTGGTTCACTAAAAACAAGCAAAGAAAAAAAAAAAGGACAGCCTTTGGCCAGCACAGAGTCTCATCACTCCATATGGAATGAGGCACCTTTCCTTGCCAGTGCTGGGAAGGAAAGGATTTCAATAGCCCTGCCTCAGCTAGGAGCAGTCAGCAGAGCTGCTGCAAAGCCCATTTCAATGTGCACTTAATGACACTAGCACTATCTGAAATCCTGATCTTACCCTTGTCTCCCTTCATGATACACTCATGATCTCTACTGCAAATCCTGCTGGGGCAAGGTCCTTACGGATTGCCTCCATATGCTGTAAACCATATATGCCAGTGTGATCACTCACCAACTCAATGTGCTTTCTCTCCCACTCCAGTAAAGCAGTTGTTATAAAGGCAGCATATCTGAAGTAGTCTAGTAACAAACCATTAATTTAGCTTGCTCTGCAGCAATATTGCTGCAGAGAGAGAGAGAGAGAGGGAGAGAGAGAGGGAGGGAGAGAGAGAGAGAGAGAGAGCACACATGCACGCTCAGCCTTCAAATGTATTACATAGAGCCTGGCAATGAATACATGTCTAAGGTAATTTGCTTCCTAGTTAATCTAACATTAAAGCATTCTGCTGCAGGAAGAAAGCCCCAAGAGAGAGCAAAATACAGCAAGAAATGAGCTAAAGTTCAAAGACTATGTCTGCTAATTTAGCCAAATCCAATCCTATCAGGACTGTTCTTTGGAAGCTAATAGCTGAAGGAATAAGACAGCTGAATGAAATCTCTACAGCACAATGAAGTAGAAGCATCAGCATTACTAAGTGAACAGGTTTCCTGTCAACTGATGCACGGTCTATAAATTGAATATCCTGTATAAAAACAAGCTTTTAAAGCTAGAACAAGTATTTTAAAGGTCTCTGTGCTTCTAGCAGTGATCAAATGGGACTCAAGGCCTTGCTAAGAGAGCACACTGTATTCTCTCCCATTCTTCTTTAAAATGCTGCTAAAATAAATATCCTTACAGCAATTCTATATCACAATCTCATATTTCTCTGCAGACACATTTGATAGCTTGCAATGTTAAAAATGGTAAAAGCCTATGCAAACACTTATCCATCCCCAAGTGCACAGAAAATGCCCTACTATAATTGAAAATGCATTTGCACCATATCCACAGGATTTCCAGTGCATTTCATTGCCGAGGCTTTTCAAGATACATGAGAAGGTTCTTACTCCAAAAAGAAAGTTTTCTTAATTCAGGTGCAGAAACATACTTATATTTTTCCAGATTGAAAATTCATTCTCCCTGCCTGCCATTGCCCATTGAAGCACTATGGGTAAAAGAAAGCAAATGCTTAGGGAGTGGCATCACTGCCTTCTCTCCCCAATATAATTGAGAAGGATTTTGCAGATAGTTGGCAGGCTTTGCTCCACTTCAAAAGTTTTTTCTTTTTTTTTTTCTGTTGTCCCAGCATGGCACAAATTAGCCACATTACACATAGTATAAAGTGAATTGCTGTTGCTCTGAATCATAGAACTAAAGCTTTTAGAAATTCAGAAATCAGATGGGATGAAAGAGTAACTGGAATGTAACTAGGTTATAAACTAGGTTGAGAACAAATACAAAAGCATCTGCATTTTCTTTTTCTCCACACAAGGATAAAAACATCAACACTATTTTCCATCCCTTACATCACACAGGAAAAGACCTTAGATCATAAACAGTATCATCATGGAAACAACAAATCTCTCCACTAGATTTTCTCTCTACTCCACTGGGGTAGAGAAAAATTCAAGTGACCTGCACAGAAAGGTTATTTCACAGGGATCACCAAGCGCAATAGGGAGCTCCTCTGTGTGCCAAGACTGGCTTTTCCTTTGGGATTTCACAAAAAGGAGCTCAGTGATTCCACAGAATCGCTCCATGCTCAGCTTATTAAAGAGGTGGTGCTGAGCCTGCCTCCTGTCTTAACAAATATAAATTTCCATAGTTTCACTAGGGTCACACTGCAGAAGCAAAAGTAGCCTCCTACCAACTGGATGCTAACTTAGCTCTACAAGCTCTGATGGACTCAGACCTTCAACCAAACCCCACACAACTCGAGTTGCTGTTCTGGTCAGTTGCGTTGTACAAGTTTACGGGACTAGGAATACAAATTTCAAGGTTTAATCATAGGCTATGAGAAAAGACAGTCAGCCTCTACATTGCAGTAATACTGCAGGGATAGCTCTCCTGCTGAGGCAGTTTAATAGCTGATGTAGCAAGGTATGGTTGGAGCTTAGGAGTCGAGTTACCTGGGGCTGGACAGTGAGGGTTGCCCCTTCTCTCTCAGCCATGGCATTTCTTCTACTTACAAATCCCATGCACTGTAAAAAAAAGAGCCACATAAGGATGCAGGAAAAGTAGTAGCCACTAGTTAATTCCTAGTGATACCTGTAGTCATTTTGGATCTAGGAGAGCTAGGAAAAATTCAGTTACTGAAAATCAACTATTATGCATTTAAAAGGCTTTTGCTAAATTCGGCCTTGCAGGAAAGTAAGATGATTCACAAGAATTCTATATTTATGATGAAGATTCACTGAAAGTGACTCATGTACTGAGCCAATCTAATTTTAAATAGATGGGAAAAACCTCTTGGAAGAAGCATGTGAAACTGGACTGGGAAAGGGAAGAGAATTGTAGACGCAAGACAGCTTCAGCCAGAAACAGCCAAATCTAGAGTTTCTTCATTCAGTTAGCTAAGCTGATAGCAGAACATTCAGTTTCATCTATTTCTGTTTTAAAGTCGATTAACTGTTATATTCAAAGCAGCAATCTTTTTGTAAGTTGGATTACTTCCTTAGGCTAATTTTGCTGGGCAACAGTAGGGTGGTTCATGAAGAGTTAATCATTCCACAGGCCCTACAAAATTCAGAACACAAAAATCAGGACAGGGGAGAAATATTAAGAAGTTTTTTACAGTATTACTAATTTTGGCCAAGCAGATGCTAACAGAAGTATCTGCCTCCCCACTATCCCCTACATCAACCCTGCAGCCCATCTTACAGAATACAAATTTAAAGACAGACACCAGACACACAACACCACTAAGAGTCATCCATATCAAATAGGCAGCCTGTAGCAAAGGGACAGAATGAGGGTTTCTTCTCCTGTTCCTACCTCAGATCCATTTTACACAGTTGCTATTTACCTACTGTTTATTATACTACAAAGAGGAGGAAAGGAGATTATTTCACATAATCAAAACCTAAATGCAGGAAACGGTAGTAGAGTGCACACATAGCAAAGTTTGGTCATTCACACAGAAAGTTTGAGAAGTCCTTCTTCAAACACAAATTGATACTAGAAAGAGAAAAGAAAAATAATGTACAGACGTAAACCCTGTAGAAGAGCTTTCAAAGTCCCCAAACTGAGAGAACTTCAGCATCCACCTCATATCACCGACTTAAAAAACAAAAAAAAGTATTTTTTTTTACCTGCAAGTAAACAATATCTTGGAAATACCAGGCACCTCAGGGTAACGTTAGCCCAGCATATAATAAATAAGCACAGCAGAGCAGGTGGGAATTTGAATGTTGCAACAAGAAAACATTACTGTTCTCAAAAATTTGCTTTCAGCAGCATGTGTTAATCCCTGTCTCCCTAAGCAATCCATCTGTCTTCAAAGACAAAACTAATTTCTACTCTTAAGGTCTCTACTATCATTTACTTACGCCTGACTGCAAACCCTGCAGCCTGTGAAATCCAGAAGTCTTTAGATGTCTATTCTCCAATCACTTTCGAGCACTGGTCCCACTTAAGTCTTAGAGTTGAAGTATCAAGAAAAAGCTGCCAAGAATTTACAGACCAACACACCTTACAATTATATATAGCTTTAATTCTCAGCAGTATCTTCCTGGGATATTTTTCCGTTTTTCTTTATACACATGCTAAAGTCTGATGAACAGTGCTAATTTTTTATAATCCTCAATAAATTATACACTGGATTACAAGGCTATTGCACCAACATCCATCAGTTCCTTTTTAGGCACCTAAACGAACTGGCTAAGACTCCACAGGAGTGCTTGGTATGAATTTCATTAGCACAGCTCTTCTGAGAGCCCTGCACAGGACCAGGCCTGCTCCGCTCTCATCACCACAGCACACATCGCAGCCTAAATCTGCAGGGATCTGGCAGACAATAGTCAAACTTGCTTTGACTTTTCTTTGAGGACTCTCAACTGGAGGGGAGATGCCAGACTTTAATTTGTGGTTGCAAAAACTTGATCTTTTGCCACCTACTCTCTAAGTCATAGCTTAATGTCCACATATCTCTAAATATGTGTATTTTTAAGTTACAAATACTAATATACCTCTTTGCTATTTTTGCCTGTCATTTATTTGGATAATGCAATTTTAACAACAGTTGCTTTCTTACTTGCAATGTACACACAGAAGCTGCATATGTAGAGAAAATGACTGTGTGATAAGAAAACCAAGATTATTCACTGTTAGCTCTGTTATGTGTCATTTACCACATAAGGCGATGATGTGACTGCTGTCTTCATGTACAAATTTCCGGGTGACAGCTTCTTCCATGATCTGCTTTACCTAAAATAAAAAAGTAAAAAGAAGTGTTTATAAGATGCTAACACAAACTAGCTCCTCACTTGGGAATTTTGTTTTTAACCTTTGCCTGTCCTTTCCCCACCACTAGAAAACTGACAACTCATAAGAGGCAACTACTCAGTAATTGCAAAGAGGAAAGAACAAAAACATTGAAAAATGGAAAAGAAAAGGGCAAAATTAAGTATATTTTCATGGGAGTACAAAAAAAAAGCATAGGTCTATTTGTAGTGGGCTTCTTAAAAGATTGAATTATTTCAGAGCATCCAGAATGGCCTCTGGAGAGCTACTTCAGCCCAAGTCCCCAAAGGCAATGCAAACCCTTTTATACAGTGTATCCCTTGCCTTCTTCTGTGATTACTTCTGCTCACTAAACAAGACAATGCATTGCCATGTGCTCTCTCCACTCCCAGCATTATGCTTTTTTTTTCAGCAAAAAAGAATTTCTGAGCCACTCAGACACACATCCCAAGAGAGATTTACAGTGACCTCTCTCCAATTTCATCAAGGAAAAGAACCCAATAACTGTAAAACTTTGGACTTCATAGTAAAGCAGTGAAAGGTGACAGAGGGAAAGAATGTCAAGAAAGAGGCAATGCTATGAGAAGGACTCATGGGCAGTGCTCCACACAAAAAGCTCTTAAATTATCCTGTTTAACCAATGGTTCCCTTCTCATGTTTTTATTCAAATCATTATTGACTTACAAGCTGCTTGCCTTGGCAGGAACACAACAAAGCCTGCTACAAATCTCAAATAAAAATTTGAAATCATCCAGATAATTTCAACTAGATAGATCAAAACGCAGCAAAAGCAATGGGACAGGACAGTCCTGCAGCTATGTCTGTTTAAATTCTAATTTGGACCCAACCTGCATGTTTGCAGGTGAGAGACAGCACATTGCAGCAAACAAAGCCTGTAGTAAAAAGGAAAAAGACAGCTACCTCCAAGCTAACTCATCTCCACGCCTCAGCTGACCCGTATGTGAAATAAGGACAAGAACAGTGACCTAACCTTTGCAGACTGTTATGATTTCACCAGATTTAGAAAAAAAAATAAAAAAGCTTTTGAAAACCATATTTAAGCTATTAAATGAAAAGTCTGATTTACTAAAGGGACAAGCTACCTGGTACCTCTGAGTACTGCTTGCTTTAACGTGGGTGGAAAAGGAAGCACTAGAGAGCAGCACAAGACTAAGTCACGCACATATGACTCAAGTTCACAGACATGAATTCAGACACCATTAAGTATGCAGGACTGCTGACTGTGATTTCAGACAACTCTCCAGAGAAGAGTAAGTGGAACTCAATTCCTGACTATGGAGAGAAAGAACAGTCATTTACTAGGAAAAACTTCAGACCTCAGAGACTAATTCCCTACTCTAACACACATTTCCCAGGCATCCCTCACATATTTTTGTTGCTCATGCAGACCCCACTCTTTAGCCCCAAAAACATGTCCTCAAATCTAAACCGTATCACAAAGTTGAAAGGAAAAAATTTCAGATGCAATAGTGAACTCTGCTTTTATACAGCAGCACCATATGGCCAGCTTGTCAGCTAGATTTTGAATCTGGGACCCTGGGAACTAAACAGCATAAACCAAGCAAGCAGTCAGTCTCTGTTCACAGCTGCCAGCAAATAAAAATGATCTTTGCACATTCTATGGAGAGTTGGTGAGTGCTAATAGAAACCATTTTCAGGACGTTGATGGTAGATGTGAGGATGCAAAAGCTAAAAAGCAGTGCTCTCCAATCCCACATCATTTCTCACTGCCATATAATTCAGGGATGCTCCAAGCAAGCAATGAAAACAAACCTCTACTGATCAAATGTAACAGAGGTTTGACAGGAAGTTCTCTTTTTTTAATAATTTTTACAATCCTATATATTCTCCTTATAAGAAATGTTGCTGTCATTGACCCTGCTGCCTGCTCTGAGGAGGCTCTTGTAAATGAAGTCTTCTGATTCCAAACCTACAGTGACACCCACATGCAGATTCTAGTGAAATTGACCACACTGTAAATTAATCTCTTTAAAGAAAACATCAACTTTCTCCACGATGATCTTCACCCTTTCACCTGCACTGGCAAAGAAACACATTAAACCTACCGCATTGCTTTGAACACGCTGCATCTATTGCAAAAGATAAGGGGTTACCCTGCTAACAGAGAGAGGCACCTAGAGATAAACCTTCAAGAGGGAAACAGGCAATTGAGGATCTATTCCCAGGTGTGACAGATGCCTTTGTTGCCTTGGAAACATCACCTCCATTCTCTGTGCTTCACTTGCACAATCAATAGAGTATCCACTCATCCTAACCAGGCTGCTGATTTATATTTGCCAGTTGATACCAGCATCTCAGCAAGTGCACTGGCCTCTGCTTGTTTTGGTCTCTCCATTCACGAAACTGGAGCAGCTTGGTGCCGTTCGCTGTGGAGAACTGCACCATCTGCCTGGGAGGGAGGACTGGACAGACTGGAGGACTGGGCGGTGAGAAACCTCATGAGGTTCAACAGAGGCAAGTGCAGGGTCCTGCACTTGGGGCGGAATAACCCTGGACACCAGTACAGATTAGGVGTGGACCTGCTGGAGAGCAGCCCCGCAGAGAGGGACCTGGGCGTTGTGGTGGATAACACGATGACCATGAGGCAGCAGTGTGCCCTGCTGGCCAAGAAGGCCAACGGGATCCTGGGGTGCATTAAGAAAAGCGTCTCCAGCAGGTCGAGGGAAGTGATCATCCCCCTCTACTCAGCCCTGGTGAGGCCACATCTGGAGTACTGCGTCCAGTTCTGGGCTCCCCAGTACAAGAGTGATGTGGAGCTGCTGGASAGAGTCCAGCGCAGGGCTACCAGGATGATCAGGGGCCTGGAACATCTGCCCTATGAGCAAAGGCTGAGAGAGCTGGGTCTGTTCAGCCTGGAGAAGAGGAGGCTGAGGGGGGACCTGATCATGTCTATAGATACCTCCAGGGAGGCAGTGAGGAGGAGGGGGCGGCCTCTTTTCAGTGGTGGACAGTGATAGGACTAGAGGAAATGGCTTCAAACTGAAGCATCGGAAGTTCCACAGGAACTTAAGGAAGCATTTCTTCACTGTGAGGGTGACAAAGCACTGGAACAGGCTGCCCAGAGAGGTTGTGGAGTCTCCTTCTTTGGAGATCTTTAAAACCCGCTTGGATGCAGCCCTGTGCCACGTGCTCTAGGTGACCCTGCACGTGCAGGGGGGTTGGACTCGATGACCTCTGAGGTCCCTTCCAACCTTGGGCATTCTATGATTCTATGATTCTATGACTGTCCAGCAAGGCAGGGCCCTTGGGCTGCAGCTGTACATTTGTACAGCACTGCAACTGCTTGCTGCTCTAACCTTCTTCCTCACCAAAATTAAGTGCAAAGATACTTCATAAGGTTCACACAAGAGAAGCACAAGAAAAAAGCCTCATAACCTCTGCTACCCTCAATGAAGAACTGGGTGGCATCAATAGAGTTAAATAAACACCGTATTTCTGCCCAAAGGTGGTTGCACTTAAGAAACAGCAGTTCCAGTTATGAGTACTCTGAAATCTTTCATAGTGAAAGCTGCTACAGCTATTGCTATCCTATTTGGTTCACAGCTAGGAACAGTTTAAATCCAGAAATGGAAAAAAATCTCTATTTCAGTAGGTAGAAGGAAATGGCTAGAGAAAAGCCTGCCTTATAAGCCTACTTGTCAGAACAGATTTTCCTGCAGAGAGAAATAAATGTTTGAAATGTGAACTTATAAGCAGCCTCGGCATGAATCCCAGTAGAGCCAAATTTTCAGAACACGTTATATGTCTTCCTTTCTATTAGAATCAACAAATCACATTCTTTACCAGTGGGAATGGAAAGTCCATCTGAGAAAAAAGCAAAAAGCATTAAATAATCCCAAAGGAAAAACATAAAAGGTTTTGCTGGGGGAAAGAGGGTAAAGTAATAATAATAACAATACCCTATGCATCAAGTGACTTTTGAGATAGCATTTTATATTTTACAAAGACAACAGAAATTTAGCAGGCTCAGTGCAAATAACCTACAAAAAGAATACAAATACTCTGAACTCTGTTAGAAATCCAGGTTATATGAAGATAATGCAATAGAAGGAAGAACTTCTCATGCATTAGGTCAATGCTGAAATATTTAGGTTTGGAAAATATTTTTACAATTTCTTTATGTATTTATGAAAATATATTAACATGGGAGAGCAAGTGTGCACCCTTCTAAATGAAACCTTATGCTGGTTTGGCTCAAAGGCCCTATTTTGAGCTAAAATTTCTAAATGAAGTGACAAGCCCCTGGTCTTTAGCACATGAGTGGGCACTACACAACACCTGCTCAGCACAGTGTGAAGAAGAGACAGGTTGTTCTAGGACACAGTTCTACAATTTCATGTTCAGACTGCTCTTTACATGTCTATCCCTACGCAGCCACTTCCACTCAAACTACATTGAGTGAAACCTCTGATATAACCCAACGTCTTCATTGACAAATACTAGGGCACCAGGCTCAGGAATCCAGACCGGTGCCAAAAGCTTTCACATTAATACTTTCTATTGCTATGATGTGTATGTATTACATGCCCACTTAGCTCTTATGTAAGAGCAGGCAGCTACACAGCTGTTTTACTTTGAACGTCAAAGAAATGCAAAACAGGGTAGCTAAGTGTACTGGGGAGGGATGGCCATTCACTGAGCTGGCGCTTGCACCTGCAGCGTGCTCAAGACTTTGCTCTTAGACCACTGTGCTCTCAGGCCAACAAGCACCTTCTCTGAGGTTGGGCTGGCAGGGACCCCCAAGAGACTGCCGCTAAGAGAGGTCTTGGACACAGGCTGGCTGCTGTAGCTCTGCGCTAAACAGCCAGTCCATCCAGATGTAAAGCACAGCAGGAAGTCAGGAGCTACTGAACTTGTCCTGACAGGTAATCACTCTGCCTGAAGCATCACTAGTCCAGTTGCAAGTGTGGTCAAGCACCGCAGTCACTGTTCAGGCACAGGTAAGCAGCTTATCCAAGGTGTGAATTGGCCCCACGTACAAGCACCACAACACTGCCTGAAGGGGAAGGAGACAAATTAATCCAGGCTTCCTGCCACTCAGGTTTGAGTTTTGCTGCCTTATGCTACTGGAGCCCCTAGGGCAGTCTATCCTGCAAGGGACCAAGGAAAGATTCACTTTATAGAGCAATTACTGCACTAAGAAAATTTCTTGTAGCTTCAAATAAAGCAACCCTGAGAATGGAGCCTAAAGAGTCCAATGTGCTTCAAGAACATAGTTCCTGTGTACAGGACACAGTGACCGAGCTAAGAATGAAATACTGCGCAGCTCTACACAGAAAACCATATATTCCTTCATCGACTAACGATGATTCTATTAGAGCAGCGTACGAAGGGAAATTTATATTTGTTTCTGCATTTCTTACTAAATCAAATTAGAGATCAATTTGGCAATTCATCAACTTTTACCATCCCCCACAAAATACAAAAGTAATATATCCCTCCTCAGACTCTTGACACAGTCCGTAGGAGCCTCCTGCCCACTGCTCTCCTGCTGTCCGTCCTGCAAGGACCCTCCTGTTCAAGGATTTTAAAATACAACTCCATTCACCTTTCAGGTGAAAGCTCTGCCAGGACACAATACTAAGAGAAGACTGTTGACAGTGAGAAACATGAATGCCCAAAATGATATTTTAAAGATAATGACACATGCATAATAAGGCTTGCCGCCTTATCATTGATTTCCCTCCTTTCTCCCCTCAAATTCACAGCCGAGGGAAGAGGGGGCTGAGAGAGGAGCGAGCCCACCACGATACCCGTCTCCTCTCCCAGGCTCTCTCTGCCGCTACTGACACATTTTTGGAACAGCTTTATAGTGTCGACATCAACTTAGCTAAGAAGATCCTTTTGATTACTATTATTTTATCCCACGCAGAGGAAGGTCACTATTTGCCACAATTTTCTTTAACGTGCACAGAGAGGGTTAAACGGTCACAGCCACACAAATCCTCCACCTCTCGTTCACCTCCCCAGGAAGGGAGACTGGGATTTAATTCGATCTGGGTAGAGCTTTATTTTATTGACTCCGAGCAAACTCTGGAGTCCCAGCAGGGTTGCAGGAGGGATCACTCGCCACAGGGGAGGCTGCGCGTCGCCTCACCGGACCGCCCCGGCCCCCGGCCCGAGCACGCCTCCCTTCCCGGGGGAAACCCGAGCTGCCGCGGGCAGCTGCCGGCCCCGAGCCGCCCGGACCCGCCGCCCCCCTCACCTCCTTCTTCACGTTCCACAGCAGCTTCTCCTTGGCGGCGTCCGCCGAGCAGCTCATGGCGGAGCGCCGAGCGGGGCCGCCCGCG
>NW_020455755.1:629042-640403 GCF_003342845.1 Nothoprocta perdicaria
ACCTGCTTCTCCTCCCAGCCCATCGCGCCCGCCGCGCCGCGCCGCCCGCCGCCGCGGGGAGGAGGAGGCTCCATGGCAACGGCCCGGGCGCGGGCCGGACAGCGCCTGCGGTGCGGGGCCGCCGCGCGATACCCGCGTCCCGCGCGGGGGAGCGCGAGCCACGCGCGGAGGTACCGCGAACCCCCCACACACGCTAAGGCAGCGCGCGCTCCATCCCCTCGGAGGTAACGTGCCCCCCTCACTGAGGCAGCGCGAGCCACGCGCGGAGGTAGCGCGACCCCCACACACACACTCAGGTAACGCGACCCCCCCGCCCCGAGGTAGCTCGCGCCCCATCCATTCCGAGGTAGCGCGCCACTGACTCGCTCAGGTAGCGCGAGCCGCGCGCTGAGGTAACGCGACCCCCCGCGCACACACACAGAGGCAGCGCGCGCCCCATCCCCTCTGAGGTAACGCGGCCCCCCCTCACTGAGGTAACGAGCTAGCGCGGCACCCATGCCGAGGTCACGCGCAACCCCCGCGCTGAGGGAACGCGGCTCCCTCACACACACACTCGGGTAGCGCCCCCTTTCCCCCCCACCCCCCGAGGCAGCGCGCCCTCTCCCCTGAGGTAACGCGCTCCCGCCACCCCGGGGTGACGCGGGCCCCCCCTCTCCCCTGAGGTAACGCGGGTCCCCTTCGCTGAGGTAACGCGGCCGCCCCCTCCCCAGCGCGGAGGCACCGCCGGCCCCTGCCCTGCCCCGGGGCTGCCCGGGACCAGGGCCTGGGGGCAGTGTCCCTTTCTGGTGCCTCTGGTACACGTTGCTTTGTGCTGAGTGTCCAGTGCTGATTTATCCCTTCATCCTGCGTTAAAACCAGGGGCAAGTGAGGAAGCTGGTCGTGAAAGAGTCTCCTCCGACGCAGACCTTGCAGAGAAGTTCACTACAATTTGGCAATTCCTGCAGCTGCACAGCGCATCGCTGGAGAAGGGAGGTCAGTTAACTTGTTTTTTGTTCATTTTCCAGTGCTTAATCCCTTATATTGAAATATAATGTTAAAAGAGTAAACAGCATACATATTCACACGTAATTTTACTTTTGGGTCTTGGCAAAACTACACTATTTTGACTGCAAGGTCACATGGAACAGCCCTGAGCTGTGCAAGATACTCTTTAAAAAGAGGATAAGGACATAGGCAGGATCGTTTCTTTAGCAGCTGTAATTAGGTTGTTTTAACAAACACTGGTCCTTTAGCTGCTATTGAAAATCCTACAGTAGTTGGGGCTGCACTGGAAGGAACATGACAGAGTAACATCCAGGAGGGAATGGCACAGAAAATAAAAGAGGCAGAAGGACTTGGACCACACCAAGTGAGACAGTGCAGACAGAGAAGGGAAAAGAGGAGTACTGCACAGTTACCCATCTGCAAGGTAAAGAAAAAAAGTCCTACCACAATGAAGAGAAAGAGCTTCAGTTTCTATGCACTCCTATACATCACAGGGCCAAAGTAGGAAGAGCTGCCTCTCACATAAACCCATTCTCAGCCAGACAACTAGAGGAAGGTGTAGCTGGAATGCACTAGACCACAGAGGTTCTTATCTTTCTAAACAAGGAGATTATATAAAATTTTAGAAAACACTCAGATGCTATGTGGAATATTATTTCTTCAGTTGTCATTCAGAAATAAAGATATTAACATTACTTTTTTCCCCTCTACCTCAATTTATCTCCTGCAGAATTATAGCCTGTACTTGCAGGGATTGGTGAAAGGTAGTTTACAGCACATAACACAAAGTCATTTGCCAATACAGTATTTCTGTAATTGTAGTTGAGATCTTCATCAAGTATTTAAGATGCCTCAATGCAGAACAGAAGTGTATACTTAAAGAAAACATTATGAAAAAATAACAACTTCTGACAATGGAGGAAAAGTCACTGAAGATATAAAATATAGCAGTTTATTATAAATTAGTGTTCCATTTCCATATAACACACTGATAAAAAGAGAGATGAAACACTTTATTCAATGATTAGTAAAGTTACTGCCCTTAAAAATTAGACATAAAAATAAAACAAAAGCCTGGTAACTGTCAGAAAACAGCTCGATCATAGAATGCAAGTTAAAACAGGAACAACAATCATATTTGTTACACCTTCTGGATACAAAGTAGTACAGAAAAAGAAATTTTAAAAACCCCTTATCCACAATTTGTCTCAATATTCCTCTGAGGTAGGGGAGGATATTATCCCTATTTTATTACAAATGAGGAAAGTTCTGCACCTACACAACAACTGATTTGCTCAATGTCACCAAGTTATTGGCTAAGTTGGAAATGGAACTCATGTCCTCTCATCTCTTAATAAAACACCAGTTCTCCTAATGTGAAGTCTGGCTTTATAGATTCAATATCAAGGATTGTCAGAGGATATAATTTAATTGTGCTAGACTCATTCAATTAAGCTAAACTTTATCAGTATTTCTAGGAGTCGATAATGTTTGAAAATCTAAAAAAGCCAAGAAAAAAATCTAAACAAAAACACAGAATACAGTTTCTCTGTAACATTTATCAGTTCCTTCAATGGCATTCTAGGATTATTTTATTTTTAATCATGCAGCACAAGAGATTAAAAGTCAGCAGAACTGAATGTTACAATAGGATAGATGTCTCCTGTTCCAAAATCTAAATGTCAAGGTGAAGGTTAACATTTAGTTTTGTCTCTGCATTTATCAAGTGGTTGAGGCTGCTACTCTGCAGTGCTATCTCTTTGACATTACCACCTAATTAACACTGATACTGAAGAGCAATTTAACCTAAGACATTCACTCAAGGCACCAAGTCTGCTTCTCTGTAGAAAGACCGAGGCTGTTCTGCAGTATGTTAGGACCCCATTACAGAAACACACAACCCTCTGTTACAGAACTTATGCACAGATGTCAGTTGATGTTTACTACTCCTTCTCTCAGCCTGCTAATACAATATATGAATGCATAAAGTTCACCTGAATTCAAGCGTGGAGGGTAAGGTTTCCAAGGATGCTCCACCAGCTAATGAATGCTAGCTGATGTAGTTTAAATACCTACATTACAAACAAGGCAAGGACACTTCTTACTAAAGGCTACTTCACAGGCACATCAGTAAATGCATCCATTGGTGATGGTCTATCTAAAAAATTATGAGAAGTCTCATACATAAATGAGAAGTCTCAGACATAAATGCATAAAATTAGAAATCTATATAATCTTAATGTTATCTGTAATATTTAAAGCCAGCAGAGAAGAATTTTAACAAGCAGGGCTGTTCACTCTCTCCTAAAAGTGGACAGCTTACTACATGTAAATGAAGACTGTAATTCAAAGCTGCATTATCCTTTTCGATGTTTTCAGTGTTTCACTTATTCTCCATCATATCAGGTTGTAAAAATGTGTTCTAGAATATATTCTTGTCAAAACAAAATATATCCCTTAAGTAAAGTAAGGATACACTCCTTTACTCAAATATCCCTTAAGTAAACTTCCCTAAAGTTTAGCAGAATAAAAAAATAAAACCCACAAATGCCCATCAACAATAATCTCAGCAGCTGTATTTTGACTAGCACAATAGCAAAACCATCTGGAAAACAGACAACTTGCAGCAAGCAAAGAGGCTGCTGGTTTTTAGTATTTTAAAGATGCCTTTCACAAAAGGCAGGTGCATTACGGTGGTAATACTACTTCCTGGATGTCAGGAGAAATGAGTGAAAACTTCCCAAGAGTAGAGGCCTGGCTAGACAATAAAAAGTTAACAACTACTAGTGCTTTCTTAACCAGCCTCAGCAATCTCACTTTCAACAGCTTAACCCAGTGGAAATTACTTTTATGTTCCCTCTTCTGCAAGCATCCATGACTACTAAAACATCTGCCATTTTAATTTTAGTTATGACTTGACAGTATTAATCTAAGCTTATTTTCTTGTCAGGCTTTTGCAGCAATTTGCTTTTACATAGGACTTTTACATAAAATTTGGCACTAATCGAAGGATTTTGAGCCTAAACATCCTGGAACCTGAAGCTTCCTTGTTCATTTACAATAGAGGGACATAAAAGCAGTCGTACATCATGCTGCACTGGTATTACATACCCATAGGTGCCAAAGAGCAACCTTCAAGTAATAATCCATTTATGACAGTGGTAGTATTTGAATCTGCAGCCTAGGATGGGAAGATGTAATTAAACTTTTTAAAATACATCATTAACTTCTCCATATGAAATGCAAAACCATTTCCAGAGACCCAGTCTGGGGAACAGGTTGGATACCAACTTTCTGAAAGGTCCTTTTAAAATTAGCACCAGGCCAGACATTCAGTGTTTTTGATGAATTAGAAGATTGTAGTTAAGATTTAATGAATTTTAAAGACATCTATTTTGCAGAAAAAGAAAAGAAAATCTTTTGAATGGGTATCACGGAAAAAGTGGGATAACACAAATATAATACACTGTATTTGATTATTGCATAGCTTACCATCTCCCTCCATGGGTTATCAGGACGTAGCGTTTGCTAAAAGTATCCATGTTCTGATCCTCTGCACCCTCTCTTTTAATAACTTGATTTAAAAAAATGGAAGTTCCATTACACAAAACCCGAGAAGGGCAAGTGTCTGGAAAAAGTATAAATCACACCATTTTATCCAGGGAAAAGAACAGTATTTCTCATAGGAAGCAAGATAACTGGCAAATCATTAGATACAAAAGACCAAATATGAACTGTTGGAGCAACGTTCAAGATTCAGCTCCTCATGTAGCAAACAAAGAGGTCAGTCTCTATTTAAAGCATATGGTGCAAAATTATCATGTCAGTTTTCAAGCCTTCGGCCTTTAGTGTTACTTTGTGTGCAGAAATGCCCTTTAGCTTTTCTAAGGAGCCAAGAAGCCAGATGAACGTTAATCCACAGCGTCCAATTTATCCCTCCCAACTTCTTGATCTCACGCAAAGAATATCAGCACAAGCCTTCAAAGTAAACCCTTTCTCCTCAATTGACAAGCTAGTGGCCAAGCTGACGGTCATCGTAAGTGCTGTATCTCTTCACATGTATTCGACGCACTCGGTCACGAAGTTCAAAACCATCGTCATCCTCACTGTGAGAGGCCTGGCTTCGGCTCCTGCTTGTTGCTTCCAGCAGAGAGTTATCAGGAACCCGTGGTGTTTCATAAAGTAAAACATTTAGTGTTTCCTCATATATTCGTGCTTCTGGGAATTCAACCTAAAAGAAGAAAACAGAAAAAAAGCACATGTCCTTTCCCTGATCAACCCGGGATAAGATGACACACAAACATAGAGACACACAAACATGTAAATTGTGTGATTCATAGTAAAAAGTAAAAAGTTGTAAAAGGGAAAGATGAGCAAAGCAGGCTATTCCCTTGCCTAGGATTACCCCATCTGCTAGATCCCTTACCTCTCCTTTTAGGTTGTTCAGTAATGGAATACAAGTATTTCTGATTCTTAAATGCAACTCAGATCCAATGTCAGATCCCATCAGCATACCTACACCAGTGCAGACCAGATTTACATCCTGAAGCTAGGGACAGTATCTAGATTCATCCTTATATTTATTATCATGTTTTCATGCATGTAACAGTCATCCCTTTAAGACACAGTGCTTTGAAGCAAGTCTTTAGCTATGTACAAAAACAGAACATCCTCATCTTGAGGAAGAACATCCTCAGAGACATTCAAAATGCAACTTGATATGGTTCTTTGCAACCTGATCTAGGTGATCCTGCTTGAGCAGGGGGTAGACCACATGATCTCCAGAGGCCCATTCCAGCCTCAGCTATTCTGTGATCTTTTTTTCTCTCTCAACCATAAGCAACAGGTAGGACAAACGCCAGTACCTTAGTTTGCTTCTTCTCTGTGGCATATACTATTGAGGTACAGCAGACTTCAGCAAGTTTCCGACCCTGTCCATAGAAAGACCAGCAACAGATTTCATCCCCTATGACATCCTTAATGAAGAGAACTCTGCCATTGAATCGGAGAGAGAGTTTATCAAACAGTTCTATATTCTTCAGTAAGTTGTCATCTGAGTTACTGAAAGAAAGCAACAAAAGAAGGAAAAAAGTTTTTGTAGTTTTGCAGCTGGCTGTTTCTACAGAATTAGTATGCTTGTTCCACCACAGTTCTAAGTGTTGATCTAACTCTAAAATAGGAGTAGCAGTTCACCACTATATGCCACAGAAATAAATAAATGAGGGTGACAGTCTAATTCCCATGAGCAAATATTTCAGACTTTAGAGCTCAAGTTAGATAATAATGATTTGGGAAATTTTGCTGTCATTACAGCAATCATCTACAAACACCCCTTGACCAATGTTCAGGATGGACTAATTATATCATATGCAGATTTTCAGGGGGAACACATAATTTAGGGAAATAAGTTTTACTGACAGCTAAGCTTCAGGATCTTGACTGCTTTTCAAGCAAGATCCAACTGTTCTTAAAAATATTTATATAGTGTTATAGCTTTAAAATCGAAGTTATCAAAACATTACTTTTAAAATTTAAAATACTCTCCTTAAATAACACCACCAATATGCAATTTGATCAACTGAAAAACCCTAAAACCTTACTCCTCTAGTATTAGCTTGGATGCAACTGTTTCTAAAGTACATATTCTATACCATTTTCTGTTTCCTTTTATAGGTGGTTGGAAAGTTATGCATGGATATATGAAAGTCAGTGAAAATATGGTTACCTTGATAACAAATCCAATTTTACTAGTTATATTTTCTTCCCCTCCCATAGTCAAATGAAAACTTTCTCATTACAGTGCAGAGAAAACTGTCATACCTGGTATAGGAGTATTTGTTGTTACTTCTATTATAAAGCAGCTTAACAACAGGCTATGGGGAGATGAAAAAAAGAAAAAAAATAAGTTCTGTGTTTGAATACAGTTAGCAGAAATTCACTTTTTGACTAAAGAGTTGTAGAAAAGCAGTTACTTTCATTGATGATTCTATGAGTCTCTCTTCTTCTTTGGGAGATGTGATGATAGGGATATTACAGACAGGTTCATACAAGTCTTTCTTGTCCTATTTTAAAGGAAGGAGAGGGAAAGCAAATAAAACCCCAAGAGATATAAATGATGAAACTAACATCTGCTGCTCTCTTCTCCAAACCCTCCAGCCATGTTCCCAAACCCTGTGATGCAAAGGAAGAGCCTTATGTTGCTATAGTAACCATACAGCATTACCTTGATCTGCAAACTAGAAATACAGCAGAGAGGTTTCTTATTCCCAGAAGGCACCAATAATTGAAATATTGGCATGCAAGAGAACGTCCTTCTTAACTAAGCAAAGACTCTGAACTGAAAGCATACTTAAGTGGGTTTATTATTTATGCCTTTTTTGAAGAAAGGATAGTAAGAATTTGCAAAAGTTTTAACTCAAAACACTGCAGTATATAAGAAGGTCAGCCGCTGCAAACTGAACATTTAGCAAGAAGAGCAGCGTGTCATTGAACTCCTTGTGGTACAAAAAGCAACCAGCAAGAGCTTCAAGAACAGTCTGTGACTGTAGATTTCTCATGCAGCAAATTAAGAAAAGCTCAATAGCTAACAGGAAAGCCTTGGAACATTTCATTTCTTTAGAGGAAAAAAAAAAGGAGAAAAAAAAGTTTTAAATTCCAAACCAACAGAAAAGCAACAGAAACATTCAGAGGCTACTTCTTGTAGAAGTGCAAAGCATGTTAAACCTAGAATGTGAAGTTTTTTTTTTTTTTTTTTTATACACACAAACACACCTTGAAGTCATCCATCAGTGACTACAGACTACTTCCATTTCTTACCTGCAGGGCTGCTTGGCACATGTCTACTAAGCCCTGAATGAGATAATATTTGGCTTCTGCCATCAACTCTTTGACCTCCTGTCTGTGTTTTGGCAGTGCAATTGTGTCATCTCGGAGATAGTTTAAAATTGTTCCAAAGTGCTTCCCACAACGGTCTATGAGGATCCAGCCTGGAGAGAAAAGAAAAAAAAAAAAAAAGAAAGAGGAAATCTGTGAAAGCGGGTGGAAAGCTTTCACAGAAACACCAAGAGGTGAAATACTTGCCATCCTTTCTCAACCTCTTCTCCACATGCTACAAGGCTCATTTCTAAGGTATAATTTTGTTAGGGAGTACCTTTACTCTCCTAGTAAAAAGACTAGTAAACAAAAGCATTCATAGGTTTTGCTGACAGCAGTTTTCCTCTATTCTCTATAATTTATTACGGATTTTTATAATACCAAGATTCAATATGCAGCATGATTTGACATACTTGTCTGGTGACTTAATACTGTCACAACTTGGATATGTATTTTCAGTCACAAGTGAAAAATATTATTAGGAGAGAAAAATCAAACAAACAAACAAAACCCAACAACAACAAACACAGAATAAAAACACAGAATTCTTGCCATAGCAAAGCAAGGCTGTTCTGAGTTTGAAAGATGAAAAATGAATGCCCTCCCAGTTTGACTGATGCCACTATACACCACCCAATAAACTCCACTCCAAATACCGTATGCCCAGTCTTGATAAGAACGTCAGCAGTCTGTGTACCAGATGTGATTGTCACAGAGAGAACCAGTCCTTCCTCTAGCTAATTTTAGTAACAAAAGCACACATCTTCATGATGTGTGACACAGCCTCTGACAGAGGCTTGTCAGAGCCAATAACAGCTGAGTGCCTAACTTCCAAATTACTTTCAGAAAACATTTTTTCCTTGTACCCTTCACTCAGGGTAGTCTACAAAAACTGTTGTTTGACAAAATCCTCCATATCATGTGACATTCCCCTTACCTTCCTTGTCTGTGAGCACTTCCATCCTCCCACTGAACATAGCCTTCAGCATCGTGTCATGCCTGGTCAGTACTTGAACTGTAGTATAATATAAGGAGCCCCCGACATTTAGCCGCACGTACTTGTTACCAAGGTTGCCCCCTTTGAAGCTGCAAGTTTTGGGCTTGGATCCTGCAGCTGGACAAAGAGTGGTTAGACAAGTGTCTCCTGACATCTCCTTCTGTAGGTAGATGACAACTCTACAGAGCGTGGGCTTGATGGATTCCGCCGTGATTGATGAAGAGTCACAAATCACAAGATGAGGAGTGCAGGGCAAAAACAGTCATAATCCACTGGACCCTTTGAAAGAGAAACATGCAGAATTAATATGGAAACCTGAAAGTACCATCTAAAACAAAAACATAAGCCCACATTAAGAGATGTATGTTTTTAAAACAACTCACTGAACAATATAATGACTGTTCAGTTACGGCTGCATTAGTGAGACCAACTTAACTGACCAACTTAGTGAGGAAACTTAACATTTCTGGACTTGCTTTCATTTGGTCTTCATCCAACACTACAATCACTTGTAGTCCAAGTTGAAATAACAGTAAGAATTCAGTTCCCTATCAACTTCCCCAAAGAACATAACTTTTTATGCAGATTTAAACCTCCTGGAAGAACTTTCTGCGACTTCTCCACCTGCAGTATGTATGAGCTGTTTGGGTTTGTTTGAACTGGAGATATTTACAGAGGTTTCAGCAGCCTCTCTCTCAGGTGCCTCAACACTAGATAATGCTCTATTTCTTGGTACATTCTTTCACTCAAAATTATTAATTCCAAGCTTCTGTCTTGGAACACCAAACAATCAGTATAATATTGATTCTTCTATTCTAAAAGTGTCCAGTCTTTGGAATATGTCTCACTTAAATGCCAGCTAAGATTTGCAGCTTCCTTCCTTTCCCCAGTGTCACTATTTATCTTTCCTTCCCAAAGGAGCTTAGAGTGGAAACAAACTAATAAATGGAAAACAAAACTCAGTCTAATAGGCTAAAGCTAAAGTTCTTCGGGAAAGTACAAGTATGGGTTTCTCAGCTATCCATTTAAAAACTGTTGTCCTTAGAAACATTTTGTTGGCCTTGCCCCTCTCATTATGGCTTTTTTTCTCTATTTGTCTATTTCAGTCTACAATCATCTGTTCGCTTGTCTGTTTTGTGCCAATCGTGCATGAGTAACCCTTTATAAATATTAACTGTATTGCTGTCCTTCCCACGTCCCTCTTTCTTCTCACTCCACCTCAGCTTTCATCATGGAAAAAGCCCACACCTCTCTCTCCATCTGGTACAGCAAATTTCTTAGCAGCTACAGATGGCATCTTAAAATTGCCAGAGATCTGAATAGCTACTGAACTTATAACATCTAAAATAACGTTACTCTAATTAAACAGGCACTACAAACAAGGCCCATTAAACAATACAAAAACTTTGCTGGTCACAAAGACACAAAGTAATTCTAATAAACTTAGTGCCAAGTGAGATCAATTTGTCTGAAAACGCTTTAACTGGACTCCCACCAGCTGTCATCATTCTTCACACCAGCTCATCATCCTAGAACACCACAGTAAATTGACTTCTACGTCTGAGCATCATTTTAGACAAGCAGTCCACTGACAAATATAATCCAAGGCAACTGCATGTTACAAAATATTTTTTCCAGAAAAGTGATTTCTGTCTAGCAAGCAGCTAGGAGCAGCCAAGACCCATGCAGATACTAAGGGCATTTTAAGTAGCAAAAGGGCCTCATATGACTGACCAGAACTTCTCCAGACACACTACATGCGAGAGCCCCTCCTTAGCAGACAGAGGTGTTTGCTACAATCTTTCACAAGTCATGACTAAAAGCAGCTACACTTACTGTTTCACAGTTCAGACCTTTGGTAGAAATAGAAGTATAACTCAGGTCTATACATTGGTCATAGATGTCAAGCCTAGTTTTAGCCCTAAGCATGTTTTTAAGAACAGCTAGACTGATCCTGTAGCAGGAGAAAGAACTCTGGACCACGCAGGGCTCTCTAATGTCAGACCTGGTCTGTTTGAACATATCTGTTTATTAGCATCAAGTTTGCTGTCAGTTTTGTCATTTCAGGCATTTAGCTATTTCTCAGACCAAGTAAAATGAAGCAAAGTATGGGCTAAACTTGCTACCCTTCCAATCCAAGTATGCACAAGTACTGCTGTAGCACGTTCCTGAGCTAATGAGCGAGGAGGCTTTTGCTGTAAACAGTCCTGTAACCTTTAATGACACCCAGCAAGACAAGAGGAGATTTTCTACATCCTTTCCTTCCTGCCCGTGCAGGAAGCAGATGGAGAGCTGCAAGACAATAACAGAGCCGCTCGGACACCGTGTCAGGAAACGGTCCCCGGTGAGGACTTCCATAAAAAGCAGCAACTCCCACAGCTCGAGAGGAAACAAGGGCAGAATCACTCGCGAACTGGCAGCTCTCTGCGGATCTCCTGGGCTACACAAAGGGGCCCCACGCGGGCCGCGGCTGCCGCCCAGCGCGCCCGTGGCCACGGCGGGCGGCG
>NW_020455755.1:641096-683981 GCF_003342845.1 Nothoprocta perdicaria
GTCGACGAGCTCAGCAGGCTGCGCGTGCTCGAGCCCGGCGTGGCCGAGCAGACCGCGCAGCTGCGCGAGGAGTGCGGCGCCTTCGTGGACAGTAAGTGCCGGCACCGGGACCGGGACCCGGACCGGCGGCGCAAAACGCCCTGCGCTTGGCCCCGAGCGAGCAGAGCGGAGCGGAGCAGGCCCGCCTGCCGCCTGAGGGCTCCTCTCTGCCCCCCTTATATCCCGTTGGGATGAGGTGAGAGCTGGAAACGCAGCCCTTGGCAGGAAACTCCAAGGACTAGGAGGTCCCAGCTGAGCGCCAAAGCCTGTAGCGCGTTAGCCTTGCCCGTTATGATTTTCATGGGTGTTACTTGATGTTTTTTTTCTTTGCAGAAGTGGTAGAATTTCAGAAAATAGTGGGTAGCTTAATTGAACTCGTTGATCAACTAGCAAAAGCTGCCGAGAGTGAGAAGATGAAGGTACTGTGGAATTAATTATTGGTTTGTAATGTGCTGTGTCCATACAGGGTGTGAAGAAACGGCCCCCCTCCTTCCTGCCTTCACCGTGCCCACAGCCGAACGCTTTCTGTTCAGCATCACGCAGCTATTTCCCTCCTAGCTCCTCCCTGCCTGCCCCTTGCGAAGGCACAGGGCTCCAGAGAAGTGATGTTAACAGCTGGGGAAATTTCATAGCACACTTGGAGTGTCACTTTACTCCTGCATGTGATAGTCCTCCCATTGCAGCTACCAGTGTGTTGCATGGGAATGCTCTCCAGTGAGTTTTTCTACCGTTTGAAATTAGTTCATAAGGGGCCCCATGAGGAGAGGGGCTGTCCAAGGACAAAATAAATGCATGACTTCATAAGTACTCCTAAAACTTCCTTTGTTTATTTCTACATGGCAAGAAGACTACTTTTTTTCCCAGTATTACTGCAAAATTAAAAATAAACTTTTAGCACAATTGTAGGTGATTGCTTTTTCATCCTTCTTCTGGGGAAAATAACGTAAGCAGAGCGTGTCTGTCTGTAGTACTAGTAGCCCATGAGCAGCTTGCATTTCCAGAGCAGGCAGTGGCCTTTCTGTCGGGCTGTTGTGAACACTCGGAGTTTGAAGGAAGTCTAAAATGCCTTAAACAGCACAACTGCTGCAGGATCCCTACCTATTCCACCAAGCTCTCCGCATCAAGATGATACCCTCATCTGTTGTTGGCATGCCTGAAATACTTCAAAATCAATTTGGTGGTAATGAAATACTCCTAATATAACCTCATCACCAAAAATCCTGTTTTGATAGGCTATTGGTGCACGAAATTTGCTGAAATCTATAGCAAAGCAAAGAGAAGCTCAGGAACAGCAACTTCAAGCTTTAATAGCTGAGAAAAAGATGCAGTTGGAAAGGTAAGTTTTATATTAAATGCTTTGGGGGACTTTGGGGTATTTTGAAAAGAAAGCAATATGTCATACGTGACAAACTCAGCTCTATTATGTGGTCTCATAATACGTAGCCACATGGTTTTACCTGCTGGCCTCTAGGAGGGCAGTTCCAAAGCTTATTCCTGCGGTCCATCTGCAGCTAAGGTGCATCCTCCTAAGCCAGGCGTGCGTGGGACGCAGAGGCACCGTTCTTGGGGCCCTGTCTGCCTCTCCTAGAGGAAGCCTCGTTTCAGGCTTCTGTGGCGAAAGGGGACGTGAGATCACGCGGCCGAAGAAACCGCTAACGCTGCGGTTCGGGGCCGCTCATCCGCGTTCTGTGGGTGCTGCCGAACCGCAGGGTCCAACGGAGGTTGCTACTGCTTTGAAGATGACTTATGTGCTTGCTTTCTTTGCAATAGACCCATGAAGATAGACCTAAATCATCTAAAGAACTGGAGTTGAATGTCGTTTACAACTTTTTTTTTTTCTCTTTCAGATACCGAATAGAGTATGAGACTCTGTGTAAAATAGAAGCTGACCAGCACGAATTCATTGACCAATTCATCTTTCAGAAATAGCAGATTTTAAGACAAACAGCATGTTGACTTGGGCACACAAACATTCCAGGATTCTGGGGCTTTCAAAAATATGCAATTTTTCCCTGTGTATGATTGAATAGATGTACAAAATAAAATGTTTTTTAATGCAATATAAATTTACATTAAAAATGGCAATAAGGAGAGCTTTCTAAAAGACATAAATAAACACAGCTCTGTGGTTTAATTTTATATTTTTTTGGTACAGTCAGCAGTTTAAATTCAGATTACACTGAATTAACACTACTGCTGCTGAGTTGTCTCACATTTTTTGAAGTGTACAACTCTTCTGCAGAAATCAGGAAATAAATTATTGTTTTCAGACTGTGTGGAGATCCCAGAATTAGTTGCTTTGGCTAAGTTATTTCTGCTCCCAAGAGTTTGTAACTCCCTGCATACTTCTAATGAAGAATTTCCGACACGTAGCATTTTCATATGTATAAAAACACAACATACAACAGAGAAAAGCAGCAGTAATTTTTATCTATATTGATCAGATTTTCTTTTGCTATCCCGTTAAAGAGAAGACAAGGACAGATTTGTGAGTAACAATCAATTACAAAAGTAGAAAACACAGCAGAATTAAGATTAAATTACATAGGAAGTATAAAGTCCAAGTAGCTGGTGATAGACTAGAATGCTTTTCTGAGTATTTTAAGAGTAGAACCTGGAACTGATGAAACAAACTATTCATTCCAAGGCTACTTCGACATAAGGGGCGGATATAAACAGTAAGTATGAACATGACATTTCAGAAGAGAATGCCCACATTTTACAACACTGCAAGCACTTAACACCTGATACTAAAATCAAGCCTTATGTGGAAGTACCTATAGATGCATTTTATTCTTGTCTTTACACAACTAAGTATGGAAACACCAGCCTTTCAAAACCTTTAGAAACTAAATTAAACACCAGTGCAGACCTGAAAAGCCTATGCTTTTGATCTGTAAATTTTGCACAAATCTCCAAAGTTGATTCTTACAGATTCGATTGAGAACAACAACAAACCTCTAGCACTATGTAGCGTTAATTTACTGTAACTTTACAGTCTAATGCAACATTAATTGTATGGATTAATCAATCATTTTAAATTCTTTTTAATTATTGCTAAGTCAGTTTAACTGAAAATCTAGTTTAGTTATTCCATACTAGAAGTGATTTCCTCAGAAGCGAGTATTTTGCAAATGTTTGTTCAAAGTTCTTCAAATTCCTTTGGGGAGAAGCGTGCCTTATTGTCAAAGTATGTTAACTTCAGGTGTTCAGAAATGCAGGTTTTTGGGTCCCGATGTGCCGCACAGGAGCAGCTGTGCGAGCGGGGCTGGGTGCCCCGAGCAGCATGTGCAGAGATGGCACAGGGAATTGCCGAGAGGCTTGTGCCAAAGCTGTTCCCCATTCAAGCACGAGCTCCGGGCAGTTCAAAGGGCTATGGCAGGAGGCTGCTGTGTGGGTGGGAGCTGGGGCGGTTGAGGGGATTACACAGACGTTGGTCCCAAAGGATCAGGTCAGCAGAGGCGCTAAGGAGCGAGCACGACGTTTGAGCTGCACTAACGATCTCCATAGCTATCTCATTTCTTTTTCCTTTTCTCCACGTGGTTGTACTGGCGGCTGAACAGCATGGTAAAGAGAATCAGAAGAGGAATCAGCAAATATGGTGCATATATAGATAAGAGAATGAGGCGTTCACGTTGTGTCTGCGGACCCGAATGCTCAGATTTCGAGAAATCGTGAAACAGGATGTGGGCCAGGATGGCCAGCAGGGTTGTAGCTACGTGGCTCGAGTAGATGATTGCGGGAGTCCTTATCCACCTGCAGCCACCTGCATGGACGCAAAAACAAAGCAATGGTGAAACAGTCTTGGAAAGAGCAGAATTCAGTGGCTTTTAAATTAACAGAGCAATAACTGTTATATCTGTGACAGGCTGAGCCATGGTCGTGGTTAATAGCTGGTAGAAAATCTGTTAATACTAGTAGCACAAAGGAAATGAGGATCTAACTTGGTGGAAATATAGCATGAAGCCACGATCACAGAAGTTTTAAAATAACAAAGTACACAGATTTGACCCACAATTTGTCTATGTTGATAGCTTGCCAGATGCTAAACTTCGGTGCTGGTTACACATAAATGGCTGCAGGTGACAAGGGCGCACAGTTGCATTTTTTTAATTTCCAACAGGCCTTATTCTATGCAGTTTCTCCAGTAAAACTTGCAAGAAAATAGTACCCCACATAGTGTGTCCCCAGAATTACTTCAGATTGCTGGATAAACTTTAATTGCTATGCAAAAAGCAAACGTTCTGCAGAAATGCTGCCTATGACATGTTGCTCTTCCACTTTTATACCAACCTTTTAAGAAGGCGTATGCTGCAACGGGAAAGAAAGGCAATTGTAAGAAGGCTTCACAAAATATGAACGACTTAAACCACTCGGGGGGCTGCATCATCATTGGATCTCTGAAGGTGACCGCATACCACTGTAACAACTCTGTCAACTTAAGGAAAGAACAAAACAACAGGTTAATACAGAGAACATCAGCTGCAACAGGGACAAAACGCCACCGCCGGCCGCGGTGACGTGCGACCTCTTGCCGTGTGGAAGTGTCAATTCCAGCAGGGCTTTCAGCTGGACTTTGAACTGAAAGATATTTATTGAGATTTGCTAGTTAACTATTAATGAGAAAGGGTTTCTGTAATGTAGTAATTGTACTGGATGGCAAAAATCAAATTCACTAAATGAGGGGCTGGTAGGAAGCTGTGGCTGATCTCACCCTGCTTACAAGTCAAACTGATAGTGCGCCATCCTATTATTTTAGCTATTACATTTATTGTCTTACATTATCTTATTCAAAAATCAGGCAACCAAAGGTTTGTATTAACACATTTGGATATGCCCGGTCTTGCATTTTAGTAAAAATCCCCTCTTGTATTTTTGTGATCCAAGCCCAGGAGCAGCGAACAGCAAGGGTGGTGACAGAGTGACGTTGGAGGGATGGCGTGTGGCGGGCAGGGCAGCGTGGCACCTTCCCAGGAACAGGGATTGCCTGGGAGTCCACGTCTGCCTTCCTCTGCCTGCAGGAAAACACTACTCAGAAAACCATTGTTGACACTATAGTCTATGTCTCTTTCACTGTAGGCATTTCAAATGAAAGGAGCAATATACATATATATTTGATTTGGAAATCTACTGAAGAAAAAAAGAAAAAAAAATACTAATGGCCACTAAACATATCAGCAAATCAAATTTATTCTGTTTCCCAAATGAATGACTGCAGGAGAAAAATCTAAATCATAATGCAGATAGACATGTGTTGATTTTTTATTGCTATTTTACTTTAGGAAATTTCTGCATTTTTTTTTCTGCATTTCTTGACATGCTAGATTTTCTTAACAAAATAAACACAAGACCACTTAAACGAACGGAAAGCTGACTGTGAGACTAGTGCCGTTCAGAAGCTCTGCCAGGATCGCCATCCCTCAGCCTCCCGCCGCCTTCTCCCCGCGCGCCGCCCCGGCGGCCGGCAGAGGCTCCCGGTCCCGGCGAGCCGCGCAGCGGTACTCACGCTCTCCGGGTAGAGGCCGGCCGCGGGCAGGAGCGGCTGCAGGTCGATCATTAACGTGATGGGGATGTGCGAGAGGAAGTAGAGGGCGAAGAGCCACTCGAGGAGGCGCGTGGGAGCCGCCATGGCCGCGCCGCGCAGGCCCCTCCTGCCTCCCGGCGTCCCGCTCGGCCCGCGCCCGCGCTGCCCTCCCGGCGGCAGGGAGGCCGCGCGCCGCCCAGGCCCCACGCGCCCCCTCCTCGGCACCCCAGCCATTCCAGGCAGGAACCCATGCCCGCTTGCCCAGGACACAACGCGCACCCCTGCGCCGCAACGCAGACCACAAGAGCAAGCAACGGGCCGCCTTGCCCTGCAACGCGTCTTCCTAAACCACTCACGCCTGAGACGCGAACACGGAACACGAATCCAGCAGCCGCGGGACGGCTTCTTGTTCTCAAAAATGCTGTTCTGTTTTCCCACAGTTCATACTCATTCCCTTCACCTTCCTTGGCCGAATGCTGCAGCTAGCAGAAAGGCATTTAACAACCCTGTCCCTCATGCACAACCTTTCTGATAGATGTTATTTATCCAAAAGAAGTTATTTACCCAAACCTCTGCCAGCTTCTTCACTGATCTGCTCTCAACTTTGGGACCTCATCTGTGATTTATTCCCCCAGGCTCATCTGTAACTCTGAGTCACGGCTCATGGTGCAAGCCCCTGAAGGAAAATGTGATTTATATCCACAGAGGATTCGGCCCTTTGAAGTGATATCCTGTTTCTGTTAGTCCTACCAAGGCCAGCAGTGCAATGCAATATGTGTTAATACTGCGACCTGCAGACAGCAGCGGCCAGTGATGTGCTCTGCAAGACATCGACGGCTCCCTCTGCACGGGCACAAACACAGGAACCACAGACACAGAGAGCGCAGGAAGCACCAACGAGCCTACACAGTCAGGCATCTCACTCACCTCCAACCTCAGCGCTGCAGGTGACGCACAGAACTGCATCTCTTGCTCGAGCTTTTCTCAAAGGCTTACCTCTTTACTGCGTCAAGAACTGCACTTCATCAAACAGACAGAAGCCAAAGCAACAATGAAAAACTAGTACAAATAAATAGCATTATTTAACCAATGCACCATAAATACTTTCTCAGGATGCAGATATCACAAATATATAACTAGAATTGGATGCAAGAGAAAGAAAACTTATAAAATTAAAAAGTTAATTGAAATAAATTGATGAATGATATTTTATTGTATTATCAGGAAACGGATTCTGGCAAAAGCTAATCTTGCTTAGTTCCAGCACATCATCTCCAAGCTGTAAACACAGAAAGATTAGGATTCTAATATTTGAATGTTTTTTGAGAACTTGTGTGTAATTTTAAACAGTTTTTTTTTTGCATTTGCTATATCTGTACTCTTGTCAGGGCACAATTAATAACAGGAGATACAGAAGCTGTATGTAGTGAGCTTGCAGATCAGAAATGGTAAGTTCTAATTCACTTGCAGCAGCAAAGCTTAGAAATGATTGAAGTACAGCTCTGAAAACTACAGTCTACACTGCAAGCAAGATTTTAACCTTACTGGGAAAGAAAGAAGCTTCTGATACCTCACACTGTAGATCACCTCAAGTGTAAATGCACACATAGCCGTGCACTCCCTTTACAAACAAATGATCTTCGCCAGGGACAGCTCTAATGAGCTCTCGCTTCCACTGCAGTTCATTTACATAAAAAATAAAATAAAGCAGAGACTAATTATGTTCTTTACATACGTGCACACCCCATTTTAATTACACACACTCATCCTGCAAAGTGCCTTGCCCACATCTGTGTCAAAACACCCTGAAAGGTAAATGTCCAGAAGACATTTTATTCTTATGTTTATGAATGAGATTTACCCACAGAACTCTGGCAATTAGCTCCATAAAACACACATTTTTTTTTTCATTCATATTGTTACGGTGCTGTTATTGATGCATAATTTGCATCAGTAATATAGAAAACAATGAGAAAACAATATAGAAAATAATGGATTTGCAAATTAAATACCATCTCTACTGGAAGGATCTCTTTCAGATACCCTGTAAAGGGCAAGCCAGCTTCTTGTCTTGGTTTCAATAACAAGTTTTGCCTTAATCAAGGCAAAACTTGATCAAGCTTAAAGATTAAATCTGTATTTGATTACAAAACATATATAAATGTATATATAAGCATATCTGTGCTTGTGTGTGTGTATGTGTAAAAATCAAAACCAAGTCCAAAACAATATATTGTAAACTCTTTTTACTTGGATTCTTTGAGACATTATTCAATCAAGATTGAGACAACTGATTCTTAAATAAAGGTGGGAGATCAGGAAGGAAATAGAGATAACACCACTTCTTTTTTCAAATGTCACATTTAATGTTTTCACCACTGTACTTCAAATCTACATTTTACAAAGTGACCAGCAAGTGTGCCACATTAACTGACCAACCTCTGAGATTTTACCTTTCATACCAGTGTCTTCTTGGGCTCTTTTAATTAAATACGTCTCTCATTCAAGTGAATTGAAATGCTTCAGTTGGTTTTATTTTCAGGAGCCTCATAAAAAACAAAGATATTGCACCATCTTTGTTCAGTAATTCAATGTTTTTCTCTTTCACAGCAAATAATTACTTCATTGAAGTTAAAACTTCCAAACATAACTTACTAATAGTCTCCAATTTCAGCTCAGATCACTCTTGTTGAAAATACTCTGCTAAATACAGATAACTTACAATAACTTTAACAGTTAATTGTCCATAACAAACACCACGGTTTTTCTCCAGACCAATGCTCAAATTTTAAGACCACCCTTTAGTATTTCTTTTGTACAGGTGAAAAACAGTCTTCAATTTTCTAGTCTTGTTTTAAATATAAAAGTTGGAAGGGACATTCAAGTTTCAAGTCTCCACACTGAACTTAAAAAAAAAAAAAAAAAAAAAAAATCATGTGGAGGTAAACAAACCAAGTTGTATACTCCAGGAGGTAGAGGCCTTCAATTTGTGTTCATATATACATATGCACAGAATTCAGTGTTCCAACAGAAAAGAATTAGCCAAAAAGTAATAAAAGTTATTTACTACTGTGACATTTCAAGACTTCCACAGCTTTGCCTAAAGACACAAACACAATTAACATAATTCCCTATGTGCTTTTTTTTTCCTTTTCTTTTTTCTTTTTTTTTCTCAACTGTCCAGTGCAGGAAAAAGTTCTCACAAAATTTCACAGACCTAAAATGTGCAAGCTAGTTTCTCTCTATACAGCAATGATGTCAGGGATCTCTGAAATTAGCCCATAAATGGAATTATTTACACACATAGAAGATGCATGCTGGGGGGTTTTATGTAAGAAAGAGCAGAAAAACTTCTAATAAAAATAGATTAAATATATATATATATTTATACTGGGTAAGGAAACAGAAGTTTAGTCTCTCCTAGTCACAAACTCATTCTCTCTACTCACAACATTTGATTTTAGAACAGCACACATCACCATCACAGCTCTAGTGAGAAGCTATTTATAGGATTTGATTATCAGGTGACAAGCCCATGTCTTCTGGTCACTGTCATCTGATGTGACTTCATGATTGGTCGCAGTCAAGTTTTCTGTATTCCTTAGTCTTAGAAAACCCAAAATCTTCAGGAATGGCTCAATATCAAAATGTATGTCTATCTTTTTGTACAATCTCACTTCAATAAAAAAAAAAGAAAAAAAAAAAGAGAGAACAAAAAAACCTCCCCAAATTTGGTTCAATTCTGTTTGTTCTGAGCTGAGCCATCACAGCTGCACTAGAATTCATAAAACACGTGCAACTCTGGGTAAAATATTTTCTTCTAAAAGCACAACCACTTTACAAGATTAAAAGTCTAGTACATTTCTAAATATTATTCATATTGTACAAGTAGTGGTTGTTAATTTAAAACTTCATTAGTAAAATTACAGTACAAGCATGATTAACCTCCAGAATTGCAAATCCCAGACTCCAGTGGAAAGCTACATTACATCTTCAGTAGTATATTATCTTCCACTTCATTCCCAAACCAGCGGAGACGGCGGCATCTCGGATGGCTGAGCAACTGTGGAACTAGAATGCGAGAGAGACAGAAAATCAGTGTTCACCTGCAACAGCTCATAGACAAGAAAGTTAATGCCTGACTCACTGCAAAAATTGCAAAGACAAAAAAGACCCAGACCGGCAGTCAACAGCACCAAGAGCGAATACTTCAACCCACTGCGCGATTCCTAGCCATTCCACAGCTATCGCTGTCACCCATTTTCAAGTTCGTACAATGCACTTTTACAATGAAAATTCAACTTGGTAATCTGCTAATTTCATTCTGATAGGCTGATTTTTGTACTTTTGTACATACATTTTAAAAATTATCACTTGAAATTTTTGCACATTTCACTTAAGGTCAGCTTGAATTCCATCACTCATGTGCTTGAAGTATTCTTTTTGCAGCAGTTGCCTATGGGTCTTCTCTACTTTTATGCATGTTAAATATAAAATATTTTCAATGAGTGATTTGTGTACTACTAATAAATGTGAATTAGTATCAGATGTGATTACATACAGTTACCTAATAAAGCTCTTAAAAGCAGCAGACTGCGGGTTGATGCAGAGAGGCACTCTGTTTCCTTTCTGCTGTTCCAAAATGAACTGATGAATTATTTCTGTACATGAGAGAAAAATAAAAACACCACAACACATACGTTAACACTTTTTGCTTTAATAAAAAACAATCTGTAGTGGAGGAATATAGTTCCTTCATTGAAAATACATATATTTTAGTAAGTATACAGGAAGTTTTACTAAAAAGGAAGATAAAGGAAGTTTTCTCGTTTTCCTACATCTAATTGGGGACATTGAGGCCCATGCCCTACTCCAAGCGGTCCGTGCCACGTTGAGCGGCTGCTCCGCCGGGCACAGGAGCGGAGCCCTCCCGAGGGCCCCCACGGCCCCCAGGGACTTTTAACCAGCTGCAGGAACCAGAGCAGCTCCAGCCCTGGGGCTTACGGCAGCAGCTGCCTCAATCCCTCCACGTGGATGTCCCCACGTGCTAAAATCAGGTGGGAGAGCATGGAACTGCTTGGCCTCTGCTCCTTGCTGACCAGGGTAATTAGCAGGATGACGCCTCCCAGCCCAAGGGGGAATGACATGATTTCCCTGTGCTGGCGGCAGCGGGAATGCTGGCTCCAGGTAAGAATCCTATTATGGTTAGAAATCAATAGCCTTCCAAATGTCAGCAAGTGCATGTGGCTGTCTCATGTGACAGAAAAGTCAGACATTTCTGATCTTTTTGTGTAAAGAAATTTGTTACAATATCTACTATGGAAAAACATTGTGGAAAAAAAATACAGAAGGTTAATAATTACACGTAGACTGCTGCTCCTGACTATGAACTACTACAGAAGGGAGCAGGAAGATAACGCCAAATGCTCAACCACTAACTCACCTTTAACTTGCCGGACAGAACTGAGGTTCTTTTCAAAAGTGTCATCAAATTTGGGATTAGTGATGGGTTCAAAATCACTGGTATAAACTCTTCCAGTAGATGTGGAAAAACAACATTTACACATACAAGTGTGGTATCGCAACCGCCCTTCGTCGAGATACGGGTGAGCTAAGGCATCCTTAGCAGATATTCTTTTGGACTGAAATATTGCATAAAAAAGACATTTTCAGAAGCACTGAAACAGTCTAAAAAATGCTTACCAGTTTATTCTCAACTGTTTTATAAATCCCAAATCACAAAGAGAAACAGCTCTTAGGAAATGGTCTTGCTTTGCAATTACTTTACCACTAGAGGGAGCATTTTATTTAAAAACAAATACCAAAGCTAAAATGACATTGACTTTTAGTATAATAGCTTATGATAGAAAATGCATTTAATACAATATTTAGAAAAAGATTTTACAATAATTAATTTTTTTCAGATAACCTTAATATTTAAAATGTTATAATAAACAAACATCAAGAGTTTTAATGTCAGCAAATGCAGTATTTTGTAATTCCAAATTCTGCAAAACCTTTTAATGAGTCCTTAAGTACATGTCTAAAATAAAATACAAATTTAAACCTTACTGAGGACAAAATAACTTTGGATATGGCATCTACTGTTAAGATGAAATATCTAGCAAGTGTGGTAGCAGATTTTCCAAAGACAGCTTGGTACAATAAGCCCAAGAGCTGAAATCCAAAAGTCACAGCATCAAATTTCTACTAAAAAAACAGACACCTGGTGGAAAAAAAGATCCCATTGTGGAGATGCACAGGAGTTTTTTTGGTCTGGAAAGACCAGGCCCACCCCCACGTCTCCAATGAGACCAGCATCTAAATACGATGCTCTGTGACCTACACCGAGCTAGGAGAAGGTGGAATGATTCACAGACACCCCCTGCCCTGTTCTTCTGTTGTGTCCTGCTTCTAAAGACCGTTTGATTTTAAATGTGAAACCCCGACTCAAGAGGAAAATTCACTGATGATTCTCATGTCCTTTACAGAACTAGAAGTACTAAATGCACTCTATAAGAAAATCAGTTAAAACCGTCCTTACCCACAATATTTATTTAAGTAACGTATAACAAAACATTTTGTAAATGAAGAGGTATTAAATTTATTTTAAATGAGGCTTACTGGATCAAAGACCAACATCCGGCAGAGGAGATGAACTGCTTCATGCGTAGCTTGACTGGAAAGTGTATAGAGGACAGGAAGGGATGGCTAGGAGGGAACAAGAGAGCACAAGAAGTTGTCACGTCAGCTCGCTCAGCAAGGAGGTGATGCCAGGGCAGGCGCTGCTCGCAGGCACCAAGGGCAAGCGTCTGCTCACCAGCACGCACGCGACCTGCCGCTTCCCGCCGAGACCGGAATCGCGCGGCTCGACACGGCCATCCCAGTGGGCTGCTAACTGGTACTCTGGCCTTTGAGTCCTCTCTTTAAGCAGGTCCCTATAACCACTTCAACAAAGGTGGTAACAAATTTGGTTGTGCTCCCTTCAACTATAATACTGAAAAGGAAAGTTGGAGGGCACCTGAACAGGTTTTCAGTGCAGAGTTTTGCAGTATATTTCAATGCTTTTAACAGCAAATTCACTATCATTTTCATTTTACATCTAAGTCATACTGCATACCAGTAATAAAACTTCATGCTCCTTAATCACTCACTGTTTCCTGATCATTATGCTATTATTTGCCTGGAAATTGGGAAGCCTCTCGAAAAGTCTGCAACTTTAATTCTCTTAAGAATACAATACCTGTTGTAAATTTCTTAAAAAGTTGTTTTCAATATTTGTTGCAAATACTGCACCCATTTGTCTAGCAGATTTTTATTCATTTATCTGTATGTACCACTTTAAACCATAGCTGCTCGGAGAAGGTTTGATTATCCACATCATTTACAGTATTTCATTTTTCTGATCTCAATCACTGCCAAATTATGGATTATTTTGCTTTTCTTTCCCCAGCCAATCCAGAGCTAACTGAAAGTGACATCTAGCACAATTAAAATGACCTTCAGGCAGACAGTGTTTTAGATAGAAATAAATAGGCCAACTACTAGAGCAGCTTGAAGGAAGGGGTGGAGAAGGGGAGCCGGGTGGGCTCCACCTCGCTGTGCCCGCCCTGCTCGCTGGACCCTCTGCCTCTGCTTCATCTGCCCTCGCACACAACAGCCCCGTACCCGATCTGCAGCCCTCCAAGCTCAGAGGGAAAAAGTATCGCGGGACAAATAGCCCAGATAAAACAGATCTGGAAAACTGGCCATATCCGGCCCTTGCTGGGAACACGAGCTCACAACCTTCCCTAGAGGCAGCAGCGTGCCGGCAAGTCCAAATCTCCTTGGCAGTGAGTGCCGCCAAGCAGATGGAGCGCAGAGCTTCCCGCGGAGTCCGTATTCCCGCGGAGTCCGTATTCCCGGGGCTCCGCAGCTGGGCGGGCAGCTCCCGTTCTAAGGGGATCCCCCCGCACCTATTACATTGCCACTCACAGCTCCGAACTCTGCGTGTTCTCAAGCCTCACAGACTTTGACTCTGAAATTGGACAGTAATACTAAGGTGGTAAAATGCAAACAGGCATTTCCTACCTCCCCCCAGGACTCCTAACACCTTAGAAGAAATACTGCCTGAAGTTTACAAAAACAAAACCACAAAACAAACAAAAAAACCCCAAAACCCACCACTTTTGATTTTACGTGTCATTTATTCTATTCAAATCGAATACTCCTTTTGTTTTCCGCCCATGGGAATGCAAACAGCGTTCCTAACAGCTAAGAAAAAAGCAGGTGTTGGGAAGAGCCATTAGGGCAGGAGAAACAGAGCACTGTGCTCCAATTAGTACGGAGATGAGGGAAAAACATACTAGCTGCTTGACAAGTGACTAAAACGTGAAAATATAACAAAGCATTTGAAAACTAAATAGTATATTTATGGAACAATGAATTTATCTCACTGACAAAGATAAGACTTTCTACTAAATTTGCTTTGCAAAACTGCATTAATTCTGCACTGGAGTGCAACTTCTAATATTCTTGATATCGTCAATACAGGAATTCTTCCGGAGCTTCCTGGGCTGTATTGTTAATTTTAATTTATGTGTCAATATTAGCACTCAAACAATAGCTGCTTTTAAATTAACTATCAAAACACAGTCTCTCTCAAAAAAAAATCACCCGGATCAGAAGTCAAACAATATATGAGGGAAGCCAGAAATGCACTTTATTAGTTTTGCCTCAATAGGAGTTTGCAAAACTACATCTAATTTAGCCAGGGTCACTGCAACAACAAACCATCGATTCAGGTACAGTTACAGACAACTAACTCTGAGATTAAATTTCCAAATAAAACACTCATGAACATATGTATGATATGAAAGCCATCCAAATATTTTTTCTTGTGGCTTGAGAATTTAACCAAGGTGTAAATCAGAATGACTCTATGGCAGCAGGATCTTGTCCAGAGGAAATCCTAATATATGGGTGCTAACTGGAGGACAGTCTTGACCAAACGTAAGGAAAGCCAGCGCATCAGCAGCAGGTTGTACCTGTTTATGAGGACCCCTGAGTATATGTGCCTTGGCGCCTTCACAAGCCGTCCTCATCGCCTCCAGGGACGGTGTTCCCAACAGGTCTGTGATCAAGTCCAGCTGTGAGGACAGAGTGCACACATTTCAGATCATAGACGGCATAATATTCCTCAGCAGGTTCTTAAGGTACAGGAAAGAAGTTTAAAAAATGAATCAGCTGCAAAAAAAGACTATTTTACTAAGAGCATAGCTAGAGAACATTAACCTATAGGTTTAGTAGATAGCAAATGCAAACAGTTGCAACTTAACTGAGAAAGTCCTATCGGATTACAGAAGATGCAGGAACTCTCAACAGTCACCTCTATTCAGTTGAAGAGTCACATGAAGAGAACAACATTAAAACACACATAATGCTGTTTTAGAGTTATCCGATGAATGCCTTTGCACTTCAAATCTCGAGTTAAGATGGCCCAGACTATTAAAATCACATATGTGTACAGCTTATTGGAATGCGATGAAAGACCAAAGATTAGAGCAAGGAGGGTCAATATTTTTGAGAGTGGAATGGAATAGCTGTCAAATTTAGCTAGTAGTTATGATTACATTAACTGCTTCTCTCCTGTGTAGCCTCTTCACAAAGATAAAACAGGGATGTATCCTGTGATCCTGGAACACATCAGCCTACCAGTGCTCTTTAAAGTGATTAGCATGTTCTCCCTACTAGTAACGATAGTTACCTCTAAACAGAACACAGCATTGAGGAAAAAAATATACACACTCACACCCACATACTAACATTTTAAATATATGAACATTTTAAATAGCATTACAAGGTAAACCACAAAAATATTATGTGCAAAGCCAAACAAAAGTAAAGCATTTGGAATGATTGGAATGGCTCCTCTAATGAATGGAATGTGTTTCTTTTCTATTTCTTTATTTTCTTCTACTTATGTTGTTTCACCTCTTACATAAATGCACCCCTCTCTAATATGTAACAGCAGACATCATTCTGGAACCCACTGCAAAGGTCACCTCAAGACGAAGAGAGAGAGACGTGTATCAGGGCAGTTTGCTTAGACTGACAATGGTCATAACCCGTTCTGGTCTACTAGGTGGCTTTATAGCTGCCAACAACAATACAATATATAAAAATATTCAATATGGTGTTAAGTGCTCAAACATGGCTAAAATGAAGCAGTATGACCAATACTACTAAGTGATATTTTAAATAGTTCAAGGGCCAATAATGTATGTCCAGGCAAATACTGATAAATGCTAACTACTTTCTCACATTCGTTGTTACAAAAAAAGCTGTTCCCAGTTATATCACCCTCAGCTTATCTCAGCAAAATGCTACAGTAGACTTTGGTACTGCAATGGATTACAGGAGATGACAAAAAGGAACATAATTCAAACCCTAATGTTAATAACCACTGCCTTTAATACTGCCTGGAAGCAATTATTTCAGTGTTGCAAAATAGCTTGTTCTTGCCTGTGTGTAAACCAAGCAAAATAAAGCAAGTTTGTGGCTCAATATGCATCAATATGATCGACTTCATGAAACTATGCAGCAAAAGATGTTCATAGGGAAATTTCATTATACCTGCTGAATGGGACTTTGTGCCTGAAACAATATTCTTCGCCCAAGTAACTCTGCAAAGATACAGCCTACAGACCAGATGTCTATAGCGTTGCTGTAGTGGCGGCTGCCCATGAGGATCTCCGGAGCTCGGTAATACTGGGTGACAACTTCCTGAGTCATGTGACGAGATTCATCTAATTCTTCCACCCTGGCCAATCCAAAATCACAAATCTAAATTGAGAAGGCAAATAAAAAAATTAAAATAACCAAAACACTTAATGCATTTCAAATAGGTACCTTTACATAGCAAAGCAGGAAATTGCACATCAGCATTTAAATAAATTAGTTAATCTGATGTAACTGCATAAGCAAAGGGAGAGAAGGAAAAAGTCATTCTACTTTAATCCACAAACACTTAAAACTTCTACAGCTTTATCTGAAGGGCCCTCAGCAGTTTAGGAAGGCAAACAGCTCACATTCAAGTCAGACAGAAAAATAGAAGTTGTATTTTGTTTCCACAGATTTGGGGACAGACAGCAGAAGAGGACAAAGACGCCTGTTTCTTTTGTAATTTTGAAAGTATCTGTGGGATGTTTTCTTTTAAAATGGCTTTATAGAAAAATATTCATATTAAATATTTCATTTAAAAATAAAATGACATCTGATTTATAATGAACAGCACATACATATGCACATTTTCAATAAATTTAAGTAGCACCTTAAGAACACAGTTGCTGTTCACAAGTAGGTTCCCTGGTTTAATGTCTCGATGTAAAATGCCAGCAGAATGTAGGTATTTCAGACCTGAAATATAAATGAAATTAAAATGAATACTTTTCCTCTCCTCCTTAAAGAAAAAGAATGTTTAAGGCTGACAACATTTTCCTGAAAGGTCTTAAAACTCTTGGTCAACAAGAACTTGCCCATTTTTACAGAGTTCTAATTTCAAGTCTATTGATACCCCCATATTTCTTGCATGCTTTTGCAATTCCTAAAGCCAAAATTCTCTATTTATTGTCTTTGCTTTTTTTCTTTTTTTAAAAAAGAAAGTAACACAAAAGCAGCTCTCTCAAAGTTTAATGGAACAAAGTAAATTAAAGGGAAGCTGTTTATGCACAGAGTGTGGAGAATGGAAAAAAATGACCATAATTCAAATAGAATTGGAGAGAGCAAATAAATAATATTAAGATGGGCAACACTGAGATCTCAGGTAAGTATCTGAGCAAATAGAATGAGAATTGAAGTAACTCTTGAACAAACTTCCAACCGGCATCTTTGCACCTATCCCCCCCGCCAGACTCTAACAGACCCTTAAGCCCGCCCAGCTCCAGCAAACGTGTTAGGCTTTGCCATCTTTCTCTAAGTGCTACGATTGAGGACAGCAGGGCTGCCGTGTATTTATAACAAGAATATCTAATGCGTGCTATTCAGTCTTAACATTTAATAATAGATTAAGTTTCCACAGGAAACTTACTCAAGATGAGGAAGTCCTGAGGATAAACACTGAGAGACAAAAATATACACTAATATTACATAATTTTCATTAATTTTGAAAGGAAAAAATTACCTCTTAAAATCTGGTAAAGAAAAACTTTGACATGATCCGAGCTGAGTGGCTGAGGAGAGACGATAATCTTATGGAGGTCACTCTGCATCAATTCAGTGACAACATATCTTCAATTTATTAGTTAAGGCAAAAGGAGAAAGTCCAGCATATAATCTCTTGTAACAGTTATCCCAGCTCATGGGAATTTGAGCTCTCACAGGTCACAGGTAAACAGTAACAAAGAATAAAGCTTCTTCATGAAAGAAGTCAAGTTTCTAGTCTCTTACAAGAACAAAAACAGAAGCTGGGTTGTGAAAGAAAACAGATTACTCGATAAAGAAGCATTTGCATTAATGCATTTGTTACAAAGTCATCCCAAAGTCAAATTACAATAGTCAAATTACAAAATTACAGAAAATAAAATCTTAATAGAAATAATGACATTTTGACATTTTTGGATCTTTCCTTAAGAAGTGTAAGCCGCAAATTAAAGGCAACACAGAGCAGACACAGACACAGACACGTTTTAGCAGAAACCTGGCAACTGCAACAGCGGCTGCCACTGCCCGGCAGTGCAGATCAGCAACACGTCCTCCCCCTGGACCTACGCGCTGCCTTTGGCTGAACTTCTCAAGCATCCCATGCAAACACACACAAACCCTGGTCGCAAAGCCGCGCTGGGTTACGTCGTCACCTCCTCCTGCCTGCCCAGCCGAAGCTCCTTCCACCTGCTGCTCTGCAACCCACAGCGCGCTCCGAAACTTGGGCCACGCTGCCCAGCCGCCATGGGCACCCCAGGCAAAGAAACACTTGATAAATTAAACACGACCAAAACTTTGACTAAAACTTCCTAACTTAGAATTGTATTCATAAAGAATTTATGAACATTTCTTCACAAGATGAAAAAAATCAACCTTGCAGCTTCATAAATTTTAGTCTTCTAATTTTTCTTCTTCTTTCACAAAGGCCTTCTTAAATATTTATGCCAATCTTTTTGAATTTATTTTTTTACCTTACAGCTGCAACATATCTTTACATTTCATTTTTAACGTGAAATATTCAAAAAATCCCAAAGCAATGTGCTGCACTTTATTATAAGATTTCTGTTTTGCTACGCCACAAATCCTCCTAAATCTCAATCCCCGGCATAATGTCTCCCAGATGTCTCAACTAGTTGCCATGCCAACTAAAGCAGCTTAAATTAAATGAGGGCCTGAAATGGCACCTGCACCACTCCAGGTCTGCAGCGCATTAAATAAAGCTCTCTTGACAGGGCCTCAGAGGTGCCATTAACTTGAGCAGCAGCTATCTGATTATTGTCTCTAGATAATTTAATGAGGGTCTCCAAACAAGAGTGAAAGCAGCACTTGATGCTCCTGCCTTTCACGAACGTGGCCATTTCTTAAACAGCTGGTGCACAAGTGGGTCAATGACTTTACCACGGCCACCGCAACCAATGTTTAACCAAAACCAACCAACCAAAAAAGACCAAACTGAACTTCTGGGATTTCAAGCAACCCTTCAGACCAGTATCTGCATTTTTGCCTTTTTTACATTGGTACATAAAATACGTTGGCCATGAGGTGGTCACTGGAGCTGCTAAACTGAACGCCACTAACAGATAAAAATCGCTGCTGACAGCGGTAATTAGTTAAGTAGCTGTATAAAATTAGAACTACAAATGTACAAATTGGCTCCAGAATAATTATCAAGGCAAATACAGCGCACAAAGGCCCCTCACTTGCTCCTGGTAACTGGGAGACCTGCTGAATTGGTAAATTTCACAAAGTGACAAGCAAATTCAGACCCAGGCCTCGCGCCCCACAAAGCGCACTTTCTTCTCCAGTGAATCAGGCCATTCTCAACCCTGCCCCTGCGCGCTTCCCAGCGCGGGCCGCAGCCTCGTTCCCTGGGGAGAGGGAGCTCCGGATCAGGGCAACACTCGCTGGAAACCGGCCCTGAACCAGGGAGCGGCGAGCCCGGAACCGCAGCGGGACACGACACAAAAATCTGTCACACCTCAGCACCAGTTTCAAAATTCCCTTAGTTACTGAATTATTTAGGTTCAAGATTAACCAAGTTTGATATTCAAATGGGGAATATGTCAAATGTTTATGCCACAAGGCACTTCTTGGAGCTTGCAGTTTTGATATTTTACACTGCTTATGGACAGATGCAGTAAAGTTATCAGATACTTCCATGAGCAGGGAAAAAAAAAAAAAAAGCAAAAAAAGGAAACGAAAATCAGTGCGAATTAACAACAAGGGGTGTGTGACTACTTGACTAACCTATCTAGGCCCGAGAAAGATGGGCTATAACTACCCTGATTTTCCTTAAACAGAATCTGAAATAAGCTCTACTTACAGCAGGTACAAGCACGTGCATTCGAAATAGCTATTCCTTCATTCTTCTATTGAATTGAAGGATTATAAGCATTGTGTCTATACTGAAATTATTTCAACAAAAAGGAGGGAGAACACAAGGCAAATACTTCCCTACAACCAATATGACATTCAAGAAACTTAAATAAAAAGCACCATCTATAAAATATTGCTCAGAATGCCTAAAATCAGCTAACCATGAAGGAAACTAACGTTTCTGTTTCATATACAAAACTTGGCAGTAGCTACACTAATAAAAATAAGCTTATCCCACTTAAATATTCTTGATTGTTCAATCACACAGAAGGCCTAATCCTTAACCTAGATCTGATTTATAACTCATATGACTTATTATAAAACGGGGGCATTGAACTAGTGCAGATAACCAAAATCCAGTTTATAAAGATTGCCTCAGATGCTGCTGTTCATATAAAAGGAATATCAAAGGAAAGTCAGGGGAGCTTTATCTAATATTCATATGAAAAAAGCACCATATAGTTCACCCTACCCATTCAGCCAATACATCTGTCTGACTGTCAATCAGCATATCAGCCTGTTCTGCAGTCTGGATCACTTCACAATACACTTGCTTTCTTCAGCAATCAATTCCAGGTATTATAAATAGATCAAACCGTATCTCACAAAGCTCAGTTTATCTAAAAATAAGGAGTGACAATTTTCAGCCCATTAAATTTTTCTGTAAAGTGGGTCAAGCAAAAAACAACTAAGATCCATCAGTAATTACAAAAGAACGTTCCCAAGTCTAACCATGAGAGCAGGCTGACACCCTCAGACTTCAAGCAGCCCTGCTGAAGACTGACACCAAGAGAAGGAAGCTCCTTGCAGGGCCAGCAGAGCTCGCACGCACAGCTGGGGGATGCTGCCTTCATCTTTTCCATTGCAACTGCTACTGTGCATCCTGGTAGCAGAAAAAAGTACTCAGGAGTGAGTTACTGGTGTGGAAAAAAGGTTTTTTTATATAAATTTAGAGAGTAAACCTACCTCCTCAAACAAAACATTTTTCTTGCAATGTGCTCCTGCATACGTGAAGGTGTATTTTGGGGTGAAAAATCAATGGGTGTCTGTCCTACTTAAGCTTTTAACAGCATTTTATTATCCTTCACCTAATTTACAAAGAAAATTTGGTAATTATTTGATTGGGTCAGGGGAGGGGGGGTTATTTGCCAATTATAAACCAAAAAGGTAAAACAGCCAAAACTGTAAAAGGAGCAACAGCAAAGTGAGATGTGACACAGCTGAACATGCTGCAGTTCGAGTGTTTGCTTTCAAACAGTGCAGGAATAGTTTCATTTTCTGTAATTATTGTAAGACAACAAAAGTCTATCAGCTGGCCTCAGCTACACAGCAATGCCCTGTCCCGACATGCTTATTTGGTAATGGAAATGTCAATGTGTTAGGATATTCCATTGCTTGCTCTCTAAAATATATTTTTTACTTATCTACACAGGATTGTCTGTTGCTAAAAATAGATGAAAACATCTGAACAGTCTATAAAACTCTGCAAACAATTAACAAAAGAAGTGTTGGGCAGGACTTCAATGAAGATTTCTTTTTCTAAAGAAGCATAAAACGAAATATGAATATAATCCAAGTAATCTCACTTAATGCTAATTATAACTTCTAACTTCACTTTTTATTAGCTAGGAACTAGTTACCTACTTCCTAGACATTTCTCAAAAAGTAGATCTTAACATGTTAAATATTTATAATAGTACAAAGAAGAGAGCAGATATGGGATTAATCTAGGGAGACAGCCTTTCTGTACCATGCAAATAACTCATTGCACTACAGAGTAAATTTCTAGTAACTCAAGGAACAGAGTATTAATACGATCTGGTTTAGCTTACAGAACACATCTTCCTGCTACATTACAAGCACTACTCAGCTTAATGAATGACTTAAACTTTTACACAGAAATTCCCAACTAAATAAAAGACAACCCAAGCAAAGACAGAAAAAGGCAAAAATAACTCCCCAAATCCTCCACAAAATATGATGTTTTTGCATGAAACGATATAGCAGAGAATTTTCGCTTTTGGAACGGCTACCCACGGGTACCCACAAGCATGGACCTTTTTATCCGTCCCGCATAAGCAGCATGCAGGTCACTGTGAAATCTCTGCTCCCAATAAAGGGCCGAAAGAGCCACAACTAAGGGGCTGCTGAAGCACCCGTGAAAAGTCATGAGCCCAAAGCGGGAGGGCCACAGGCCGTGTGTGGGGAAGCGGCTCTGCGCGAGCACCGCGCGCGCCGGCCACACCAGCTCCCTTCATGCCCAGTGCTGCACACGCGGCGCCGGCGCCAGCGGCACTCGAGTTCTGGCCAGGGCAGCTCTGCTCGGCGGCCACAACTGCTGGGACACGGGCTCAGGGTCTGCAGTTCTGTTACACAGATTCCACCAACTAGTTAAGAGTGTCTAAGCTAATGATAATCGCACCTACCTCAGTTGGGATGCTCTAATTAATAGTTAGGATACATTTCTTCAAAATAGTCAATGTGTGGAGGCTGGAGTATGTCGAGGGCAGAGAGCACCTAGGAAATACCATACAAGATCAAGACACACCCCAAAGACAGACAAATCTTTTAGAAAGATAATCAGGCTGCAGTTGTATTTTAGAGCTTCATTTTATTCTAGCCCACTATACATGAGCACTTCATAGCCCACCAAATCAGATGATGTTCTGTTTTCTTTTTTTTTAATTCAACATTTTCCCAAATCTTCAAGTACTGGCTTAAAAGCATAAATCTATCTACTCAATAAAATTGTTTTACTTCAGATATAAACAGATTTAATCATAAAATATTTGGAAGAAGTAATTCTAACAGAGAAATGTATAAGTAAAAGACTTTATATTTTGTTCTGCCTTCAACAAGGAAATCTGAAGCAAAAACACAAAGTTATTCACATTCTGAATGAGAATCGCAGTTGCTTAAACTCTCTGCAGAGCAAAAACTTAGAAAAGCAGCAGCAGAGAATTCACACTTCTTCACAGGAAAAAATAAGACCTTGATGACACCCTTTTAGATCCTGTCCTAGGAATATTTACAACACTTGGGAAACGGACACACGCCAGCATTATCAGTCTCCACTTCTGACTTTACAGAGAAGTTTTTATTTAATTTTCGTCCTCACTCAAGCTGGTGCCCATAGGGCCGTTCCTGCGAGGCAGCTTCAGATGACAGGTGAAAGGGAATGTTGCCCCGGAACCGGCGTGCCGAGGACGGGGCGCGCACGGAGGCGGCAGGGCGCGATCGCTGGGGCGCGCGGCGGCGAGCGCGGCTCCCGCGCAGGCACCGAGCTCCGAGCTCGCCGCGCCAGCGCACGGGCGTCCCGGGGCGCCCAGCCCTGCGCTCCAGCGGGAGCCCTCAGCGCCTCCACAGCTGCACTGTGCAGCACTTGCTCCAGCTTCTTCATTCGCACAGACGCAGTCATCTGAGTCAGCTCAGATCATTTCTGAACAGTTTAACTGAACGGAGCAGGTTTTACCTTGGGCAGATTTGGGAGTGTTTGCACAACCCTCTGCCAGAAGGAAGGCGGCAGCTCCAACAAAGGGGAGCGGGAGGTGCAGGGAAAAAGAGCTTGGAAGCAGGAGCGTCTCCAGCCGCCACAGACTGAAGTTTATCTAAAGCCTGAAACAAGACAGTGTGGGGCGCACTGCCTATGTATCTGTACCACTTTGGAAATGAAATAGGAGCACCCTTAGATTCTTTAGTCAAGTATTTAATTGTTCACATTGTTTGCAATAGTAATGTTGGACCTTCCAGGAAATCTGTTACCTGTAAAATTAAAAAGCTTCTAAAGCAACTTACACATTCTGTATCTTAAATGAAAAAAATAATTCTTGCACCACATCTAGCACTACTTTACAGTTAGGCTTTACTAAATATTTCAAAATTACTTACATTGTCATGCTTAAAAAAACACAACATCTTCAACTCTCGGAAGACCCTTTTACAAGAGACCAAATTTTGGAAGACGTTGGGCATCTTTTTGAGTGCAACTCTCTTTCCATCTCGCGGATCTGTTACTGACCTATAGAATAAAAGATTCAGAACATCACATACTACTGTTAGACAACTTTTCTGCATCAGAGAGAAAATTTAAGAGGTTTGATCATTCTCAGCATAGAGTCAAAGCAACGTGCAGTCATTCGCAGGGAAACCAGCAGCTCGGGACGCTCTGCTGCCATCCCCGCCGGGCACATTCACACCCCCAGGCACCCTTGGGAGCTCTGCCCGGGCTGGGCACACACACACACATTCTGTCAGCAAAGACGCAGCCCGGCCCTAACTAACCCCAGCTCAAAGCGGGATCAACAGCTTAAGCCATGGAGCCTGCGCGACCACAAACATTTTCTTCATCTCCTTATTAAGGAGGTCAAAAGACCTTAAGAGTAAAACATTTCTTCACAATTACAGTTCACAGAGTTGATTTTATTGGATCTGCTGCTTTCTTCTTCCTTCCTAAAGGGCCAAAAAGTTTAATAACTCGGTCTGGCAGGACTGAGGCGATGCAGTGCTCTTACCTGAGCTATCACTGAGCACCGCTCAGTCTGGAGAAATTGCACCACACGGTACCTAAGCCTGCATGAATGTAGAAGAGGTTCTAGCTGTCTCCCCCCCAAAGAGTTTATGGGATGCAGCTATCATAGCTCAGGAAGTATAAGGTGCTTTATTATGCCAAGAATTTTAACTTAATTAGATTCTGAAAATAGACCTTTATAAAAAGAATCAAAAAACTAGAGCAAGGAGTTGCTGGTCCCTCAATTCCCAGCCATGGCTTCTGAGGCACCGCTTCTCAAATTCCACCACAGAACAGGGATCTGGATCCCCAGGCATGAAAACATCTGCCTTCTTCCTTCCCTCAGAAATTTTTAGTGCGATAACCAAAGTCACGCTCTTTTGAGCGCTATTCAGTCACCATGTAAGACTCCACATCCAACTATGCACCCTGATGACTAACTGGTCTTTAGAGTTGCTGGCGGTCCCATCTACCGTGGCACTGCCACGCAGACGACCCTGAAGGCTGCTGCTTTTGACGTTCTCAATATCTAAGCAGGGCATTAGGCAACTGCCTCCCGAGCACCACGTCTGTCACCAAAGATAAAACCCCAGACCCCCAGGCTGCTGCTGCTGCTGCTGCTGGCAGTGCCTGGGACACCAGGGAGAGCTGCCCAGCACGGCCCCTCCTGCCGCTAACCGCCCCGTCGGTGACATGTTAAATCTATGCTATATCTATGCTGTATCTACGCTATATCTATGCTATATTTACGTGTTATATAGTCATGTTATACTTAATATGGGCTAACAGCCAGTTCACTCTGATCGTGTGGAAAATAAAACACTCTAACCTGGAAAGAAAAGCTGAGTTTATCACACTGCTTTGGAAAAGCTGATGATTCCTGGCAATTCAAAAGATATATATTCTCTGTTCAGTAACAAAATCATGATGTTGCATTAAGAAAAACAAAACAAAATAGCCCCACTTGGACACTCAGGCTGCACCCACAGCCCTCAGCTGCTACTGTGAGTACAGCCACAACAGAGGTTACCAGTGAGTCAGTCAGGAAAGAATAACCCATCCCGCACGTGTTAACAACCAAGCAGCACATCACACATTGAATCTGAATTATCCGTGACATTCTAGATATTTTTGATATAATAAAATTTCATAAACGGATCAGGCACGCAACCCGATTCCCATCTGGAGGGAGAAGAAACTGAAAATGGGCTTGAACAGCACACAGTCAACAGGCCATTAGAGAACCATGGCCGAGGGACTCACAGAGTGAGGCTGCTCCCAACAGCCACAGCTCAGGCACATTTCCTCTGGGAAACTTCCGATCTGCCTTTTTTCCAAATCACACAAGTATAAATATTGCTCCAGTGTTTGACAAGAAGAATTATACAATATATAACCAGATCGAGCAATAACACACATGGTTTCCAAGTTTGCCTTGCATCTCGTTAATGCTTTGAGGTAAAACTCGCAAAGTAGCATTTCACGCTATTATTCATGCAAGGACCAGTCATGCCTGTAGCCGGTAACAATCTAACTCTAATGAACGTGAATGGCGCGCAGTAATTTCACGGCATGTTGAGTTTGTTCTCTCTCGACGCGGGGCAGCAGCTGCTGTGGCTCAGCACCAACAGCTCCGAGCACAGACAAGCGCTCTGGCCCCTACACAGGAATGCTCTCACTGCACGGCTCCCGCCCGGCCAGGCAGCCTCATGGGCTCACGGGCTGGGACGGCACTGAGACGGCTCCGGCACTGCCGTGTCACTGAGTCATTGAAATCACGACTCGTTACCATGGCTGAATTGAATATGAACAGCAAAGAGTTAAAGCTGTTGTGCACCTGTTGTTCTCAGGCTCCAGAAAATCCCACAAAAAAAACCTGTAGAACTCAGTGTCCACATTCAGTTACTCTGTGTTTTAAGGAAAATACTGAAAGACAGTATTAATCATCCTTAAATACAAATACTTAAGTACTTACACACATCTGAGTGTAGAGCAGAGGCTCTCACAACATTTATCTGATCTAGTTAGAAATCCCATTTTGCAGATTTTCCTTGGATTATTCTTACGAAGAGAAAAGCGAGAATTAACTTGTCAGCGTGAAAGCCCAACGCGAGTGTTCACCGAGCCCTGGCGGCTCAGGGCCCTGGAGATGCCGCTCCAACCGCGAACACAGATCCCACGCTGCAAACACCAGTTTACAGGGCAGCAACAAAGACATTTAAGCTGCAATTTCAAAACATCACTTCTACCAGGAAGTATTAAGCCATACTTTATTAAAAATGGCCATATATTTGAGAATATTCAAACAGGACCATATTGTGAATATTCTGTAGGCTCAGGAAGTAACACGTAGCCTGATGTTCCTCGGGACGCAGACGCTGTTCATGACGATAAAAGGTGGTTGTTTTGCTGCTCAGCGCAGACCCGTCCGTCACCCACGAGGGCAGGGGAGGGAACTGGAGGCCATGTGAGCACCGCCCGCGGGTCCCTGCGCTCACTCTGTCGGGCACCTCTGCTCTTTGATCCTCTTCTTTGAAAACACTGCAGTGTTTCTTTCAGAAACACTGACAGATCAGTTCCTTAAGAAGACTACAAGACAACATAATTAACATGCTACAAGTAGGTATTCTCAGCACGTGATTCAATTGCCTCCATTTACCTTACCGAGCAACGCCAGAAACCCCAGGACACTGCAGTCCTTGTGCACCTGTACAGTGAAAGCCCATGGAGGAAGGCGCTCCAGAGCGCCGGGCCCTTGCAAGGTGCCGTCCTCCCGGGGGCTCTTCGAGGTCCCGGCTTCCTCTGGGGCAGGACTGAACACGAGGCAGTAGATTCTATGGGTAACTTCAGGAGGAGTCTGAAAACACCTGGCTTCCCCCAAAGGAGCTTTCAAGGGAAAGGGTTAAGCAGCTTGCTCTCCGTGCTGCACTTCAAAGGTAGCTTTATTCACATCTTGCTCAGCTGCCAAGCGCAGACCTCTCCAGAGCTCCCTTTCCACTGTAGATGTCCTAAAAAGCCTTTTAATGCTGCCTTCTAATCACACCCTCAAGCATGTGCGCCATTATCACTTATTCTTTCAAAATCAGAGCTAAAAGCAAAACTGATTACTGCAAGAAATCTGTCTCCTTGAACAGGAATTGATTCAGTGTATCTCACTTAAAAGAAAGGACAGAAAATTAAAGGGAAACTGTTATGGTTAATATCTTTAAAAATGTTTAATTTGTCTTCCCTCATGGAAGCTTAAAATCCAAACTGCTTTCCAAATCAAATTTATTTCCTCATTTACACAAATTTTTCTGGCCATGCTTGAGGCCCTTTTATATACTTCCCAACTGCCTACACGAGCCACAGTTTGAGTAAGCTATTACATGACATAGGACATTTATTCCGATTATTCTTCCATTCCTTAAAAGCAATTCCCTTTTTTGCCAGGTAGTAGCACAGCTCCGCAAGGCCCAGGATGCCGATGAAAACGATCCCATCTCATGACGAGCACAGATCTCTGCTTTTTCTGTACCTGCTCTGAAGAACGGCGCTGCTGGCGCCGGTGGCGGCCGCCCGAGCGCTGCCTGGCCGGGCCCTGGCCTGGCGTGTACAAAGCTGGGCACAAACAGCTCCTTCCTAGCAGCACTTACAGGGATTACAGCACCCAGTACCTATCAGCTGCTGCCCTTCCACCCCTGCTGCCAGGAAGCAGCGAGCACCGACCCTCGGAGCGGGAACCTTCTGAGCAGCAAACACAGCAACAGGTTTAATAGGAGCAACAGAAGAAATCATCCCTGTCCAAACAGCGCAGACCCGTCCGCGCTGTAGGTGAGCTTAACCTTGACCTTCAGTGGCTCTGCACATAGTATTTAGCTGCACAGTCAGGCTAGAACATCTGTTTATTTGTCCCATACCTGAAAACTGGAAGAAGTGCAGGAAAGCTGTGGAATTTACACAAGAGAAAAATGTAACTACTGCAATTAGGCACAGGGATTGTTTTGGGTCTTCCTTACAGGGGCAAATCTATATCAATGCAAACATTTTTTCCCTCAATAACATTACATTGAAAAAGTCCTTTTCTTTTTATCTTTTCCACAACAATGACAAAAATATAGAGTAGTTTAAAATAGTAGAGCAATTGCCTGGAAACTGTATTTCTTCCTTATTTTTCTGTTTCAAACCTGGATTGTTACGAACAAAATAAACTCACAACCTACACAGCAGTTTCAGTTTCAGAGCCTTATCTAAAGCAGCACTGGAGTCAGAGGTGCAGGGCTCCTGTCTAACCTCAGCCTTGTCTAGCAGCTTTGCTGCTATATTTAGCTTTAAATGAGCTCCACGAACTGACCTGAAAATCCTAATAGCTGTTCCTCTATTCCAAGCCGGCCAACGCTGCGTAAATCACCACTGTGAGGGCAACTGCCCACGGCCTGGGACATCCTAAGGTAAAATACCGACCTGTGGAATAAATCCCTTGGAATTAAAGCAACGGCTCTGAAAAACAAGCACCCAAACAGAGAGGCTCCTACCCCAAAGCTTACACAGTAATTGCTATGAAATAAGATCTATTTTACTGGGTCATATCACAGGCGACAAAACTCCCGGGGAACGACTGGGGCAGCGAGGGTTTATCCGGGGAGCGTGCGACCTGCCAGACACCCGCCAGCGCCCACCACGCTGCGGGACACGGGGGACGGGAGGCTGCGACTCCTGCCCAGCCCGAGCGGGCCGAGGCCGCTGCTGCTCCAACGCCGCCCGATCCCGCTGGGAACATCATCCCGCCTCCCCACGCGGCCGGCGGGCGCGTGACTCGCCAGGAAAGCTGCATATCATGGCCACCTTCAATAACGTCGCTGGCAAATTAAAAGCTGCTTTCCATTTCCCCATTAGGAAGCTGCTTTAGCTGCTAGACAGCACTTTGAATCAGCCACTTGAATTAATTCAGCTGATCCATGACAAAATAGATTTTTAAAGTTCTACTGACAAGCAAAAATGTCTCATTACATTCCCCGTTAGAACAAGTGTGTCTGAAGAGCACTGGCAGCCAGGCGGCTCGCTGGACGCCAGGCCCTGACCCAGGCTCTCCTACACAGCACAGCCTGAACCCTCCAGAGAAATAAAGCAGCTCTGAATTTCACACCCTGGAGTGTGGGTGTGAAATTATGTGAATATTTACTTCCCCAAGAGCATTCAAGAAAACATTAGCAAGTTGGGACACTGCCACATGGATGTGGACGGGGGCTGGCGGCCACCACCATGCTGTGAAATGGCACCTGAACCACCACCAGAGGAAAAACAGGAAAATAATCCATTGGATTAGGTCAAAATGGAGAAAGGAAGAGGAGATAAGCAAAGGAGGAGGTTTCCCTATTTTTCCAAGGATTTAAATTGACAATAATGGTGATGCCGGCAGTTCCCTCCCCAGCAACTGAAATCAGATGCAGCACAAGGTAGACACTCGTGATTAGTCACTGTGCTTATTTCAGCACATTATTTTTCTTGCTTCAACACTGTGTGCCAGCAATTTTGCTCTAATTTCCATAAGCTGAGCTATAAGAAAGCATAAAGAATTTTAGAAAAGTATCTTTAATCACTTTTATTTTCATTCATCTCTGAAAGCGCATTCAGGAACACCCTGCTTGTGCTTGTTCAGACATCACTCTCACAACATGTACTTTTGCAGGCAGCTTTTATGACCCGACTTTAAAAAATCATCCCACAGAAGTTCCCTTAAATGGGAACGTTGCAGTGTGTCACCCACCTCCGGAGCAGGGTGCCAAGCGTGCAAGGCCAGCTCTTCTCAGGGCACTCAGTCCTGCAGCGGCACCGCGGGGACGGGCAGCTCCAACGGTGCGCAGGGCGGCCCGGGTTGGAAGCCGGGACCCGACAGGATCCACAGCCCCCTCGGATGCCCCTTTCTGCACCATTAGCCTCGGCTCAAGCCAGTTGCAACAACTGCTGAAGTCTGAGCGCGTTTGGAAGCCAAGTCCCCAGAGCAGCTTAACCTCAGTAACCTTGCGCAGCGCTGCATTTGTCTCTATCCATTTTATGCATATCATATGTCTCTCCAACGATTTATTTGATCCACGTCCCTTCAGTCAGTCAGAATAACAAAAAGGATAGCTTTGCACCATCAACATACCCACGAGCTATAAATCAGCATCAAGGAGAAGGTCTCGTCTAGAGGATTTCAAAGGCACAAGGGGAAGGATATGGAGATTAGGAGATTCAGAAAATTCTCTTCCTTATTTTATCTAAAAGTGCTAGCCTAGGAATTTATGAAATTAAGAAAGACAGATTGCAAGCAGTCTGGAAATAACTTCTCTTCCTTCTTCCGTAAAGCCAACCTGCAAGATAATCTGCCTCCACGTCAGAGATTTGAAGCAACTGAGCCAGCAAGAATGTTGCAGAAACACCCAGAAAAAAAATTATATTGCTATGAAGATAACAGGGAGAAGGGAAAGTCAATGCCTCAGAAAAACAAAACAAACAAAAAAGCTAATTTAGATCAAGGCCAGTGACTGCTGGGCCATTAGTTCATCAGCAACCTCCGGTTTTTGCTCCAGCCAAGCAGAGATCCTCGTGCCTCAAACTACCTTGTGCTTTGGAATGAGGAAAACTAAGAGCACTGACTGGTGGTGCCCCAATAATGAGGAAAACCATTACTGTAAACCTTGGAGGCAGTCTAGGATTAAACCTTGCATTCCACCACGCCAAAGTAACACAGAAACTAAAACACCAACTGCTCTGAGGAGCATTATCTTATAGCTTTAAAAACATATGTGACTGTGAAAGTGACTGGGCAGAAAAAAACACAAGTTCTAGGGTCCAAGTATTCCTACTACCCAGTCATATTTTAATTTCCACAAATTTCCAGCGAGAGTTCTTCCAGCGAAATAACAGAAGACGGTCAATCAGAATAAATATCCTATCAAATAATTCTGCTAGCATTGGTCTGGTACTATAAGCTTCGTCTGAAACAGCATAAAAATTTCATTCACTCATACATGCTCTCAAGTTTTTACAGGAAAAAACTACCACAGGAAATTAAAGATACTACCAGGACACGCTAATTCTGTTGCTGCCGTCATGATTAAAGCTCAAGCTCTTACTGAGCACTTTTAAACACTGTACGTGGCAGAGCTCCAAAGTCAACGGTAGTCATGAAAGCTATTTAATATCCAGGCTGACATAAGTCTACCTTTATTCATCCATCACTCACTCATAACAAAAGTAAAAAGATATAGTTTGAATGAAGTCCAGATTGCTCCAGCTTTCTGACTTTAAAGCTACATGTCAGTACAAAGAGAAATCAAGTCTTTATTTAAAATAATGAGACTTGTATGAATATTTATATTTGTTCAGTTGCTTGCAAGCTCCTTAAAGCTTGTATTCTGGTGTATCAAATAGCAATGGATTGTTGGAAAAAAGCAGTAATCACCTTACGGACTTTGTCAAGTCTCCCAGTACTTACATCAAGGTGTATGCACTCAAGTATTTCAGTATCGCTCCATCAAGTTGCATGCGCACCCACATGAAATAACTGAGTTAAGTTGAAATTATTATTTTTTCTGTGATTTCAGCAGCTCCCAACTGGCTATTTACAGCAGAATTACAGAACCCTAAAAGCCAGAGACCGTGCTGACAATCTAAGCATTCCAGGACAGCAGCAAACTGCTACAACATATTTCCACTATGGAGAGCCCTCAGGATCCCAATGCATTGATATCCCGGCACTTGTGGACACACACGAGCCGAGGGGTGCAGCGCAGGCCCCCGAGCTCTGGGCTCCCAGGGGCTGGGCCACGAGCACCTCCCGGCCGCCGCAGCCCCGTCCCACTCGCTCCTCGGGAGCCGAGCGCTCAGGGCACGCGGGAGCGCGTCGGCACCGGCCTCTGCACCGAAACACCCACCTGGGCTCTGTCGAGCTGGCAAGCTGCCGCCTGCAAGCTCAGCGCTCACCATCTCCAGGAGACTCAGCACGTGAGGCAGCACGAGGCAAACTGGCTAAATTAACCGGCGTGTCCCATATGAAAAGCAATCTGCTAACATATGTTACCTGGTACATTAGCAGAGGGGACTAAAGAAAGCGTCAAGGATGTCGCCAGGCCCTGCACGGGCTTGCGGGACACGCACGGAAGGGCGCAGGGCCCTCTGTAAAGCAGGGGACAGTGTCACTGCCAGGCGGCTCCGTGCGGGCACCAGCTCTGGAAGGGGCTCCGGAGGGGCTCCTCTATCTTCTGTCTTTAGCCCTCGTATCTAATCACTATTGGCTGTACTTGAACCCGCTGTTGATCAGCTACATCTCAGACAAAACACACCACTACACCTGGAAATAAGAAAAAAGGGTGGAAGGGAGGAAAAGGAACTGCCGGAACAAAGTAGGGGGAAAAATATCTTTTTGAACAGATATGTTACCATTATTATTTTTAAAATGCTTGGCTGACTGTTGCAGCATTATTTTTATAAGCGCTCTGCATTTAGGCAGCAGATAAGTGCTATGATTTGTACTACCTACAGCCACTGCCCCAATCACTACCATTCCCATTCACTACCACTTGCACTCACTTTTTTGCTTGTTGCTACTTATTACAGTTAAATATTATTATCAATAAATAAATGCAGTAGCCACAAAGCCTTGTCCTTTAAATACACGTTTGTACCACCTGTCATAAGCGACTTTCAGATAAATATCTACCACCTCACTCAGGGGTCCACTTTACAAAATGTCTGTAATAGTTGGTTTGGCTCCCAGCAAAGCAGAGCCTACGGCCTCTACTCCGTGCTGGACTTCAGGTTCTGACGCTGAGCCTTTGTCTGCACCTACTGCACGGGAGAGAGCTGAGCATGCCCACGTTAGGCAGCCTAAAGCGCTGGTCCTGGGCTTACAAACCCATCTGCAGTAACCCAGTGCAGAGGAGGAACCTGTCACCTGGGAGGAACCCGATCGCTGACAGACACCAGACACAGCTTTTGTCCCGGCCAGTGGGACAGTTGAGGGCAGCGGCCTCCCCTGCCTCCTGCACACAGCCCTGTCCCTCACCCCACCCTCGTGCCAAGCCCTCCTCCCACACACACCACCTTCCTGCCCATCTCGGGGACCCACGTCACCAGAAACTCTGATTTCCAGCAGCTGGTGGCACGGGAGGGGATTTGCACAACTCTGAACCTAAGAGTTTACATTAACGCTTTGGAGTCCAATTACTACTTTAGTCCCTGCAAACACAAGCTACTTTTTGGAAAACACGGACTATAATTTGTTTACAGAAAGTGATTATAACACTTTAAACATTTAATGCTAAACACTATAGAACATGGCCCTTGACTATAGTTGTTACAAACTCTATTACAGAAATTGGAACTGGCCTTAATACCAGGCACATTACATTTTAGAGGTTCAAAAAAAAAAACAAAGTTTTCAGATACATTACTGCTGTAATAATATTTGTAACTTAATCTTTAGGCAAGTGCTTATTCTTAAATTCTCCAGGTTACAGAGGAAATTGCAGTAACTGAGCCTAGTTTCTTTATACTGGATTCTTTGGTCTAGAAACGAATGGGTTTTGAGCAGACTCCCTAGATGCTGATGTGAACGGAGATCCTACCTTCCACATTACCTCCCAAATTCCAGAAGAGTTTTGAAATCTAAGCTGCCCACTTATTTCTGATCTTCTCAGTGTCTGTTCTAAGGACTTCTATTTTATATCGAGTTAAACAAAGCAGCCAGTTCTGTTCTTAGAAGAATCTTCGGTTAAAAAATGAGTACAGAAACCAGACAGAAATCCAAACAGCGCAAACGTGTGGACCCAACAAGAGTAGTTTCAAACAATGCAGGAGAAAAGCTAATTTACTGTTTGCTTCCACTGGAATCCAATCTGGTCCTGTCAGGACAGCCCCACAAGCCACCCTGCAGCCCAAGTGCTGCTCCATGAAGGGCTTTTCCCCTTTGTCTTGAAACATGATTTTTCCCCCACTATTTTTATAGCTAAGCACAATCAAACTAACACTACAGAGAGAGTTAGAGTTTGAAATTGATTTTGCATCTGTACATTTAAAGCACTAAGTCCTTGTCAGCTATTTTTGTTGTTTATAAACTGCCGAGTTCCATTAAATCCACTTTGAGAGGTTTAAGCAACAACCCCTCCCTGACCTGCTTTAAGAGGGCTATGAAGAGGTTATTAGACTAGCCTAAACACTGTGAAAACTCAAAATGCAGCCAAGTTACACAATTACTAGAAGCTTTGCAGCAAACCCTCCCCAACATTCAGGCGGTATCGGAGGCCCCAGTGTGAACACAGGGGCCCTGGCGCGCTTCGTGCCGCCGCCGGTGCCCCCGTTGCCGCCTCGGGACGCGGCGCAGGGCTGGAAACGGGCGCAGGTTTGTTGAGGAGCCCGCAACCCGGCATCCTCAACATGCTGCCACACACTGCACTGTGCTGTTCATTCCAACCAACCTGAACCACAATTATAAGTCGAGCTCGAGTAACGAAAACTCGGCTGTGAGCAGCCTGGGAGCTCTCTTGGCGGCACACGCAGCTAAGCGCAGGTTGCCGCTCCGGCTCTGCCTACAAGCACCGCGGACAAGCAGGGCCTCAGGTGCTGCCCCGAGCACGGAGCAGACGGGCCCGCTTGCATACGGGAGCCTGCAGAAATAATTTCACCTAAAATCCAATATTATTCCTCCAAACTCCTCTTTGCATCTCAGTCTCATTCATCTATGTTTCATTTTGCAGAATAAAACTACTTTTCAATTATTGAATTTGTTAATATTTGAACCATTATCCTTTACAGAAAAAAGTTTTAAATATTGCATTTAAAAATATAAATAACAATTAACAAATTACTATTCCTTAATAAACACAAATCCAGTTTCAGTAAGCTCTGTATAACATCAAGTTAACTTTAACTTTCCTCTCGCAGAAAGCTGAATTTGCCCGGTACATATTGCTTCATACTAGGAGATAGAAGTGGGTTAAATAGGTAGATTAAAGAGAAGGAGATGTAAATAGAACCATTACAAGTAACCAAAACCCTCCTCCAACACATCCCAAAGGCTTCCCCTGCTTCACCTCCCCTCCCCGAAGCAATTTTCCTTTTCACACCCTTCATTCCCTAGACATGGAGCAGTCGTTTCCCGCCACCGGGAGAGCAGCCTGCGGAGCCACCCGCGAACACGGGACCCTTTGCTGCCGCCTGGGACCCTTCGCTGCGCTGGGACGGAGGCCGGTGACACGCAGCCCCTGCCTGGGCCGCCAGAGACACCACCAGGGAACACGCGGCTTCAGCGCTCCGGGAACGAAGGGAAAAGCACACGGAGAGGAAGACGGTCTGCAGCGCGTCCTCGGCAAAACCCAAGATTAGGCGCAGATCCCGTTACAAGCCCATCAGCTGCAACTTCTGCAGAGTTCCCAGAAAATAACGCATAGCGAGTGCAGCATGACCTAACTGCACCGTGCAGTGTCAGCCCGCGGCTGCTCGCGGATACGCCAAGCCCCGGGATTTGCAGGTGAATACATCTGCACTCACCTGGGAAATGCCGACCTCCTCATCCTCACAAGGAACCCATTTATTCAGAATGATCCTACCCCAACTTTGAGGAAAAAAGTCATCCACATGCCTTCATTCTGGCATCCTCTCACAGCACCATAAGCAAGCTAGGATGTTACTTAGGCACTATTTCACTTACTCCCAAGACAGCAAGTCATAGGTATTTCACTTAATCGACACTGCTGGGAAACAGTCTTTTAGTGTTAACAGATTCTGTGCATGTGTGTAGCCTGAAAAAAAAAAAGTAAAATTTCAAAATATAGCATTTAAAAAAAAAAGAGAATAAGGGACATGTTCCACTATATTTTTTAACAAATAAATAAAAATATTTAAAAGGCAGATTCCAATTTATACAAAGCAATATTTTAAAAAATACTGACACACCAGCTACTCATCTGTAAATCCTGATGCTACACGGGAATGTGAACCACAAAACACTGCTCTGTCCCTGCCCTCTGCCAGTACTGCTGCTTTTGCCTTAGGCATCCTTGTGGTTTTCTCCAAGACATAACTGCATCAAAATGACTTAATATCTCATTTAGGAAGACCCTGCTTATCTGTAGCAGGTGCCCCAGATGACACGAAGTTATATCTCAAAAGTGGGAGCACCACAAAGGTAAGAAAGTTTTGAAAACGAGAGAACTTTTCCCATCTGAAAAGGCTCCATCCGCAGCCCGTTCGGGACATCCAGGGGATCAAGCAGAGCTGTTCAGGTTGTTCACACACAAACCCATCTACAGAAGACAGGAAATTATTGTCACATTTATGTCAGTCATGGCTTCTAATGGAAAATGTTTGCATATTGAGGCTAGAAAGAGCTAGACAGTGGTACTTATTCTAACTAGAAGTTTCCAGTTTAAGCAGACAAAGCAAATACATTGTTTGAATGGAACAATTTCATGTTCACCTACATGACTGAAGATTATCAGCCATGCTAAATATAAAAGTTAATATAGACAATCAAGTATTTTTAATACATTTTATACTATTTCTTAGCTTTTAATTTATTAACCTCAAAGTTTTGCAGCCCATTAGTGAAAGTAAATCTTAATATACCAAATATAAGACACCAATATGTTGTATTTGAGTTATCCTCTTGATTAGCACTGTTGTCACATCTTAGTCAGCTCTAACAATAGTACTTTAAAAAGCTCTTTGGATTTGTCTTGGATTTGTTTGGTTTGAATGTTTTGCAGGGATCTTGTCTGCAGATAACATTATTGGCACGGATTACTATTTGCAGAGCCTCTTTATCCCGTTCTGGGTGGATATTCTGCTCCATCTACCAGAGCGATCACTTCCCGCTTACTGCTCTGCACTCACGTCACTCTGAAGCACAATGAAAATCCCAGGGGAAACTTTTGACTTCTTTTGTATTTTTTTAAATCAATACCAAAAAAAGGTCATGATAGATTATTGAAAAATGGCAGATGAAATAGTTTAAAGCAAAACAAACAAGCGTCCACCTAAATGCTTATTAACACAAAATATTTTCCACTCCCATCATTTTCTGACAGGACTAGTCTGTTAATAAGAGGGGAAAAAGGAACAGCCATTAAATTACTTTCTTCTCTAGGACGTAAGTTGTAAAGGGTCACAAGAAGATCATGATACATACAGCTTCAGACTGAAAAAAAACCCCAAAATCTCTCATACAAACACATTAAAAATATTTTATAGAACTTTTTTTTAATAATTCAACTATTTCTGAAGGTGCCATGTTTCCCTGACTGGATTTATATATCTTGGGTTTGCATTAACCACACAAAACGTCAGCCTGGTTCCCATCAGTCCCTGGCCTCCAAAGGAGAGCCCATCTTGCAGTTACTGGCACGTTTTTGAAGCCTTCCATCGCCCCAAGAAACACTCGGGCAGCTTCACCCCAAAGGAGCGCCTGGAGGAGCAGCCAGGAGATTATTGCTTTACCCGAGGAACATATTTCCTGCTGTTGTGCTCAGTATCAGCACAGTGAGGCAAGCTACCTAAAATAGTTCCATGGGCCACACAATGATCAATTGTTTGCGATAATTCTTTCAGTTGTTATTTTAATGCTTTCAGCATTTACTTCAGGGATTTCAGGCTTCTGAGGCTAGGAGACAAATGCAACTTTTGATGAAATTGCTTCTGCTTTCAAAACACACAGCAGCCCACACATAATGTCCTACCTCAACCCCAACAGCCAAACTCCGTGGCATGTTATTCTGCTACCTGATTCTCCGAATAAAACGTATAGAAGCAGATGGATTGGAAGCCTCCCTGCCATGCAAAATGGTGCAAATCAGGACTTTGTTTCAAAGAGCTGCCCTCACATTCCCCACAGAGCTGTCTTGCAGCACGGTCTCTATCGAGGGCAGAAGCAGCGGGCTCCGTCGCGCAGCCTCGACGCCGGTGCCGGGCTGCAGGAGGCGGACACAGCCGCAGGCCCCGCACAGCTCGCGGAGCGCCGGGTGTCCCAGCCCGCACACGGGCCATGCTCCCTACCTGCCTCCGCAGCCGCTGCTCCCCTCGGCCAGCGCAGGAATCCTGCGCGGAAACGGCCTGGGCTCCTCTCCATCCTCCCTGCAGAGGGACAGCTCCTTCCCCATCATCACTCCTAAACTTTCGAACTGTGCGGGGTTCATTGTTCTTTTCTCAATTTCTATTTTTTATTTTATTTTGTAAGCAATCCCAGCAGATGGCAGTAGCAAATCCGGGAGCACTCCCGCAAAGGACAGCTCCTCTCTATTCTTAGAATATACATAAGACTTCGATCGAAATCACATACAGGTTTTGAAACAGAGAACACAAACAGAATCATCACTAAAAACAAAAATCTGGATCGCCCGCAATACTTCTAAAGATCGTGCTAACAGTGAACCGTTAAAGAGCAAACTGCTCCACTTTCCACAAATTGAGTAAACAACTTGTTTCTTGGTAATCTGCCAGGCTTGAGTTCCGCTGGGCCAACGTGCAGAGCCCACGAGAGGCCACCTGGACGTGTGTCCTGCGTGGGCAGCGCTCTGCCTCCCGCTTCCCACAGCGAGCAGCGGACCGGGGCGCCGCGTGGAAAAGCCGCCTGACCAGGCTGCTCCAGACACTCTCTGCCCCTTCCCCAGGGCGTTAAACCCAGTTCAGAGCCCACAGGTCGTGGAAGGCGGGAATGCGCCAGGAGAGCCGATTTACAAGGCAGCGGTGACCGGGTAAGCAGGGCTGCAGCGCGTGCACAGCGCGCAGGGGCGGCAGCACAAACCCGCCCGGGTAACCACCCTGAGGGCTCCGCGAGTGACAAACTGCAGCCGCGCGCGGGGGCAGCGGGACAGCCCCGAGCAGCGGCGAGGGCAGTGCTCGAGCGGCGCGGCCGGGCCCGCAGCCTCCGCCAGCCAGCGGCAGCCTGGGTGCAGGGCCGGCCACGTCTGCCCACGCAGCGCACGGAGAGCAACGAGGGCCAGGACGACTTGACCAAACACTTCATCTCTCTGTCCAGTAACATCCAGTCACCGCCAAGCTGCATACATGAACTTCCCAGTCATTTATTTGTGTCCCTACACTCTCAGAAAGGGATCTGGATAAGCAGGGTTGAACAGTCCTTGCTGACAATTACTTTAGTCCTTACTTTATTAGAAGTTTTATGTTGGGCTTGTACCAATGCACACATTTTTCAAGTCTAAGTTAACCTATAAATAATGGAATTAATGTTTATTTTCATTTCCATTATTTCCTACGGCTTAAATATAATCACATGGGCATTCTTGTATGCTTTCAATGGAATCTAACATTCAGTTTAGTTCTTGCTTACACGGATTCTTAAAATTCAATCTGCATTCATTGACTTACAAAAGTTAATATTAAACACTCAAAAGCCTAACACTTAATTCAAATATACGTGAGCAAAAGAGGAACTGATTCTTAACCAATTATGTTTTCAGTCTGTGTAGATTTACAATCGTACCAAAGAAGCGTTCATCTCCAAACTTCTGCTTTGACTTTTACCTCAGATGCTCCCCTTCTTGTTTTCATGCAGTTCTCCTGAGGTGAAGGCAGCGGTCACAAGTTTGCGAGCACCGTCCCGCTCGTGTGAACGGGGCTGTGCAACCCGGCCTCAGGGGCACGGGAACTTCTGGCACCGCTCTGCCTCCCCGGCAGCCTGCGGCTACACCAGCTCACTGCCACCCAGAGCATTTTTCCCTTTCTTCTCTGCATTCTTAATGACGATATATTTAAATACATAAGCTGCACCTTTTATTCTACTGAATATTACGAAAGCAGATCTCTCTTCACCTTTTCTTTTTTTCAAATAGAGTAAACAAACTTCTAGGATATACTGGTAAGCAGAATACTTGCACCAAATGATAACAGGGTCTATCTTACATAACAGCCCAAATTAAACCAATTAAGGGAATAACTATTTAAAATATACTGCACCATAACAAGAACACAGCAGCTCTAACAGTAAAACAGCACATTTCTGACTTTGAGAACTTGGCATGTAAATTAACTTCCTACACGTTCCAACTTCAGGAGCACAAGATCCGCTCTAACATTAGCCCGTGGCTAGCTCATGCCCTTTGTTCTGGCTTTAAAACATGATTTTATTACAAACACTGGTCTGATATGCTTTGAGTTACTAATTTTAAGGGCGGGGGAAGGAATAACACGTCTTGCTCTTCTTCAGCATGTACTGTAAGGCACTTCCCCACCGCTGCAGCTGGGCACATATTGCTTCTGTCTCAGCAAAATGAAATTATGGACAGCAAGCTCCTCAAGTAACACACCAAGTTCTATCACATAAATACTGTGCAAAGTTCTACGGTGACACATCACAGTTGCACACTTTTAACTTTGTCATACAGGAAGTGTGCTGCAATATGGTTGCTCTCAAAAACAAAAGTAAGGCATCCTTCACGTTTCTAATGAACGCCACAGAATGTAGGAGATTGGACAAGTTTTCTCTTAAGAATAAAAAAGGTCACGCTGGCTTTGCTTCAGTGATACTGAAGGATAATAATTAAAATACATTAAGGTGGGTCAATAAAAATATTACAAGGCATTCTTTTCTACTGACAAAAACACTGTGAAACAGTAGCTGTGGGAAAAGCAGCACTGTGGGCAGGACGAGAGCAAGGCAGCAGAAACATCTCCATGTAAATGAGGAGAGCAAAGTTCAGTATCGCTGTTTTAGGTGGCACGCACTGCCACAGGTCAAACACCCTCCCAGACAAAGATCTTGACACATGACGTACGCAAGGCGTTTTCATATGCTTTCTGCCTGTAACTCTTAAGACATATAATCTAATGCTCATCTGCTAACTTGAAACTTAAAGTATGGCTTAGCTATACAGAATACATCCTGATAAGATGTAGAGAAAACATGTAAACATGTTGCTTTTGTTTCAGAAAAAGAGGGACGTTGGGGCCTGTCAATAGGAGGCTGCTGCTCACCACTCTACACCGTGTTACGTCCACGGAAACAAGTGAAGCCAACTTTCTAACAACAGGCAAGAACCAGCAAAAAGCAAAAACCTGTAGTAAGCAACTTTCTCGTATGCTGAATCAAATGACAAAAACAGGAATGAATTATGATTTGGCAAAGAGTGAAAAGAATCGCTGGAGTTTCCGTCTACTCACCAGACAACGCCAAAGGCTCCGTATCCGATAGGCCTGTCCGGCTCAATGTCCAGTTGCTGCTGCGGGTGCTGTGAGTGCTGATGATGGTGCGCTTTGACCGCGGCGGCCGCCGCAGCCTGTACCTGAGCGGGGGCCGCGGCGGCCGGGCCGGGGGCCTGGCCCGGCGCCGGCGACGGGAAGTAGGGCTGCTGCTGGCCGGGGTTGAGCATGGCGGCGGCGGCGGCGGCCGCGGCGGCGGCGGCCGAGGAGGCGTGCTGCTGCACGGGGTGCACGGCGGCCGCCGAGCCGGGGTGCAGGTGGTGCTGCGGGTGGTGGTGGTGGTGCAGGTGGGGAGGAGGGAGGTGAGGAAGGTGGTGGTGGTGGTGGTGGTGGTGACCCGCCGCTGCCGCAGACGTACCGCCGTTGTAAGCCGCCATCATTTTTGCGTTGGCTGTTGTGCCACAAAGAGACATTCAAAAAAATGCCCTTTGACCGGATAACAAGTGGGTCAAGCTGTCATTTGGCCATAAAAAAAAAAAAAAAAAAAAAAAGAATGGAATTTGCTACACTTTAGAGGAAGTTTGGTTTCATCATACACGGCCCACCTTTAAAATCATTGAGCTCGGCTGGCCTTATCTCCTCATGAAGCCAAAAAATGTGCAGCACCTCTGGGTGCGCGTGAGGCAGCGTGCGTGAAACCCCTTCCCGCGGGAGTCCGGCGGCGGTCGGCTACTGGAAATCCATCCTTGGGCAACTGGGCCGCGTCGGGTCGCTCCGCACTGCCGGGGCTGGGGCGGGGAAGGAGGGCTCACTCCTTCCCTGGGGACGGCGGGCGCGGGGAGGCCGCCCTGGGGAACCCTGCGAGGCCGGGCCGCGCTACCCCTTCCATTCCCACATCCTCAGCCTGGTCTCGTGAGCGGGCCCGGCGAGCGCGGCCGCCTCTACATAGCTCCGCGCCGCCTGCACCTGCTCCCGCGGCGGCGCCCGCAGCGCCCGGCTCCCAACTTTTCCTGGAAGGCCTGAAACACACAGAGAAGCGCCGGGGCGCGTGAGGGGGCGCGGGCGGGCACAGAAAGGGAGAGCCGCGCGGCCGGGGGGGCAAACAGCCGCCCTCCCCCGGGCGGCGCGGGGGCAGGAGCGGCGA
>NW_020455755.1:684337-842016 GCF_003342845.1 Nothoprocta perdicaria
GCCAGGCTCCGCGAGAGCCGCCCCCGCCCAATCAGCGCGCGGCACCCAGCGCCGCCGGCCCATAGGGCTCGCCCGCCGCACAGGCTCCCTGCCCGTGTCCCGCCCACTTGACCCGCGCCGCCCAATCACCGCGCGACTCCGCGCCCAGCGCCGCCGAGACCCCGCGAGATTCCCTCACCTCACACAACCCTCACCTCGCGCGGCCCCGCCTTCTTTACCTCGTTTGCCAATCACGTGGTGCCGCTCCAGCTGGCTGGCCAATCGACTCTCCCCCTAGCCCGGAACTCTCTCCTGGTCCCTTTTTTTCCCCAATCGTAGTGCCCTATCGGACCCAACTAGCCAATGGGGAGAGACCAGTGCCCGAAAAGGGGTTACTGGGCCAATAGTACTCGGAGGCGGGGACGCGGAATGATTGACAGGTCTCCTTGCGAGTGAGCCGCAGGTGCGAGCGCTAAAAAGCCGCTATTCGCCAAATAGCGGCGCGAGTCTTTCTGTGATGGAGCCGGAGGTGGCAGTCGCGCCCCGCCCCCGGTGGCTGCCCGGCCAATGGGCGGCAGGGAATGGGGTGATGAGCGGGAGGCGGGGCCAATGGGACTCCCAAACGGGGCGGGGCGAGGTGAGGAGAGGACGCGGCGGGGAGCGAGGTCATTGCGGGTGCGGCGCGGGTTGTCATGCGGCGGCAGCGCCGGGGCGCGTGGCGGGAGCCCTGAGGCAGCGCTGAGGGGACGGCCGCGAGGCGCGCGGCGGCTCCGAGCGGTCCGCGGGGAGCGGCCGCCCCGAGGCCATGCGAGGCGCTGGGAGCCGCGCCGGCCGCGGCGCCGGCCTGCCCCAGGCCGAGCGGGGCCGGGGGAGCAGCGGGAGACGGTTTTGCGGCAGTCCCGCTCCACAGAGGGAGGTGCTTGAGCACCGGCATGTTTTCACCAAAGAAGTTTGCCCGAGTCGGTTAACAGGATCACGAATGTTTTTTTAAAACAGGTTCTGGTCTTCGTTTTTTTTTCTTCATTTTATAAAGACAGAAAGTGGAACTGGCTGGAAGGAAGCGAGGCTGGGGAGGCAGCAGGGCACTGGCAGTGAGGGCCTGAGCTCTGAGGTAGGCTTGTGATGCAGGTAGGAAATAGTGTCATGCTTGAAAAATATCTCCCTTCTACCCTTTGCTCCGAAAAGAAGTTTTTAGAGTTCTTGCACTTTGTAATAGGCCTGTATGGTAGCTAATTCCAGCTGGGTTTTTTTTCCCTCCCTCTGCGGGCATATTGCACTGAACTTATTAATACACTCAAATAAATGTAAAATGTGAGGTAAATGGTAAACCTGGAATATAACACATTCATTTCTTGGAGGTGTTGGGTGTGTTGCTTCACTTACTCCGTTAATCTGCACGCTTGGGAAATGCACTGTGGTTCTTGGACACAAGTGTTCTCTTGAGATGGAGAGGATAATAAAATTGTGACTGTTTTAACACTTTGCAGTTTGTGAATATGAATTATATCTGATGGGTGTCTTCCCAGAAACTTATGGTTATCACAGCCTTACCCATTATGACAGTGGGACTTAAAAAGTTAGCAGTGTTTTTTTTTGTTGTTGTTTTTTTTGCTGTTTTTTTTTTTTTAAATAACTAAATGGGATGAGTGGATAAATGGCTGAGAATGAAGTTACAGATGTCACTGCTGTGGTAGCCTGATGCTGTACCATGCTCCTGAGGGGGACTGAACAGAGCGAAGGATCTCCAGAGCTGCAGCGGTGCAGATCTGCTACTGCTGTGTCAGCTCGACCTGCCCCTTCTGCATGTCTCTCAAAAGCTGACATGGCCATTGGTTTTCTTTTTAAGAAGTATGAGGAGTAACTTAATATGAAAATCTGTTGCAGTTGCTAAAAGTTCAAGCACTTTACATAGAAATTTCAAGAATGGATTTTGAATACTTGGTCTGATCTTAAAGAATGCGGCTGGAAATAAAGCAAGATTCGTTGTTAAAATTATAACTATTACATTTTGCTAATACAGCAGAGTGGAAATATATTGTTATGTCACAATTTAATTTTAAATAAAAGAAAAAGTAGCTTTAGTTTTAAAGCCATTTTATAGTATTGCTTTTTGGAATGAGGGACCAATGAGGGACCAAATATTTAATCTAGCATTTCTAAACATCAATTAAAGGCTTTATTAACACTGATAATGCGAATTTGAGTATGCACCAAAGATGCTTACCTGTCCCTGCTTCACTTCAGACCATGGGAATAGGTAAGTACAGGACAATGAAAGGATATAGATGTGAGGTAGATTGAATCGGCCTGGACATAAGACAACTGGAGAACTCCGGAAATTTTCCCAGACGTTTGCCATATTAGCTCTTCTCTGCTGTATTATTGCTGAGTTTTACTGCTTGAAAAGATCTTGCAGGTGCTTAATAAGCATTGTTATGTGGATATTTGGACTCTGAATATATTTGCAGATGGATGTTTCAGTGTATTAAAGTCTGAAGGAGTCTTTTTTTTTTTTAAGCTCACTGTTAATTAGATCACATTTCTTTACTTGGTTGATTTATGGCAATGGTGAGCTGCTTCTAGGTGGTTTGCTGAAAGTCAGTAGTCCTCAGATGCTCTGGTGGGAAGGAAAGAAGTGTTTATTGGTGCTGGACTGTAGTTAAGTGTATATCCCTTGTAAAGGAGATATAGAAAAGGGTAACCAGTTCTACCAGCTCAGCCTTTGCTCTGGGTGCTTTTTTATGTTTCCACCAAGTGAACTGGGACAACTGCTAGGTTGGCTGCTTGGTGACTGGGGTTAGTTGCCTATATCAGCATAAAGCTTGTCCTCCTCCCCGCCACTTGTTTATGTGGCTAAAATTACTGACCTCCTAAGTCGGTGGAAAGTAGGTAGTCAGTAACTTTGTCATAAGGCTCTTTTTTTTTTTTCCTTTTTTTTTTTTTTTAATCAGTTCTAGTGATTCAGATCCTTGGTGACCTTTTTAATTATACATAAATATCTTGTCCTAGAAATACTCTAAAAGGCTGTATTAACATTTTTGGTAGAGAGTGCAGAAACCATTGTATTGCAGTGCAGCTATATGTCAATTTTGCTTGAGCTCTAGGTCGACTTTCAGTAGTAAGAGCAGAAGAAAGAAGAACAAGATTGCTATCCTGGCACTTCCACCGTTTCTTCTGCTAGTTGCATTACTACAAGTCCCACTTTCCAATTTCCATACCAGTAAACTAGAACTTTTATTTGACTAAAAGTGAAGTTTGTAGTGCCTTGTACAACCTATATTATCTTTTATTTGCTCTTTGAGGTTGAGCCAGCTCTCTTCAGTGAGGTGAAAGACTGAGATGGCAGCTGAAGGCATACACTTATCTTGTGCCTCCATATGGAGGTATTTCAGATGCCAGTGTTGAAAGACCCACCCTACCAAGTATATCTTACTTTGGCATAGGGTCTATAAACTCTGTAATTGGTGTCCTCGGTTTGTGTCATTCTCTGAAGCTTAACTTAGTCACTTTGGCTGCGTTTTGGTGCTTCATACTGTGACAGATAAAGGAAGGACGATCCATGCTGTTTTATGCAAAAAAAAAAAAATTTTTTGCAATCAAAAACAAAATGCTTGTAATACTTGAAATTAGTGTTTCATTTCAGCTGTATGAATCAATTCTGCTTAAAACAAAGCTGCAGAGTGAATTCATCATGTACTGTTCTTAAGTTGGTGCTTCTTTTTTCCTTAATGCTCAGTATAAGAAGCACAAGCCTTCTGAGCGGAGCTCATTATGGAGCGGCTTATATAACTTTGAGCAGGATCGCTTTGTGACTAGTCCAGTTTAGTCTGAGCTGCTTGGTGAGTAAGCTGGCAAAAATCTAACCATAGTAATTTGAACTGGGCAAGTAGAAACACTGCTCCAGATCCTGCCCTTGCCAAAGCCCAGTTTGATTGCATCTAATTTGTCATCCCCAGTGATGCATGGAGATGTGTGATTGGTGACTACTGCTGATGAAACATGACAGATCAATTCTAATCTCTTACTGGTGAAGGCAGTTATTCATGGGGACATGCATCTGTCTCTTACTATTTTATTCACAGTGAGAGTGCTGTAAAGCCATAGCAAATCTGCTGTCTGAATACCACTGAACACCAGTATATCTAGATTTGTCAGATGCTCTTAGCTAAACCCAGTTAAAAACTCAATTTAAAAGTAACTATTGCACACTAGTAATACAGGGCACAGCCTTGTCCCTTTATGAAAATCTACTATATCGGGTTTAGTCTTTTTTCCTGACTCTTGGGGGAGCTTATTATCCTTTGAACTTGCCACTTGCACTGCAGAGGTATAATCTTTTTGACAGCACTCTGCACAAGAGTAAGTGATGGAAGGCAATGTGTAATCAGCCTGTGCTATTTCTTTAGTACTCCTCAGCGGTGCTTTCTTAGCCTTACAAATTCTTTACAAAAGAGGGTATCTTAGTGCACTATGTAAAATATTATACTTAAGTTCCAGGCATAGACTTTTTTCTTGTACCATAAGAACTGCTGTAGAAGCAAGAATTTAAATGTTAGGTGCAATCTTTTTCATTTTATGGCTGAGTATTGTGCATAAATATCTTTCAGAACTTATGCATGTATTTTTCTTGTAACCCATTAATGCAAAAGTAATGTTAAATGGAAGAAAGCATAATAAAATGCTTGTATAGATTTTTCCTTTTGATCCATAAAAGGGACACTCTAAGCAGCGCTATTGATAATTTACCATGTGGGTGTTTGACAAGCCCACACATACCTCAGTACACAGCTCTGCAGATGCATTCCTCAGTATTCTGTAACATCCTGATAATTTATTCATAAAGCCTACTGAATCCATTAAAATATCATAAACACTGCCTTTTAGTTTGAGGGGTTTTGGCTAGTCAGAGATATTCTAATTAAACTGGTCTTAACATACAAGAGTAAAGACTAATATACACAAAGTATCAACAGGATTAAAATTTGTGTTGATAGGTATTTGCTTTTCTTCGGGAGCAATAACTTTACAGCGTTTTCCATCTTTAAAACCTTTTTTTCTCTCTTCTCTCTCTCTACAAAACTGGAAGCAAATCAGTAAAATAGAGTAAGAAGTGGGAATGGAGAGGAAGGAGGGCACGGTGGGTTATTTTTTTGTAATTGTGATTATGAATGAAAAGATTTTGAGGATACCAGTATACCTTCATGTAAGAGAATAGAGGTCTGCTTGTGTTATTGAATGAGGGACATGTACACACTGCCATACCTGGGCAGTGCATTGGTGGGAAGGTGGGCAACGTTTTTTGAAAAAATCAGCGAAAAAAAACAAGTAATTAAATTAAGTGCATAACCTAGGATTAGCTCGTTAGTCTTAACAAAGACACGTGAATCACGATGACCCTCATTTTGTTCACTAAAGCAGCTGTGAGGAAACTGCTACTTGGAGAATTGGTAAAAAGATAGAATGTTACTTTTTTTGAATAAAGTTGTACAGCAGAGAATGAGATATGGGGTAGGGAGCAACTGGTGTAAGTGACAGATGGTGTAATCTAAGTGCACATACCTGATGTTAGAGATCAGCATCTGAAAACACCTTGATTTGCTGGACTGTCAGCCCTGTTTGCAGCTCTTAAAGTGTTGTTTTTATTGTCATTTTGGAGTTGACATTTTTGTCCCATCTACATGCAGTAAGTTGCATATACAAATACAAAGATAATGATTAGCAATGGGACTTGCACTCATCCCAAAGTCTCCATTCGAAAACACTGAGCTGTGTAACCTCCAGTGCTTTCTAGGCAAAAGTGTTTTCTTTTGACTCTTCTGGAGCAGATACTGAATCCTTTGCTCAACACAGTTTAAGCGTGAGTTTGGCTCTAAATGAGAATTCTCAGGTGCTTACAGTGTTTAAAATTAAAATAATTATTCAAAAAAAAAAAAAGACCGAATTGCTTGTTTACTGTTCTTGTTCTTTCGTTCTTATTTTGTCTTAATTCTCTTCTTGCTGGTAAACACCAGTTGCAGGGGGTAGAGGGGAGACTTTTATCTCCTGTGGTTTTTTGGAGAAAGTGAGTTGTGCAATTCTCTGTTCTGTATTTCTTTACACCAGAAATGACCCTGCTGCTCTTTGTCACCAGCATTTCCTTTCATCCCTTTCCTGGCAGCTGTTTTTGCTCTGTTTTGATGTTGGAGCAGCAAATGACCCCCCTCTGAAGCAAATGTCATGCCAGCAAAGATCTTGAAGCAGCAAGAAAATCATCTCTCTCTGAAGACTGAATTGGAGACCTTTGTGAATGAGACCTTAAAATAGCTCCACAGCTTGTTATCTTCCCTAGAAGTTGCAGAATTGAAAACACCACCACATAGTCCTTATTTATGGCTGAGCAGTGTCCCTAAATGTTTTCTGGAGTGGGAAGAAAAGGATAGGTTACCACTATTTTTTTTTTTCCCCCCCCGCAATCTGAACTAGGTAAAGTGAGTATGATATCACAGATCTTGGTGTTTTGCCAACATTTTTTTATTTTTATTTTTTTTTTTTTTTTTGAGGGGGACAAGAAGATTGAATTTTCTAGATCGTAGATTTTTATCATAATAAAAAATCCTGCTCCTGTGGTGGTATTTTTGGAAATGCCATCTTTCAATAGCCTGACTTCTTGCTCTGGTTGTCTCAGAACTAGCTTTTTGATTCAGGTGTCAACATATTAGATAGAACAATGGAATTCATCTGAATTGATTGTATACTGCTGCTTCTGTGCCTCTTGCTAAACAGCTTGTTGGCAACATCATTGCTAGTGGTCATGATTTCTTGATCTGCTTTCAATTATACCAACATAAAGTGGGTGTAAAAACCTTTGTCAAACTAGATCTATTTTGACCTTATACTCTACAGGTCTCATTCAGTGAAATACTGAGCAGGAGACTAAACCCCTAGGCCATTAAATTCTGTTTTGTTTGCCAAAGCTGTAAAATGATAACAAAGTCTGCCTTGTTGTGATTTCTTTTTTCTTATTTCAGGCTGAGATAGCTTCTTCTTTTTTAGTGGGTTTTTATATAATGTTGTCTAGTATAATAGCTCAGCCCCACACCTTTGTTGTGTTAGAGCTCTTTGAGTTGCATAACAGATCATCATGCATTCATTATTAAAAATGAACAGTGAATAATGGAAATGGGTAAAAACAAATAGGAATCTTTAAATTGACATCTCTGCAAGGGATGTATCTACCTATTCTAATGAGAACACTGCTCTGTATCAAAGGAAGATTAATGTGAGTCGACTGAAGATAAAAACCAAGATCCTTTGTTACCCTTCATTTAAATTGAGTTGCTTTTTATTTGTCCTAGGAGAATTAAAGCTTTTTTGTTGTCCATCCAACTTCTCCTCCTTGACCTGAATGTCTCTTTATTAAGATAACTCACAGCAATGCACCTCTCTGGAAATTTCTATTGAATAGATTTATAGTATTTGTTTTCATTGTGTTGGTGGACAAGTCACTTGTAAATATCCAAGACTGCCTCAACCATGACATTGAGGTGAAGAGAGTATTTTGAGGGGAATTCTTTTTAAATAGGCCTTTTACATGGCAGGTATTAAAAACTTGCACATGTGTGCATGAACTTCAAATACAGTGTGGTAGCTTTGGACAGTTCCTTTTGGGGTGCTAATTCTTAAAGATTTATAGATTTCAAAGCTCTCATGAGGGACCATCTATGCACAGTTAATTAAGGTTTCCTCAGAAATATTTACAGTGAAGAAAATAGTATGCCATCCAAAAGATAAGGGACTCTCAAATTACAGTATTTGGCTTGTACCTGGTGTGTAAACTTGTCTTTTTTCATGGTCATCAACATATCTATATGTGTGAAGTCACTATGATGGTACTTTGTGCCTTAAATGTAGCAGTATTAAAAGTCTAGGCATGCTATAGCTTGTCAGTAAGTTTTATTTTCCCTTATGGTCTTAATGATATTCAGTGTAATTCTGCCTAAAGGAAAGTGAAATGTAAATGTTCTGTAAATAAGACTGGTTGGCATAGTAGCAGCCTATGACATTAAAAAGAGGAGGGTGCAATCTTAAGAGAAACCCCATCTGAAATGACAACCACCAGTTTGGAAGCCCCTGCTGGAGCTTTGTGTACTGACGGATTTGATCAGGAATAGACAGCTCTTGTCTCAATATTGACAAGCCTTATTTTTGCTCTGTGGTGCTGTGCTGCTCACCAGATCCTTGAAGGGACCTGTGCAGCCTCACTTTTCACATCTGCCTTGTGCCCGCTGAGAAGCGGAGTTACTTCTGATAAGTTGGACTTCTGTCCCATAGCAGGGAATGGGAATAGTCATCTGATGGCTATGCCCCTTGGTGCCTGCAGAGCCCTCTCAGACTGAGCCTCTGCTGTGCCTGGCGCGCCGTTCAGCCTCTCGCTGCACGGGCTGGCGCATCGTTTTGTGCTCTGCTTGGTTTTTGTGCTGCGTGTGGAGCCCTGGACTTGCTGGGGAAAGGGGTAAAAGCCAAGTGTGCATTGGTTGTTTTTCACTGCGGCCACGACACTGGCACTACTCGCATCCCTGGTGTCTCTCTAGCTTCTCAGCTTTGTTAATTATATTTGATAAAGTGAAAGCTGTTGTGCTGTATTGGTAATGTGAACTGCACATGCAGTCTAGCAGGCTGCTCCTTGGCTGGAGTGTGGACCAGGCTGCAGTTAGTCTGCCCCTTAGCTAACAAAAAAGTGGATTTAATTTCTCCAGAACTGATATCTGCACATACTATAGCAATGTTGTAACCACTGTGCTATCCACTGGCTATCCAAGCAGATGTAGTATGACTTGAACCTGTTCTCAGTTACACTAGTCTAAGATCAAGCAGGGCCTTAGGATCTTGTGAATAATCTGGGTTTATATAGAAGTGAATGGCAGCTTGACACATCATTCTTAAGAACTTGCTAGCAGCAGTTTTTAGAATTTGTTTTAGACAGCTGATTCTCTTTTCACCACTGCTTAAGACAAAATTAATTTCATGTGATTATTAGAGAAGGAAAATTATAAGGAGAAAATGATACAGGAACCTCATTAAAATGGAAATGCTGAAATAAGTGCGTAATTGGGCATTGATTCTGTCCCCGCCCCCTCAGTCACTTCATAAGCCGTTTTGTATTAAAAGCAACATGTCTGCAGGATGATGCTCTAACATCTGTTACTGCTGAAACAAAATGATTTGCATGTTTTTTCCCTCTCCATATTTTTCCAACATCTGCATGCGTAGATCTCTCCTGTATATCAATCATTTCTAGCACTGATTGCTCCTTTGCTGTAAAAAACTTACCAAAGGATATGGATTTTTTTTCTTCCATTAGGAATGGAATATTTTGCTGTGGGATTTCTTACTGCTGTTCACCTTTATTATGTGTTAGTTAGCAGGTTATGAACATGAGTGAGATCTTGCTGAGTGCTGCTAATACCATGTCCGTACGCTACTGTGTTCCTCTGATGTGTGCTGTTGTCACAGGTTTTGGTTTGACTCTCTTCTGAAATACTAGTACCACCTTAGTGTTTAAAATCAAGGAAATAATCTTCCTTTCTTCCTTTTCTGAGAATGTTTGTAGGCAAACCATTTATTTTAAGTGCATTCCATGTTGAAAGTGGTCACTATGTATTGTTGTTCCAATCATTCTTGCTGTGACTATTCTGCTAAGAAGCAATATATTACTTTATTTTCAGTTTGGGTGTTTGCTAGTGTACTTAATTGCATGTGCCAAACTTAAAATTCAGTTTACTTAGGAATATGACGTTAAATGTTACTTTCACTATTTGTACTAGAAAAATCTATCTCAATAAAAGTTCATAGAAATTAAAATAGGATAAACAGTAGATTTGAGGAGAATATCTGGAAACCTTTTCCAGTCTTTGCTTATTGTGCATGTTAACTCTTTCTCTCGGTATCCAACCTATACTCCAGTTGGGAAAGCACATGCTTAAATCCATTCCTATCAAGGAAAATGACTGAGCTTAATTTTAAGCATGTCTATAAGTTACATTACTTAAATGACTCATTTAAGTGTTTGCTTAAATCCTGTGTTTCATCAAGCTAAATGTATTAGAATTTCAATGTAAATACCACAGTATGTAAGAAATATGGATGTCGGCTTTTGACATGAACTTACTGGCTTCAACTTTTATGGTCACTTTCTGGTCTGTGGTTGAAATCAGGAAAGAAAAATCACCTAATATTTTTTAATATGCTAAAAAGTATTAAGTTACACAAAAGAATCACTATTATAGTAATCCTGCATATATACAGGCAAAAAGGACCCAGTGTGCACAGCAGATGGTTTCAAAGGAAATCCTCGAGAGCTAGGATTAAAAAGCAATTTTCAGCAAGTTTAAAGTGGGTCTCCATATTTGGGTCATGGATATTAACTCTTTCACTGCCATCAACTGAAGAAGCATTCTTGTCAGATTGCTATGAAAATGTTTCTTAAACTGACTGTGGAAGAAAAACATGAATGTCTGATTCTGTTTGTTGCCTTGTTCTAACACACAGTGAGAAATGAAACTGAGGTAAGACAGTGGTATCTTGCAAGTTAATGGGAATTATTATTTAGCTAAGAAACAACATCAATGAATTTCTTACCTGTTAGAAATTTAATTCAAATTTACATTAAGGCTTCTTTATACTGTATAAAGAACTTAAGTTTGACATGAGTTAATTGTTCCTCTCAAAGACCCTTTCCTGCTTCCAAAGTACAAGTTCAAATTAAACTTTAAGCAGTATTTATTCCTAAACAATGAAATGCAGCAACGGATACTATTTTATCATGTTCTCAAAGCTATATTAGGTGAATTTTGAATAGATTTTTTTGGAAAGCTTTCTGAGAAATGGTGACTGATGCTTTGCTAAGTGAATTATAGAAGTAATTGCTGGTATAAATTTCAGCCCATGGAGGAGTTAATTGCATTGCTCTCTGGCTATTAGCCACACATTAACAGCAAAGGACAATATACTTCTGAAAGGACACCATAAATGTCATAGTGGGGTAACTAGCAGCAGGTATATCCACAAAATGTTAATTAGCAATTCTAAATAATATAGTTTTTCTGAAGGACTGGTCTAGGATAAATATTGAGAGTCTTTTCTGCCATTCAGAAAAGTAAATTCAGATGATGGATGAAAATAAAAAGGTAGCTTTCTGTGCTAGGTTCTTGTTTTGTGCAAAACTAGAATTCTTTTGTGGATGCATGACTAGATTTTACTGTAGCTGAATCTGCGGTTCTATTTTCTTGCTTTTCATCATCTCCAATGGGATTTTTTTCCTGTCTGTATTTTGGTATGACAAACCCAACTTCATGCAATCTTGATGGATTTTATTAATATATACACCTTTAAAACAACATGTGACATGCTGTTAAGATGAGCAAACAAAAATACTATAAAAAAAAAAAGTTTGTGCCAAGTGATGATTGACTACTGGTGCTGAGGAGAGTGGAAAAAAACTGCTTTGAGAATTATTTTAACTGAAAGCAAATGGTGCATAAAGAAGTAACTTCTACTTCTATGCAGCCTTAGGGGGGGTGATTTCTAAAGACTTCCACTGATTGTGCAAACGGGGTGTTCAGGAAGCTGTTGCCGGTGCCTCATGTCTGCAGGAGTGTACGGGGCGTTCTGAGCAGTTACCAGTGCTGCCCTAGCGTGGCCCTAGCACGGGAAATGGCTTTTCCAAAGCAATGCTCTGCTGGCACATGTATATAATTCCAATGAAATCGTTTGCACAAAAAGATGCATTTAACTAGGTATAAAAACGGGTAAGCTATCTTGTCATGGTGGAGGAAATCTGCTTGTGTGTATTGTATTTGGTAGAGAATAGAGCAACTTGAGTATCAGTTGACTGCTTCATAAATACAGATTCCTGTCGCCCAGCCTTCTGTTGATTCTGTCCGTAATGGAGTACAGTGCAGGAAGCTGGTAGTGTGTGGTCTTGCTTCAGGTACATGCAGTGGATCCGTGCAGCAAAGTCGATCTCAACGAATCATGGAATAAGTTGTGTAAAAGTCTGGGTCTAGCCAACCTTATAAATGCTGTTGCTGTCCTTGCATTTGGAGCCCTAGTCTACCACTTCTGAGATCCACCCTTGACAGTTAATGAAAGCTTGTCCTGTAGGTGAAGATGAGTGCCTATCAGAAATGATGCATCTCAGTGCAAGACATTAAATGTCTTGAAACATCTAGTTTCCCTGTAATCGGTGAAATCTTCATCTGATTGTATTCAGTTTGTGAATGCCTGAAACTGAAGTTTGAATTTCAAAGACCTCATCTTGTATGTAAGCACAAGTGTGTCTTGGTACTGTTTATAATTTAAGGAAATATATTAAGTGTTTCTTACACACACACACACACACACACACACACACAGTGCTTAAGCATATGCAGTCTAAGGAAATACCTCCTTTTATATCTTAATTTTTTTTTTTTTTTGAGCTATGATTTCCTTATGGAATAAGGAGGGTAGCCATGGTTGATTTCATGTTCTTCACACACTTCAACATCCCTCTTTAAGTCCTCTTTAAGCTTTCTCTCCCCTTTGCTCTCCCCTCAGGCTAAATAAACAGATTTCAGCAATGTCTCATCTATTCCCTTTAATTATTGCTCTTGAGAGAGTTTCTGCTGTTGCAAATGTGTTATTTTGTCATGTCACATCAAATTGCATCAGCCTTATATTTAGGAACAAAAAGAGGGGGAGGCAGAGACAGGATGCGACTACAAATGGAACCAAAGGGTTTTCTTGAATACAAGCTGAAAATAGACAATCAGGCAAAAATCCATGAAAGGGAAAATCAAGTTCATGACGACAGAATGAAAGGCAGCGTTGAGGATGTGAAGAGGGAGTTCTAGTTGGAGGTGTGGGTTGGTATCAGGGAAAAGCTTCTCATATGCAAGCACCCTTTATATTAGTAGGTTGATGTGAAGTTATTTTAGAATATATTAGACCATATACTGCTCTTCCAGCTTCTGTTTTAAACAATACTTAGCCTTATAGCTGGACTTACGACCTTCCCTTTCCTTTCTGTTCATCTTTCTCCCCCACCCCTTTCAGATCTCAAAGCCAAGCTGATTGATTGCTCCCTAGCTTGACTTATTTTTATTGAAGTAACTTAAATATTTCTACTAACTTGGCTCTCATTCTTAAGCCAGTCACTTGCAGGAATTGATCTAAATACCATAATTTCATTGACTAATTATCTGAGATCTCTTTTATTCTGTTGTGATGTACAGAATGTTCAGTGGTATAGGCTTTTCTTCTCAAAACACTAAATTTCTGAGGCTAAAACTAAAACAATGTTGTCCACTGCTATCACAAAACAGAAGCACAGTTTTTTTCAGGTGGTCTTAGTTCAATGAAAATCAATGTAAGTAGAGTGACTTGCACCAATCAAAAATTTGGACAAGTGAGTTTAATTGCACCACTGCAAAGACATTAGGCAATTGTCTGGAGAAACTGAGGTAGAAAAATGAAGTTCTCCAAATCAAATTTCAGTACCAATCCAATGCTAGTACTCCAGATTATGCTGGATATATGGCAACATATAGTATATGTACACTATATGAAAATAAACACATCCTTTTTTTCTTCTCAAGGCAGAGTTTGAATCAGTCTTTTTAACTACTACTTTTTCCTTGTCTTTGCTATACTTCTGAAAAGTGACTTTTTTTTTCTCTTGTATAACAAAGTAGCATGTTTTCTGTTGACAGGCAATTCTATAAACCCTTGATTAATTATTACTATTTCAAACTTTTTTTGGGAAGTCAGATTAGTTTTGAGAACTACACATTACAGTTTGGAGTTCAGCAAAGGTTTTTAACCTGCAAGGTAATAAAGTATTTTCATGTATGTGCCAGAAACACAGAAATAACTTTGACAACTGGAATATATTGGACAGTTCTCACTTAGGTATGCTTTAAAGAAATGGTACAATGAGAATGTCACAGTTGCAAAATTGCCAATGTAAATTGCTTTCATACCTAGGTGGGAAAAAGGTATGTTCTGATAAGCACAGCAGATTGGCTACTGAGAAGATCAGCGTTATACTTGGTGGTCTCTTAAAATTCAGCAGGATGAGGCTTTCTTGAACAAGGCACTGTTTTTAAGTGAATGTGCACTGAAGGAAAAAAATGATTGAGAGAAGGCAGGCATATTGCAATTTGTTATACTTCTGTGTTTCAAATTAATGGGGTTGTTCTAAACTTGTATCGTATGAATTAAATTGGAATCTGGCTCATCTTGCCAAGATTCCTTAGAATTTTGTCCGCTCTTTTAACAGTGCATAATAAAATGGAGAGCTATTCATTAGAAGGTATTATAGACATTATGGCAATCCAAAACTATATAATCATCATAATTAGCATTGAACTTATTGTAACAAAAGTGCCTCAGCCATAGCATTACAGTGCTAACAGAACAAATGGTGTATAATAATTGCTGATTTAACTGATAATTATGGTAGCATAAGTTTTAGAAGCAGCGGCAGAATGTACTTGTGTAAGGAAGATTTATAAGCCAGGGACTACTACTGACTTCTTGTACTTCATAGGCGAGATTTAATTTTGCCTTAAAAATGTCAGTACGACTAAAAGCCAGCCTTTTGGTGATACTGAGGACAGCCTGAAAGTTGGTCTGCATTGGGTTTAGAACTCTGATCTCATCTCCACTATGTAGCTTTACTGATAGGTGAAAGCAGAGATTAGCAGTCGTATACAGAATTTACATTCCCAAAGGGAGAGGAAAAGCACAATATAAACAAGTTAGTATTGGCACAAATCAGAAAAGTGTTTTTATTGGGTCATAGTATGAAATAGATGGGTGATACCAAGCTCCCACCACATTCAGATGTGTTGATAAGGCCCTGTGTGCTACAAAGGGCATTTGCCATTCTGTATCAGCACCCAAACACTTTAAAAAAGGAAATAACCTCAGAACCATTCAGTCAAAGTCCAGGCTGATGGAAGCATCAGCTACTTTATTTCCTGAAGCTCATTTTCTTCTCATCCATCTTTTACCTCTTAATTTTAGAGACACAGAAGGCAACAATTGCCCCATCTATAGTTCAGGTGTAGTAAAACAGGGTATTTGAATCTACTATTGTCTTAGTGTATTACAAGGGATCTCTGCAATGGTCCATTAAGAACTCTGCCTTTGCAAAGGATAAAGATGAACTTTAGAACCTGTGGATCTCAAGGACCAAAACTGAGATCTTACTCCAGCTTTTCCTGAAACTCATGATATTCATTTTAATCTATTATAGCATTGGCTTGGAGATGGACACTTGGCTCAAGATCTTTGGTTTAAGCTTAATTACAAACAATAGAATAAACTATTTAACTGAGTTTCATTTCAGCCAGAGCTAAAACTTCAGTTACTCAAGGTAGTTGGTCCACTGCAACTGGTCAATTAAAAGCAAGTGCCATACCCCCCAAAAGCAGTGGCTTAAATAAGTTCCATTAGATGCTTATCCTATTTATAATTTCTGTTTCAATGACAAAAATGTCCAAAAGAAAAAACTAATTATTGAAACCTTGAAGAAATCATGTTACAGTTGCTAAAATTTCAGCCTAACTGACAATATATTCAGGGTGTGGTTATGGTTCTGCTATTCCTGTGTAATGTGCAAGCTTATTATTTGATACCTCTCTCTGTGCCTTTTCTGAAAAGTAAGACTTGAGATATTTAGTTTGAATAGATTACTGATCTCTGTATTTGGAAATCCTCTATTTGGTGAGGAGTATTTAATAGACTGCTTGAGTTTTCCTGGGACCAATAGTAGAAGTCTTTCTTGGAAAGTTCTTACAAGATGCTGGGGCAAGTGAAAATGAGTCTATTCCAGTATTCTTGTTGTAAGGTGAGATGGGATTAAGTTGGGAAGAAAGAATATAATCTCCTGTTTTGAAAAGCTGCAATGCAGTATAGATTGCAATAGATATTCTTTTAGGACCATAGAGACTTTTGCTCCCATTGGGCCAGATCTTCTACTGGCATAAATCTCTGTACGTTTGTTAGTGGGAACATGCCAGCCTGTTGATGTTGTTGGAAGGCTGAGGTATTAGAGGACTCTGGAAACCTGTTTGGAATTTGCCAAACTGTTCTTTTCCATCTTACAGCCTCTATTTTCCTTTTGGAAGCCTATATTAAATCATAATAGAAGAGGCGCAGCAAGGATTGAGCTAATGCAGACAACACGTTTAATCATCTGCTCAAACAATATGTCGACCTGTAATTCCTGTAATTTAAATATGCTATTGCACTAACAGCTGCTGCCACTATGTCATCCATAGCTTTCCACATTTCTCTTTTCTATTGAGTCAGATCATGACATGCTGGAATCGATTGTTAAATAGCCCTTTCTGGAGCCAGGTGCCCAATCCATGAATTATGAAGTTCCTCTAAGATTTTTCACCCCAAGAGAGTATCTTGCAGCTTTCTAAAATAAGAATATCTTGCAATATGTAGAAGAAAACAACTTGCTGGGTGAATAGGGGTTATAGTTCCTTCAACGTCCAGAGCAAGGAAAATATCCAAGTCTTGCACTAGTTGGCTCTGGTTTCATATAGGGAAAGGGAGTCCTGCCTCAAAAACCAATTGCAGGACTGGGATCTCTTTGAGTAGCTTGTTGCTAGTCAGACTTTGTTGTTGTCTTTCAGAATGGATTTACTCTGAGACCATAGCGACAGTAAAGTTTGGAGGTGGAAGAAAAAATGAGATGGGGCTTTAAGACCTCAGAAATGTTCGGAGGATATGGTGGGCATCTGTCCACGTGATTAACTGTTGATATGGTAACAATCCCTGATTAGTGAACTGTACAAGTGAAAATCCCCTTTAAGAGGCTAAAGACTCCTCGACTTCAATGTCATCCTGCTGCTTATAAGCTTCGTCCTTGTGAACAGGTACGCGCTGCACTTGGAACACAGTGGCACAAATTCACCATGGTGCAGTTCTGCCATGGGACAGGCACTCTCAGCTATCTTCAGTTGCTTGTTCACTTCGTTGTCTAGATCTGTCCCCTCTAGGATATCGTTCTTTCTTTTGTAGATTAACCGTGCACACTGCTCATGTTTAGACATGTTGAAGTGTGGAACAGGCCTAGCCTAGCCGAAAATTTCCCATCTATTCTGATGGTCCTGTTGTCAGTCTGTGACTGCTGCTGAGTGTCGAATAGCATCAGGCCTAATCCTGGTGCCTGGGATGTGGCCGGTCGGTGGAGATTGGCTATCGAGGCCCGGCTCTTGGAGATGTGTCAGCGGGCCCTGATCTCCCGTGCGCTCTGCTGATGGTGTGTAATGCTAACTATACAGTGCGAGACTGAGCCCCGAAAATGTGCTGCTGTTGCAGTGTCATTTGACATTGCTTCTCTGCCTTATGCATCACGCAAAGCATTAATCTTAGGAGAATAAAAATAGAAATGAACAGAGCAGGAATGTCTGGCTATCATCATTCATGCAGGAGGACATTACAGATCATACTTAGAAAGGGCAGAATCCACAACAATGACGGGCTGCAGCTCGTCAGAAATGATCATGTCAAAACAGTAGATCCTCATAAAAGCCCAGCATACTGGAGAGATGTGTTTATTAGGATGTGACTTCAGCATTGTACATACTCGCCCATACACAAGGAAGGATATGTCTGCAGGGCAGGCTATTGCTTAGGGCAGCAGAATGTTCAGCGATTCTGTGAGCTAATGTGACTTGGTAGGGACAGACATTTGCTGGTTTGCCTAGGGCAGCAGAACCCAGAGAGCTGGCCTTGAACATAGTGCACTATTCAGTCTCTGTGACCTACTGTGGGATAAAGAAGATATATTGCACAGAGTAATAACCAGAGAAGAAGGCAGTTACAACATTAAAACTGAAAAAAATCTGTTCCTATGCTGCAGTAACTTGTAAAACAAGCATGGGTTCAGAGTCATAGGCCTTTCCTGCAGTCACTGTCTATAGAGCTTTAAGGCAACAGAGAGCAAGAATCCTACAGAGCGACAGCAGTCTGCTCGAGTGGCTTCCTGGACCGATGTCAGAACCTGGACCAACACGTTTTGTGATCAGAGGCTTCAAGAGTCTTCTATTTCTGTTAAATGTTTACCGGTAATCAGTATATTATTTTCCTGTGCAGAAATCTTTTAGCACCTCATTTTACACAAATAGCATTTTGCGGATCCTTATTCATACTGATATTAGCAGGCCCATAGAAGGGATGATGAGTCAGGTTAGAGAGCTTGACTCTGAATTTGTAATAGTCGGTCGGTCTCCTAGTGATTTTTATTTCAGAGTCTCTTGCAAGACTTTTAGTCTCTTGCAGTACCATTTTTTAGTATTGGCCGCCTCAGGATGTCGGATGCCCCGCGGAGGAAAGCATGTCCTGTCACTTACGTGGCTGCAGGGCAAGCTGCCCAGGGTCCCAAACCGCATCCACCAAGTGCCCACACTCAGTGGAAGGAATCCAGGCATGTCTCCATTCAGTTTTTCAATGGGCGTAATAGCACTGGGCTGCTTGGCAAAGGTCCCGTAAAATCGGTATGTTTAAAGTTGTGAAGCCTGGATAGGATGGGGAATTGTATAAATATGTGAAACTTACAAATAACCAAAGCTAGACTAGGCCTTTGAATAGGAAAACGCATCTCCAGTCCATGAAGAAATGTGTACTGGCAAGAGAGTATGCAAGCAGGGACAGTTTAGATGACTTTTGTGGCCCTTTAACTGGACTTTTGGTTTCTGAAGCCCGACTCTGCAGCCCATTTGACTCTAGCCTGAGGGGATTAAGATCTTAATTGTTGAAATGTGGCGATTTGCTTGAAAAACAGTCACAGTAGCAGAAAAAAACTTGAGAGCAGGGGCAGCGTCATACTAGTGTGATGGGTACAGCTGTACACTGGGTCAATTGACAAGCTTGCTAATGCAGAGTACAGGATTAATTGGCTTTGGTGGTCAGCCTTTGCTTCCCTATCTGAATGTCATTATCAGGAATATAAATGATTATGCTATGCAGAGAATTGCCACAATAGTCTCAGTGTCTCCTTTTATACTTGTCTCTTTTTAAATAAGCCTTTATCTAAATGCAAATGTGATTTCAGCTTTCTGATTAGGACATTATACAGTCATCCATTCCAGAAAAGCACAATTAGTGGATTATTTCATTTCTGACTCAACAGTTCTTGGTTTAGAAAGTTCATTTGTTGTGCTATGCATGATATTTTAGTTATCACAAGGAGATTACATTATTTGAGTCTGGATTACAGCCATATTTTGTGAGATTTGAGAATTTTTTACTAGAAGATAGTCTTGGCAAATAAAAACAGTAATATTTATGGAATTTGCAGGAGGAGGATTTTTTTTTTTAAACAGAAAGCAGTAGTGCAAACTATTACTATGCTTAATTGTGCATTTGGTGCAAATTAAGGGTAAAATTATCAGAAATAAGCATGCAAAATTGTTGCCATGAGGTGTACAGGCTCGGAATTTAACCTTACTTGTTATTAGTGTCAGTAGTGTTACCCTTTGAAAGCCTGATGCTGGGTCAGGTCATAAGGCTTCTGATTAAAATACTCATTGGTTTTGCATGCCATATGGAAAGGTGTAGCTGGAAGGCAATTGCCTTGGAGAACTAAAGTACGATTTTAGTAAATTGTGGGAATTTTAGTGGGAGGAGTAAAGTTTTTTTTATTATTATAACAATAAATTGTAGAAGATGAGTAATGTCAGTTTTGCTGTTATTATAGTAATTGAATGAAATTGTTCTGAGGGAAAGTGATTTGAAGTTATTTGGTGGAAGAGAAGGATTTTGCAAATGAGAGACAATCATGAAATATTTGGCTGCCTTTTTCCCTTGTGGTCTGAGCAGGCTTATTCAGTTTAAGCCTTTCTAGTGGCAGCTAACCATCAGCTTAGACCACTGTGATGCCTTCTCAGCACTCCCTTCCAGCCTTTGCAGTGATATCACCCTGTCCCAAGAAAACAATAGAATCACATTTTCTCTGCTATACTTGTCTGCTTTTGCTGCCAGTAGCTTTATACACCCCCTTTTCCCTGTTCTCCTCTGCTGCTATCTCTGTTATAAGCTGGAAGAAAAGATTACAAGAATGTCAAGGGCAGGCAAATCTCTATAATAAACAATGCAAGTGTTTTAAAGCTTTGTTTTACAGTGGGACAGGCCTGTTGTGCTTCATTCTGGGATCAGCAGTTTCCCCTTTCAGTCACAAGACCCTTGTCCTTCTCCACCTTCTTCATCTTGCTCCTACTGTATATGTGAACAGTTTGAGTCACCACAGTTGATGGTCTTAACCAGCGTGGCAAAATCTATGCATTTTTTTGCATTTACATGTATGGGAGATCTGATCATGCAAAAGGTCTTACTTGAATGTCCTTTCTGGAGCATTTCTCTTGCAGCCTGTTTCCGTAGTCTTCCAGCCAGGTAGATAGCCCTGAACTAGATTTCTGGTCTGTGGCCTCCATTACTGTATAACTAAGGCTGGAGTAACCACTAGCAGAGCCTGCTAGCAGACAGCCAAAAAAAAAAAAAATCAATTCCATTGATCAGTTTAACCATTCTATATTAATTTGTTTGTGTGACTCTGATTTTTCTGCTCTCTCCCATGGCAGAGTTTCTTTATGCTGAGACAGGCTATCCTCTACATTCCTCAAACATGAGGGATCTTTGCTTTTGTGACAGGAAATCTATTGCAGCACTTAGATTTAATTAGAGCACAATGACAGATGATGAGTTTACACATCAAAGCCTAGAAACTACACAAGAAATTGGCCCTGATCCCAAAGCCTACTGTAAGATCCGTCTCAGACTGTGTTAAGCAGGAGGATGAGAAATACAGTCTCCAGTCTTTAGGGTCAGTTGGGCTATAATATTTTTTACCAGCTAAGGATGAAGCTGAAGAAAAAAACCTACCCATGAGTGCAGATGAGTTTAGGTCTTGCATCTAGTTGCTTATTATGCCAAGAGTAACTTGGCATCTTGCCTCCCTTCTCACCTGCAGTTGTTTTTGTGCTGGGATGCAGTCTTGCCGTGACATAGGGAGAAGCATTAAGGGATTTGAAAACGTGCATGGGGAGAGGTGCTAAAGTAATGTTGATTTCAATCAAAAATGAACTGTACCAAACTCATTTCGGATGTAAGCAAAGCTGTGATGACAGTATAAATAGCAGGAAAGGGATCCTGACATATGTTCTTCAAAGGCTTAACCTGCTTAAGCCTATTGTATATCTTTGAATTGGTTTTAATAATTTACATTATCATCTCATGAGACAGTAACGTTATTACATACTCTCAGAAAACATTAGTTATTTTCCCTTGGAGGCTAGAAAAGGTTTTTCTACTAAGGTGTCATCAGAGCCTATCTTAGGGGCTTTCTTGACGCCTGTCAGCTGTGACTCACTGTTTCTGCAGGTCTGTAAGCGATGGTGTTAGAAGCTGTGCCTGGTGAAATCCGCTGAGCAGGTGGTGAGCTATATTGTGTGCTCTATTAAGCTGCACAAAAACAGGCCTTGGTGCTGACACCTCCTCCCTGTTCCCATCCCACCTGTTTGGCTCATCTGCCTCATCTTATGGCTTGTCATTAGTCTGCCCTGTATATCCTCTATGGCACGAACTTTTCATTTTATGTATACATGAAAATATTTATGCATATGTGTGTGTGTATATATATATATATACATACAAACACCTGCAGCACGGTAAGGCCTGGATCCCTCACGGAGGTGTGGGCACAATTCCAATACAAGCTGATGTTCCAAAACTCTTATTTCTCATACATCTCCTATAGACAAAACGCTCTGCCACAGGAACAGCCCTCTCATTTTACAGGATGTTTCTTTTCTTGAATCTGGCTTTTGTTAAATCGTATAGCACAGATTTCACTCCTTATTTCAGTAATTAACAAAGAAAAGCAATACTATGAGGTGCTCAGACAAGATGTTGTGTTGTGGCTCTGTACCTTGAGTAAAGTGACTTTGGAGAGACTCATCCCTCCAGGACAAAGTTTATTCTATATTTTTCAGATGGATTTGTTTAACTTTATTCACAGAGAAGAATCCCCTGGGATTTGCAGCCCTCCTGGCCGGGTGCTTCAGTATGGGGGCACCCCGAGGGCTTGCGGGGCTGCTCTTGTGGCTGTTGAGAGAGCAGGATGAGAGGAGATGGAGCCATGCTCCGCTGCCAGAGCTCGAGTAGTTAGTTTGGCAGTGCCTTTAACCTCAGCTCTAGCGACTGCGGTCTGGGAGAAACAGCTATCTTGGGGTGAAAGCACAGATTCATCATCTCGGCCTAACTGGCCCGGGTACCACACAGTTACTGGAATATTCTACTCAGAAATATATTTGGCCAAAAGATTTATATTACTTAAGAAGAGAAAAAAATACTCCAAAAGATGAGTAAGTATCATAATGGATGCTAAAATAATGCCATACACCTACTTTGTTATTCAGTTACTTATGCATTATCATTATTCTTAAGAGTAATGATGTAAAAGTGCTTTTTTTCCAAATGTTAATTTAGTTCTTTGCAGATGGTAACCATCTGTTAAATGACGCTTTATATAGCTTGGATGGACTGACTGTTACAATATATACGTATAGCTGTGGAGGTGAAACTGCTAGATTTGTTCTTTTCCCGTTGCTGTTATATTCAATGGAAATTTTCAAAGCTCTCTATTTTTGCATGTCTTCTGTATTTATAAATGTTATTTTGAGTTAAAGCCTGAAATTTGCAAGCCAATTCATATAGTGCTTTTGAGACAATAATAATGTTAGGAAGCACTGCTGAAATGCAACACTATTCATAGCAATTACGAGGGCCCTAATTTCGCAAAGGAACCATGTGGATGGACCAATATGAACACTTACTGAAACACTGCAAGTCTGCATTGAGTGTAAGCATCATGGCTCAGAGATTAGACAATCTCATCATCTGTGACACTGTTTTTGTGTGTGTTAACAGCAGATCACTCTCCAGGACTCCTTTTTAAAGGAGAAAAAAATATTAAATCCAAATACACCTGAATGCTACCATCAAAAAGTGGTTTTTGAAGAAACTAAACCCTTTAATTTTTATACATTGTTCAATGCCAGCTAGCTCCATTTCTCCATAAGCTACACAAATTGTGGTAAGTTTCATGTTTGGTTTCTTTCAAAGGTTTCTTTATGTTATGTTATGCTGCTAAATTTTAATTTTTGGGTCCCATTCTAATTGTTGGAAAAATATTTTTCAGTTTTATTTCTGCGTTGTTAATGTTTGTTTGATTTTATTTTTTTAACAGCTGGATAATAAAATGGCTCCACTACCAAATGCTGATTTAGTTCAGAATTCTTTGCAGTTGTATCGTTACCTGCTTCGATGCTGTAAGCAGCTTCCCGAAGAGAATATTCGGCAGCATTACAGACATGCAATCAGACAGGTGAGAATGCGGTTTCCTTTCCAACAGTGTAGTTCTCAGCCTTCTTTTGTTTCTCCAGCTGTTTGCAGCGAATTTGGGTAGCTCCTGGCACTGAAAAAACTACTCATATGCAAACTTGAAACCTAAATGTATTCAAAGGATTACACAAGGAGTGGGTTAAGGGGCACTTCCTTTTGTTTGCTTTGAATCTGTTACCTTCCTCTTCATTTGTTTCCATCTTTAATTCTTACTTTTGTTAAGCTGTGAACACTTAACACATCTTTCTGTAAGAGTATTACAGACTCTTAGTGGTTTCTTGTCAATGATTTTCTTTTTTTCCTCCACAGACAGAGTAAATCTTACCTAATAGTTCGTATGAAAGTAATTTTGTGCTTTTGATTATATCTGTTTTCCTGTTGATGTACTTTTTATTTTCGCTTTTCCTGGCTTAATTTCAATAAAACTTTGTTGTGGAGGGTTTTATTTAAGTGCTGTTCAATTTATTAGGATGCAATGTGCTTTTTAAGTTTATGCATGTTCTTTAATGCTTTACTAAGTAAGGTTAGTTTCTGTCGTCCTGAATTGAAGCTGTCATGAGTCTGTATTTGACGTCATATGTTTTTGGTTTTTTAATCCTGTGATTAAAGAAAGGTGTGAATTATTTCACTGAGACGTGTTTCAAATCAAAAGTTTGCTTTTATCAAGTCTCTGGTGTTTTAACATTGATCCTTGTTTTGACACTGCAGCATTAAGTTGCCTAGTCAGTGTAACATTTTGATCAATGTTGTAGAGTTTCAAGGTCCATGCGGATGAGGACAGTCCTGAACGAATTCAGCAGATTATTAGAAGAGCTATTGAAGATGCTGACTGGGTCATGAATAAAGTAAGTGCATCATATTCCGAAGTTTTGTTCCAACTTGGTTCAAATCAAAGAATAAAACACTGAAAAGCAAATTAGGAGCAACAAACCATGCTACAGCTGTGGACATTGAAGAGTTTGTATAAAGAAAGTATCTAGGCATGACAGATATGTGGTTGAGATGGTTCTTGTTTAAGAGCTCTTCATTATTGCTATACACTGACTATATTTTGTAGTATCAATGGTGCTGGGCTATAAGATGATCTCTGTAAAGCTTTGTTCAACAGTGCTGGCTAATATAGCTCTACTATAACAAAGAAAAAGTTGCAGTGTTTTGCAAGCCACAGTTCACAGATACCTGCCAGTTCCTTTCCAAACAGCAAGCTGTCTTCTGTTAATCAGTTTACACAAAATTCTAAAATTCTCTTTCCTCAGGTTTTGCCTGAGCTCTGTAGGTGAGAGTTAGACAACAGTTTGCTCCTGCCCTATTTTCCCCCAATAGAACTGCTTCCTGCTAACACAACACCAAGGGAGATCCCTAAAATTGTCCGTGCTGGAAAGGCCATGTCAACAAATCACACTAGTAGAAAAAAAGTGGCTTAAGATAAATCAGATTCTTAATTTTTTAAACAATTGTAAAGTCTCTTTGTGAAGTCAAAATGAGAATTATTACAGGAGCAAACGCATATCAGCCATAGAATTTAGCGACAGCCAAATCTCAGTAATTGCAGCCTAGTAAATAACTGTGCCTGAATCTGACTTTTTCTGATTCTGCAACAGATATTGTAGTTTATTACATTAGATTAACAGTTTTCCGATAGTACAAGTGAGAGGAAGATCAAGACTTGCAATGCCCACTGAGAACCAATGGCATATCCAGTATTTTTTATTAGAGGGAAAGGCATTAAATGTCAATCTAACTTAAAGAAAACTGAAGTAATTTTGTGTGAACTGTGAATCCAGTTGTAACTCCATGTTGGTATGAATCATTACTTTTAGGTATTCACTTTTATCTTGACTTCTTTCTTTGTCTTTCTTTCCAGTATAAAAAACAGAAGTAGAAGAGGAAGAATGAAGGCCAAGAACATCTCTGGTATACCTATTTAGATAACTCATGAGGAAAAAAGCTCAGTGTTATAGTATAGATACTGCCTGTAGATTTCCCCTGGATAACACAGATATGTTAACTGACATCTCCTTGGGACATCATGAAACTAAATTACTGTTTCTGAAGCTGTTTGAGATTGAAGTTGAAATGATACGGTGCAGATTCAAAGTATTAGTATGCATAATAGCAAGCATTAGCTAAAGGCTCAAACTTCCTAAAGAATTGAGAAGCACAGGTAGCTTCTCAGGAAGACTCCCTGAGCATAACAGTGTAATACAATACAAGTCAATAACAAATAATGTAAATCATACCTGGTCATTCATATCTGATGAATTAAGAGTTTCACCAAGAGAACTTAACTGCTCTCTGAGCATGAAGATCTCTCTTGAAAGATTCCAAATTTGGCAAATCTCACTGGGGGTCAAAGCAAATTGCTCTGTACTTGATTGTGGTCCATGTTATCTTTAAAGGTCTAGATACAGCATTTGATAAACTATATTTGATGCACTTACATAAGGTGTCTGGTTGGAGCACAGGTCTAGTTTTAATCCGGTAGCAAAGACAAGAGTCATAAGCTACTGAATGGAGAACATCCCCCTAAGGCTTGTAAGGCTCTATGAAACGGGAACCACAGTAATTCTGCTCTGGGTGCTGGTAAAGTTGGTTTTTTGCCTAGCCTGCTACAGGCCTGCCTTTGTTCTACTCTGCAGGTTTGTGCTTGACATACTGGTTATCTTCTTCATTTAAAGGTGGGTCCCTATCGTGTGTGACCCTGACCTTTAAGCTGCTGTGGAAACAGACACGATCCAGCCGGGTGGCGGGCACTGCCTGGTGCCATAACTGACATGCAATGTTGTACAGAGGCCTTCACAGTTTTTTTGCAACATGTAATAAATGTCGTTTAAAAATTTGTGTCCATGTCTTTTTGAGAAAAAGCCTTTTTTCACTGCCCTATTAGATTTCCAGTAGGGAAAACTCTTGAGAAATACTAGCTATCTTAAAATTAATTTGAGGGTAAACGAGTTTCCTTTTGAAAGATAACGTTTTGGTTTACATGCACTTGAAACTGTCTGCCTCCGGGTGGCAGTGTGTGCCGCTTTTGATCGTCTGAAGTCCTAAGGATTTGAGTATTGAGTTCATCTGTTTCTACCATTTCTAATATGTTTAGCTCCCTCGTCTCCTAAAATACAACTGAAATGCTATAGCTAGATTTCTTCTAAGCTTCAGCTTTGCATTTCAATTTCAGAGAAGCTAGAAGTTGTTTAAGTAGTCTAATAGCTCGAGGTAGCCAAGAACTTCAGACAAGTGCTAAAAGAGAAAAGTGCCCTTTTTAATCAAGAACAGCAAATAATTGAACCATGCTGTTTACCTCTTCTGTGATATATATGATCTGGAATATTGAGATGCACTAATAACTTTGTATCAGTGCAACAGTGAAAACATCAATCCTCAGGAGCAACAGTGTGTGAAAGCATGCCGGTTTCCTGAACTCCAAATGTGGTGTGCACAATAAGATCCACTGCTATAATTGTCTGTCTATGAGGAATGTGAGATGCAATGTTTTGTTCAAATATTTAATAGGATAATTTTGTGTGTGTAAATAATGCTTACATGCTTAATTTATGGATAGTTTGACAGGAAGGAGCACCAAGGAACTAGAAGGTATAACCATGGCATATCTGCAGATCTGAATTTCTGAGGTACCAATTGAGATGTGGGAGCATCAGACCACAGGTATAACAGCAGGTAGATGTAACTTGTGTGTCAGGACCAGGATCTGTAAATTTTAGTCTTTGGAAATAGGCAGACCTTTCAGTTCTTGCTAGGGTGCAGAAGGGAACATGGTTGTCAGAAGACATCATGACTAAGAACTTTGACAGTAGTGATTCACTTGTAGGGTGTGGTAAAAAGTCTGAGTCTTTTTTTTTTTCATACAAACAGTCTCGTTTTCAAAATTCCATACCTTTTAATAGAATGGAAATGTAATGTGAAAATTGTGAAGCAAATAATTTTTCTGACAGTGGGGAAACATGGTGCAAACAACTATTTACCTGCAATAGTGAAAGTAACCCCTGATATCTGAGGCGGACATGTTTCTATAACAGCGGGACTGAGAAGTCGCTCAGCTGCTCAGAGGCTTTCCTGCTTTCAGGCATAGTGCTAACGTTGGTGATATAATTTGTTATTTGTTACATAATTATTGTTGTTGTATAATTAATGTTGTGTTACGCTAGCCATAGATGAGAACCTGAGCTCTAAAATAGGATTTAGGCCATGCTTAAACACTTCAGTTCAAACCTGTTATCCGGAAAATTTGCTTAGAAGTTGTTTGATGGTGGAGATGCTGTAATTTATCAGGTGCAATCTGTTTGACTTGAAAGTTCCTGTGATAAATTGAGTTCTCTTTGTCACATCCCAGAATCTCCTTGTTTTGAGCAACCTTGTGCCACTCCTCCATCCAGCCTTACTGAGACTGAAGACCTCTGTCCCACCAAAGGATTCAGTCAGGTGGGATTGCGCAGAGCTTATACAAACTTCTGAGATTGTGCATCTCTTGGGTAGACTGAAGCTAAGTGCAGTTATGGTTTGGTGGGGTTTGTCTGCTGCAAATGCTGGAGCTGAAGAAAGAAACATTCATAATGAAAACCAGTAGAACAGAAGAACAAGGCACTCAGATAAGACAAAGGAACTCCTAGCAGCCAGATCTACTGTTTGCCGTTTCTGCATTACATTTCATTAAAAAATAAGAGTTCATTCTAAATTAGAAGTTGTTCTCATTTATGACTGCCAGTGGCTGGTTGTTGTACATAGTGCTACTGGTACAAGCCCTGTGAGACGTAGCTGAAGTGTGTCAGCCCCAGCAGAGTTTAACCCAGTTCCAATGTGAGGAAACAGTGACACAACAAATCAATGCACCTGTCTACGTGCGGCATTCTGTTGGTGCCACTGTGCTAATGCTAAAGATCGTCTGTCAGTGGGCAATAACAGGGCCAAGTACACGCTGTGTAAAAGGCTTGTACAGTCACAAACAGCTCTGTGCCTGCGCCTCGCAGGGGAGTGTTTCAGTGGTGAGTCCCCCTCAAGATCTTTTAATGGTGGTCGCAAAGGAAATAGCACACCAGACAGACTGCTAAATCTGTGTTTTCTTGTTCAATTATCCCGAATTTCTGAGGAAAAAGAAGATGAGTGCAAATTCAGTAACGGGGTAACAGAGAGTGCATTGCATTGACAGTTTAAGGAGCATTGTGACACTTTTGTCATTAATTTTGCAAAAGTAATCACAATATAAAATACGTAATATCAAGGTACAAGTTTATGCTATTTATAGTGCTTTTTTTTACTGAACTGGGTTTTTTATTTCAGTAGTTACACAGTATGTTTATTCTGAAAACTAATGGGCTGTTGATACCTACAGCTAATAGCTGAATAACTAAGACCTATCTAAGACCTATGAATAATGTGACCTCTCAGAAGGTCACATCAAAGCCTCTGTTTTTATTGGCCCTACTGATGGACTTTACTGCAATAAGCATTCAGTTATCAGCATGATTTTAGTGCTCACTGATGTGAGAGTTTTCATCGTTATTACAAGAATGTAATAACTATATCCTGGAAACATCAATTTAACTTCTAGTAAGATCTTGGGTCACTGACTCCCTGTAAATGCTTCTTTAGCAGTTCACTACAGATGAATGGAATTAACAGTACAAAGGTTTTATACAGGCAGCTCTGCCTGTAGCTACAGATAGGGTTTCACAGAGTTTTGTTATACAAGAGAAACATTAGGACAACAGAAAAGACACAGGAAAGAAACAACAGACTTGGTTTACAGTTGAAAGTTCAGTAGGTTGGGATCCTGCCTTTCATTCTTAAAGTATGGAGAAACTGATTATGTTGATGATATTTCAGCTATGGAAAATGAGAAATTAGATGTTTACTTAAGGTTATTGAATTGTCAAGTGTAAGTCTAAGGACAGAACTCAAGATTTGCCAGTATCTCATAGCCACAGTTGATGCTGTGATTTCTTTTTTATGTGTAGCACTGTATACCTAATGCTGAAACTGTAGGGAAATCATCAGTACATTACAAATAAGGCAGTGACCATCTGGAAAGATTGGAACAGTGACAGTTTGCTGGTGAGTTAGCTGTTGTGTTACCTTTGTGAAAAGGCCTGCTCTTGTCATCAACCTGGAGCCTCAACATAGAAGCTTTCTGTGTTGTGAAAGCATTTTTGTTTGCTGTTTTTTTAATTTGTTAATATCAAGTCAAGGTATGGAAAAAGTTGGAAATTTGTGGTTAATCTACTCTACAGGAGGTATTCTGCTCCTTCTGTGGTTGAAGTTTCGTATATATTTTTTGTCTCACTCCTCTGCCAGAGCTGCTGATTTCAGTTCACTCTTGGCTCTGAACCCTGCTTGAGATCTGTGGATACCACACAGAATACTTCCATCCCAAGCCATGTTTCGCTCAGCATTATTTGCCCACAGTTGAATATTCTTGAAATCATTGTTTAGCTTCAGCATTTTGTAAACTCTTTTCACTTGGTTCATTATGTTACAGACATTGCTTTCCACACATGAGTTGAAGGATTTGATGCTGGATGAAACATTTATGGTGTCTGGCTCATTATCAAATGCCATGAGGAAGTGATCGTTAAAACAGCAGTACCAGGAACTAGCACACAGATGCACATTATATTTTCAAGAGACAAACAAAGTTCAATACGATCTTTCCTAAGGGAAAAGGTTTTGTATTTCTGAGTTTCTTTCAACTTGGCATTGGCCGTTGGCCTTCATGTAAAGCTCTGATAAGATGCAAACTGAACAGGCAGCGCAGGAGTTGAGTCCCAGATGCTTGGTATCATAATATTCATTTGGTATCGAGTCCTTGACCTTGAAATGTAAGAAAGAGCCTTTGGAGCTTTATCCTGCACAATGCAATGTTCTTTCTCGTCATCCAAAATAACATGTGTTTATTTGAAATGTGTGAGCAGCCTCTTTGATGTTGAGAGTTGTGTTCTGATGTGAGCCAGTAACACATGAAAATGGCCTTACCCTGATGACTTGCCCACTTGGTCAGTTTCTTTAATGCAGTTTTTCCTACTGCTCAGAGGCAGAGTATTTATTCTTGAGTATGAGCCAGCTGGTGCATCTTTCAACTTTTATATTATTTAGTTTAATTTATCTTTATACTTCTGTCAAGCCAGGTTTAATGAAATAGTGTTAACTGAAATACACAGTAGTCATCAAGTACTCCTTTCAGCTTGTGATTGATCTAGGCAGATGCATCAACTTTAAAAACAAATGTTCTCTTAAGATTATTTTTCTGTTTTCTTCATAGCTGTGTTTGTCTGCTGATAGCTTATGAACTTTTAAAAACCATTTAAAATGAGTGAAACATTTGTCATTTGCAATGAAGAGTTTAACAATGTATGCATTTATCATTGATCTGAGGATCAGAGCCTTGCAACAACACTCAGTATATTTTTTGATTACTTTTTTTTTCCTATAAAGTTATCTGCTTTTTTATTATCTATTAATTCATTTTGATAATATTGGCTTATCTCTGAGCAAGCTTTGTTTGGATACTTCACTATCTCATGTGAAATAATCTTTTCCAGCTGCAGCCCCCCTTCGTTGGGTTGAACTGCTCTGTTACCCATATGCTTCTTTCTGTTGTGGTTCAACTTCGTTCATTTGAAAGCCAGTGCATGTTATGTCCCTTTACAGCTTAGTCTTTGCACAGTCTGTTCTCCTGACAGAAGTTTTAAATGGTGGTGTTTTAATTAATATTTTCTGCTATTGAGTAGAATGCAGTTTAAAAGTGGATTAAAAAGATATAAAATTGATAATAAACTTTTGCAACTGATTGGGTTGATTCATGTTCTGTATTTGGTAACATCATACAGGACCAGGGACTTTCTCAGTTTTTATTTCATTTTCTTGATGATCTTTTTATCCCAAGTGTGTTAACTGTATATCAGATGGTATGAAACAAGGAACAAGGAAAACACTGTGTTTCAAAACAGACATCAAACACAAGTTAGTAGTCTGGAAAATATTATAGCATGATGGCACAGCAATGACTGTTTGCTAGAGACACTTCCCTGATGGGAGGATTGATTTTTTTATGCCTAAAAATAGAGTATTTGGTTTTCCACAGTTGGGCAACTGCAAAGGCTGCTCTTTCATTTTCTTTTTTTTCCCTCCTTTTTTTATTTGTCACGAAAGGTGTCTTTAATTGCCACTTACATTGCAGAACTTTTGAAATGACTGTTAAATCTTAGAGATTTTCTGAAGAATTCTGCAGAATTTATTTTCTATAAGCTGAAGCATCTTAGAGAAGGCTATAGTTTTAATTGCCAAGATTTTCAAAATTGATTCTCAGGTAATTTATAGGTACTTAGCTTCAGGGACCTTAAAAAATATGCTTAGTGTTAAGTCTTGAATATTTCACTATTCTACCATTGAACCTACTGCAAATAGGATCACTTCTCTGGACTGTATTCCATGTTTTGTCCTGTCCACCTGGATTACATGGAAGAATCTATAACTCTCTATCTACAATGTAACATGTTCTAATGCATAATTTACATTTTTGGTGGTATATCTGGGTTTATTTTACTTTTTTTTTTAATCTGAGTAATGCATATAAGTATCTACAAAGACCAACATATATTGATGCCCAATTGCACAACAAGGAAAAGGAACAACATGTTTTCTTGAGTTCTCAGATGGTAATTTAAGTCTTAAGAACTACTTGTTCAGACTGGAGCTGGCCAAGATGGTGCATGAGAAGAGAAGAGGAAATAACTGACTGGTTTTCAGCTTGGGTTGCTCATGCAGCCATGCTTTAATGGTTTCGGAGAGTGTTCTAAAATCACAAAAAAAAAATCCCCTTCTGCTGTGTCTGAGAACTAAACCAAAATTGATCATCATGAAAACACAAGATGAGGCAAGCATGGCTCTATGTCATGCTTCCAGCCAGAAGTCGTGAGTTCCTAGAAAGCAGTAGGCCTTGTGAATGGTGAAGTAGACAGTCTACACCAGCATTGATCCAGCTGCTTTGGGTGGCAGTGCTCCAGTGCCCACCTGCTGCAATGGTTAGATGAAGGATTTAGACTGCACTGAGTGCTTATTTTATCATATCCTCATATCCATATCCATATTATCATACTGGCAACCAGTAGCAACTCCAGATTTTATGCAATTCCTCCATTTCTAAATCTGGGCTAACTCTTAAAACTGGTAGACAGGAAGGGATGGTTTTGTAGTCATAGCACTGTAAATAAAATAATATCCTTCAGTTTCTTTTTCAGCCTCCAGTCTTCACAAAATTTTCCACTGACTCCTCTGTCAGGAAATCGCATTGATATGCGATTTTACACAGTCTAGATAAGGAAATGACAAATGTAACATCATACTTTTTACCCTCAACTGCTGCTTTTAAGATACCTTAAATTGTCAGGAATTAAAATGACTCCAAACAATAGATTTGGGTGCATGAGTTGGCACCGGCAGCAGATGCGCAGAGGCTTTCTTTCAGGTATACCCAGTAGAGACCTACAGGGCATACTGCCAGTGCTCAATTTATGTGTATTTAGCTGAACTTGCAGCTCAAAATCAATGGAGAGGCCAGCAATTCTCTGAAGAAGCTGAAAGATTTCCCATGGCAGCAGTGGAAGGGAAAGAGCTGGTAGTAAAGGAGGTCTAACCTCATTGCTACAAACCCTCTAACAGTAGCTTTGTGTCAAGCAGTGACTGAAGCTAATTTGACACTGAACTGTTTGAAAGTATGAGGTAATTTTGGCAAGCATACTGACAACTGTAATATTAGGCAAGACTGGACTAACGGTAGTCCTTTGCAAAAACTCATAAAATATTCTGCTAGTAAAAAGGTTTGTAAATAGAAGGTAATTCAGATAGAGTCATAAAACTGCCTGTGAAAACCCCTTTTTTTTCCACATAAGGAACATTGTGAGGTGCCTGAAGGCGCAGAGATCAAACCCTTGGTGCTGTGTAGGACGTGGCAGCTAAGCCAGGCTGATCGAGGAAGGTGCTGATATAAAGGGAGTTGGACACTTAAAGGCTAGTGATGGAAGGTAGGTATGTGAATTGCACTGAAATTGTTCTAAAAACAGTGCTGTCTCAATACAAAACAATAAGTGAGAAATCTTGTATTTCAGAACTGAGAATTTTTCCTCCTTTCCAGCAAAGAGATCTCAGAGCTCATGTATGGATCAGAGATGGGTCTGAGTAGAAGTGAACTCAGTAATGTGTAAATTGGCTCAGTAAAGCCAATTTGAGTTGACCCAAATACAATAAACAGGGGTGGATATCTTCAAAATGTGCACGGCAGCACATAGTGTTAACTTGCCAGTCAGGAAAGCACTTGGATAGGAGATAAGTAGGCTGGGAGAAACTGAGAAGAATGGAATACAGTGTGTGGAGCTAGTACGGGAGAAGGATGAGAAAAATGTTAGAGGAAGATTTTAAGTCAAAGGCCATTAGAAAGATAAGTTGTGCTTTAGTAGAGGAAATGTGCTCCGCACTTGCTCTGGGCTCCAGAGGGGGTCTGAAGACCTCCATTCAACCTCTAAAGGGGGGGGGGGGGGGGAGCGAGAGAGAGAGATCTAAGCTTATTCTGAATGTGTATTACTCCTTTCATCATCAAGTACAATTACGATTTTCAGTATTTTTGTATCCTGCCTATGCATCCAAAAGAGAATGGCAGAAATAGACTGCACTGTTACAAACCTCAGATTTTGTGGATTTTGGTAGACTTCTGAATTGAATTAATAACCTTATGTAGGGTTCATTAAACTGAGGAAAGATCCTGTGTTCATATTTCATGCAAGGCAGTAATTTCAATTATGGTAAATCTAATGTATACACAGGAAATTTGTCATTTAGCAGAGAGTTATAAGAGTCTAAATTTAATGAAATTAGTTGAAGAGTGAAGGGTGGACAGAGCCCAGGTCATCCAGGCTACAGGTTTTCATGCCAAATCAACTGCCAGTCGTTATTCCCTGCTCTAATCTAGTACCAAGTCTTCACTGCTGTGGTTCTGCTGAGGGTCCTGCCAGGGAGTCCGTGCATCTTGAAAGTCACTTCTGCTGGAGCAGCCGTGCATGCAGGCACAGAAAATGGATTATTCATTGACTGATTGCTTTGCCCCTCCTTTACTTCCTCACTGGTGTCTGCAATATGCGTACTTGGCAATTTTGAAAAAGATGCCTAATGAAGGGGTTTTATGTTATTACTGTATTTCTGAATCTGAACTAACTCTTACAGCTTTCAGACAGGAAGGGATGGGTTTGCAGTCATAGCATTGCAAGTAAAAGACTCTCCTTCGCTTTCTTTTTCACCCTCTACTCTTCACATCACAAAATTTTCCACTGTCTGCCCTGTCGGGAATTGTCTCTGCCTCCCTCTGCAGCGGCTGTTGCAGGCCCTGTCCATCATACACTCCAGCCAGGAGAGCACCGAGTGCTGTGCTGGAACGTAGCCGAGGAAGGCTAGCAAGCAGGGACAAATAAGAACAGCAACAGAGGGGCTCACCTCTAACTCTTAGATAGTTCTTGTGTTCCTTGTACCTTGGTTTCTGCTGTGTATTTGGTGCATTTGGTGTCTAGCAGAGGAATTTGTTTGTGAGTTTATTTGGTTTGTTTCATTTTTTGCAAGAAACATCTTGGAAGGAGCAGTGCAAAGTTACTAGCAAATGGAATGTAGGTGCTGTCCAAACTGGGCTGGCACCCAGGCTCCCCCAAGTCCTCAGTGTTCCTCATATATTTGTTTACTTCAGGGTTGAGGGGTATGGAGAGGCTTTCCTATGGCTTGCTGCCCCCTTGAAGCAGACATTGCTATGAGCAAACAACAGGGACAATACTAGCCTGAAACAACTTTTTAAATTTGCATTAAACAGTAAAGGGTTGCCGGGAAAGGGTGTGTGTTCTACAATCAGGTGATGGGGAAGGAACTGAAAGTGCTTGGATGTTTTTAACTGGGCCACAGGGACTGTGCCATTGGAAACACATTGTGGTCAAATGTGAAAGATGTAACGAGCATTTTACTGAAGAGTCATTTACTTGACTGAAAGGGGCCCTTGTCATCTGACTCCTCTCTGACTGATTGCCCTACTCTTTCAGGTCCCATCTCAGGTTATTAGGTGGCTTTTTTGCTGTGGGTTTTGCCCTTCCTACAGCCTTCTCCTACATTTCCAAGTCAGGCTTAGCTAGAGCTGCCCTTGCTGGGGACAAGGAGCTGGACAAGGTGTCTTGCGGGGGTCCTTCCCAGTTCTGCTTTAGTGGTTCAGCGATACTGGCGCTTTAGGGACCAGTTTGTTTGTTTGGCCAGTGAAGGTGGTCAGCGAGGGCAGGTGTCCTCAGGACGGGGAAATGTGTAAAGCAGCAGCTAGTAACGCGCAGCTGTGAAGAGCAAACGTCACCTTCCTCGCAGCAAGAGCGGGCCGACTCCTAACCAGCCCTCTAAGGTCACTAATGACTATAGGTGCACTGTTGCATTTCTAGTATGTGATATTGTATGGGCTATTTCTGAAAGGGTATCTTAGAGAAATATCAAAGAGTTATATACTAAATAGGCAACAGGAATTAGAAGAGTGTCCTTTGTAATTTAGGAGAGTTTGGACAACTGAGGTTTGTCTCTTTTGTGTTGCATGAAGTTAGCGAAATCAGGTCAGTTATCATCAGCTTTGCCTCAGTGTTACAGTTCTCTTAAGTCTCAAGGTTGCCTGATCTCTGAGAAGTAGCCTTACAAGCATAAGTTACTAAAAAACAACAAGAACAAAAAACCCTACGTGATCTTGTACTGGTGCAGAATCTTGCAGGCAGTTGGAGCATGTGGCTTCATTTTGAATGAAACAGCAGAAAATCTGTTGTTGAGGCTACAGGGTACTCCATTTCCAGAAGCAAAACAAAACTGAAAATAGTAGCATGTTCAGTATGCCGCTGCATAGGTCAGGTGTTCTGCTACGAAAGGTCACCTCTTTCGTCAAAGCTAATACAAGAAAAACAACTAGTTTTTGCATTCTGATATGGCAGAGGCTGAAGTGGCTGTGCCAAAAAAGAAAGGGAATGTGTGCGGAAGTTGCTTTCTGAGGGAGAATGTTTGTAGAAGGAGTATACCATGAGCTCCTTTAGTTTATATCTGGAGCCACCAAAGAATAAATAGCCCTTGCTCATTCTGATTATACAGAGGAAGTTTTATCATTGGTTTCAGTGAGTTTAAGAGCAGGTCCTGCTTGGAATAATGGAGTGATTAAGCTGTTCCCTAACCAACTGAAGATGAAAGATGTTTCTCTTCTGCTCTTTCAAAATCTGGAATCCATTTGGTCATTCCAGATCATATCCAGTCTGGATAGTCCAGCCTAGCCTTTCCTTGAAGCGTTTCTTCCTTTTATAGATTCAGTGAGTCTGTCCCCCTCCATCCATCTCCTTGCAGCAAACATCATCAGGTTGCCCAGAATGCAGTCCATGTTGCAGCCCCTAAGGGACAGAGATTTCAGCAATCCGCAAGCATGGGGAAATGGGGAGGGGAAATAACAAAAGCTATTGGACATAGTTGAATGCACTTAAATCTCTACTAAGATAGGTTATGTTTTACCGTACTAGATAGTACTAGATTCCCTATGCTGTATTAGAAAGAGGGGCCAGATTCAATAAGAAAAGGAAGGAAACTATTGGGTTTTTTAAACCCAAACAAAGCAGCCAGTGCCAAGAACATGAGCTTGTTCTTGTTTCCTTTCAGTTCAGACCCTTTGGTTTTGACCCTTGCGGTACACAGAGTTGTATTCAAATTTAGGCAATTGTATCTACGGATTTACGGAGAGTTATCATTGTTCAGAAACAAAGGAGACACCCAGCACACTGCACTGGGTCCCCAGCTCTCATATCATTTCTGCCTGCTCTCATATCATTTCTTCTGCCTTCCAGATTAGATGTCTGGAATATTTAAAGCACAGGGATGTCGGGAGATAAGTCCAGGGGGAAGAAGGGCATCACGTAAAAAATTTTTACTGTGAAGATTCATGAACTAGTGAATGCAAGGTAGCTTGAAGATAATACAATAAAACAGAGGGATGCTCAGGTTACAGAAAACTCAGGTCGGTTTTACAAGAGGTTCTTCTCAGACTGCTGTGTTTGTGCAAAGTAACTACACATGTACACATAGTTAATCTCCAACAGTGCTTTACAGGCACTGAATGTTCATTTTTAGATAGAGAAACTGAAACACCTAAGAAAAACTGTCTTGTCCAAATTTGTGACAGATGAGAAGGCAAACTTCCTTGTTTCTGTTCCTGTAGCCTGTATCTTCTGGGAGATCCATAATCACTTTCTTTTTTAGTTACCATTGTAATGCTTTTTGTGTCCTACATTAGTCACCACTTTTAAGACTTGTCTTTAACTTGAAAACAGTTGTAAACAATTAGTTCTCTTAAAATAGTGTTATTTAGTCACGTGTCATATGCATGAACACATAGCTCAGGTCAAAATCCTTGAGCCTGTGCTGGCACAGCGCAGCATTTGTGAGTTGGCAGCACTTCGTACTGGCTGCTGCTTTACTCGTGTCTTTCAGACCTCAGGCTGATGCCTGATTTTGTAATGTAGAAAAGTCTGCGTTGTATGAAACTGAAAATCAGCTCAATAATCCTATTTTCAGCATCTACCTATCCTGACACTCACACATACAACTTTATAGGAATATTTTATACTTTCAGCGAAACACAGATTCTTTTTAGTTTTTCTAGTATGTTGGATATGTACTGAGTGTCAAACCTTATAGGCAGCAACAACTGAAATAATCCGCACAAGAACGGAAGGAATTCTAAAAGTGGTCTGTTGTGAAAGTTCCCTTAAAATTTGATCACAAAAAGAAATAGAATCTAGCCAAGCACTTATTTTGAGCATAGAGTATCTGTGCTTAAAATACAAGCACTCATTTACTTGCTTTACTGGTGCAAATCCGAAAGCCATGCAGTTGTAAAACTTACAAGATTCTTGTAGACATTGGTTATACAAGTCACAGACCTGCACTCTTTCAACAACAGCTAGTTTAATCAGTAGAAGAGCAGTCTAATTCAATTTGTAAGAATTCTTTCAGAAAATGATATATTAATGATATATTTTAATGTTGCCTAAAAGGTTACAAAACCTTTTCACTATGATATACTTTCCTTATCACCAAGCTAATTTAGCAAGGCAAATTACACCCCCCATGCAGGAAGGAGGGGATGCTAACATCATCAGGAACTAGTCTCAACTCTGCTTCCAGTCATAGTGTGTTATGTAATGGCATAGCCCATAGCACACCCTCTCATTCTGAAAGAAAATATTGGGTGTTTAGGGATTCCCCCCAAGTGCATTAGCCTATGTAGTGTCACTCTCGGATTTCGCATACATAATCCTGGACTATAAAATGCTTTTGCCTCACAGGAGGGTTACAGACCAGGAGAGACCGAAGGAAAGGAACTTTGACAGAAGAGACCATCTCCTAGCAAACTTAGAAGAAAACCCACAGAAGTACGGTAAGACATCTCCACGTTTAACTGTCCAGCTAGCCAGCAGCTAAGTGCAGCTTGCAAATGAAATAAGTGTATATCTTATATAAAGCTTTTATTATAGTTTTTTTCCTTATTAGGAGCAAAGTTTTAGAATCAATCTCCTGTTTTATTTCCAAACTCTTCTGCTGCCTGGAACATTTTCTCTTTCTTTCTGCTGTCTTTAAAGGTTTGTGCATGCAATAAGTAATACTGCAAATGTTCTGTGAACTATTTTGTTGTGAAGAACACAGAAAATAAGCAATTTCTTACTCTGATTGCCTGTGAATGGGAAAAATAAATGAGTGAAGAATCAGATAGCATGTTGGGAACCCAGTATAAGACTGGGTCTTTCACTGAAAGAATAATGTAAATAGCAAAGTAATATCTGATTTACATAAGGAATATATGAAAAAGTAATATTCTGTCTTTACTTTGTTGTCGGTCTTGTGAAGGGATTTGGTTGAAAGCAACATTCTTTTCTGATGGGCATTTTTATTATGTGAATTAGTAAGATTCTGCATTCCTTTTCCGCAGAAAAATATAATGGAATATAGTAAGTTAATAGTGCCTCTAATAACACTTTTGGAGAACAGAGAACTTTAAAAATAAATCAATAAATAAAAATTCAAAGTTTAGAATTGATTTTTGGTAGCATTGAAGCATGTGTTTTCCTGATACTGATAGCTGCTATTTTATGCAGCTCTGGGACATCTGAGGTTCTGGGACATCTGGGACATCTGAGGCTCTTAACCGTAGTTTAGAATAAGCCATATCCATAGCATTAGACTGACAAAGAAAACAATTCTTTAGTATTGTTACTCCACAATTCAAGTAATTTTCATTTTTAATCACAGGAAGTTAGTAAGATCAAGTCAGTTAGGGTGGTGAGTTTCTATTAAAGGGAGTTACCTTCTTAGTGTAAAAAAAAAAAAAACAAACAAAAAACAAACAAAAAACCCACTGACCTTGTTTTTTCCTTCCTTAGGTGTGTTCCCACATCACATAAAACAAGATTTCAGCACTGTGAAGTAAAATCATAAAGTACACAAAATGCTGTGCCCGTGGCAGTTTGTGTTCAAACCTCCTGCTGCCAAGAACCAGCCCTCTGAAGAAAAGGATATCAATAATAATGTGGAGAAATATATGAAGGCCCTTGGGTAAGATCTGTGTTTTTTAATGGTTTCATATTTTCTCCCTCATTTCAAGAGGAAAGGTATTAAGTGCCACAAGATTCTGAATAAACTGGTAATGTGTTGCTAAAACAGTAATTTAAACAGGAAAACACTTAACCCCAGGGGTCACTGAGTGGTATTGACTTGAGTAAGGTTTATTTAAGCTTTTGTGTCAGAGTTATGCAGTAACCGAGGAAATAAATCATCATCCTTTAACTTTCATAGTTCTCAATTTAGTAGATGTGCTATTATGGCTTTGTGTATGGTATGACTAAGGAAGTGCATTTGCTGTAGAAATTAACAAAGTGGTTATTAGGGCTGTAAAGTATTCCTCTGATGCAGTTATTTGCTTAATTATCTGGATACCAGACCTAGCTGAAATTTCCACGTATTTGTTTTCCAGAAGTTATCACCCTCTTTTTTTAAGCTCTGCATTGCTTCACAACTGTATAGATGTGCCTTGCTTAGCTTATTGCAATTATATTCAGTCTTTACTGTGCCAGGCCCACCCTGATGGATCCTTCCCACATAATGATCTGGGAAGGGTGCTTGCAGTTTTACTAGTCTGCTCTACCCCTCGCCCCGCTGAGAATGGTTGGCTTCCTGAGCCCGAATACCCTTCAGGGACAGTGGTGGGCATCTCGCTACTGCTCTTGAAGATAAAGCTGACAAATAAAGCCTAAGTGTATAGTCTTCTATTGAACTGCCCCTCTCTCTTTTAAAGTTTAGCAAAAGATGATGCCAAATTATATGAGCCGAGCAAGAAGATACAGACGCCGCCTGCCGTAACTTCAGCAGAGGTCAGTGCTGGGAGAAAAAACTGTTTCTAGCTTCATTGCTTGATACTGCTAGTTCCCAGGGATTGTGCTCACTGCTCAAACTTCTACAAGTTCTGAATCCAAGTGTAATAATGTTACCACAGGAGGTCAGGAGACTTCCTGAGACTGTGGCTAATACACTAAGGGGCCCTGTTGAAATTAAGAGGTGATTTGTAGTGCAAATATTGTTTGTTTAATACAAGAAATACTTATTTCTGTCATTTTTAGTCAAACTGTGCACTCAGATGAATACATTCTCATGCTGGAGAAAATGAGGTTTACACTTAGTTCAGAATTTTTAATTTAAATCGCAGAATTTAATGATCAAATAAAACTAAAAATGGAGTTTAAAAATATTTAACAAATCTAAAGACTGTGTATTTTTATCCTTACTCTATTCAGAAACCCTCACAAAATGGTATCAAAGCTTCAAATCAAGTGTCAAGATGTCCAAGACATGTAAAAATAAGAAACTTGGAAAATGGAACCAGTTTTCTTGACACTTTACACCTGACAGCAAAGGAGGTAACATATAGAAACCTGAACTATGTTTTTTCTTAATTTTGAAGAGACAGAGTCAACACTGTTTTTCCACTTTTTTTTTTAGGTTATCAACTGCCGGACTAAAGCTTGCCAAGGGGCACTCATGACTCCCAAAGGCCTGGTGAGGGGGACTAGAGATGGGCCAGTTCCACCAGCAGAGCTTTTACCTCAAGCAATTGAGTTTGTCAAGCTGTACTACAGTTCATTTAAAGAGTAAGGCAACCTTTGCTTCTGTTCTGATAGAGAACTCCTCTACCTGACTACCTTTCTGGGAGCCTAGGGAGATTGCTTTCTTTACAGCTGTCAGCAATTATCACATGACATAGCATGCTGTTAAAAATGGATAAGGACTATTAGAAACGGTGATTAGAACTATTACTCTACTTGACATGCTATGTCCGCTAACCCCAGGTTTGGGAAACACAAGGACAAATGCCTCTGCCCCACGCCATGGGAGTGTGATGCATTATAATAAGCAGCTGGGTCAGGACTCACTTTCTTGCAGTATGTTCCCTTCTGTTGGAGGCTAATAGGATTAGCACCCACTTATGTCCGTCCCGGACATGTAGACGGTGTGGATAATACTTCTAATTTGTGCTTTTCCATTTTCTTTTCTGTGTGTTCCTCTGTTCACTGTTTTTGATCAAGGGAGTCCACACTCGAACAACAATACCTGGAATTTATAACTTGCTTAACGCTGTTGACTTTCAAGGCTTTGGCTGAAGTTTGGAAGGCCACTCTCTTGCTTCTCAACCTTGGTCGATGCTATCATCAGCCTAAGCTTACTGCATATGCTGAGAGAGATTCCTTAGTTTCAGAAAGGATGTTTGTGTTTTCACAAAAGTGGAAATGGAGCAGGGAGATCCTGTTGCAAGGAGGGCTGGAACATCTGGTTCTGCCTCAAATTCTATCAGCTCAGGGTCAGTAGAGTTTTATAAAGTGTAATGATTTGACCTACATAGCAAACGGACTCCTTCTGAAGATTGCCTATGTGTGTCAGACTCTGAGTCAGAGTACAAGACCTGCATGCACAGCCATGGACTGGGTGTCGTCTGGTTGGTTATCTTCATTTTATCTAATGAAGAACGTGTTGTCAGTTTTCACATATTTTGACACATGGAAGAGAATTTCAGGCCAAGAGTTTGCAGGTCAAGTTTTCAGGTGATCAGATCTTCAATACAATTAAGTGTCTGTTCATTCCATGATAACGTGTCAGCAGACTTTCAGAGAGAGCCTACCATGTAATGGTTAACTCTTTCAGCACTTTTAACTATTTCACAAAGCTTTCTTCCAGCTGAACCTTTCTGAAAATCCCTGTTTTACACACTGCCCATACTTGCATTACATTTGCACGTCTCTGCTTCTGCTCGGGGTGACCTCACTGCTTGGCCATTTGATCACATTGATTTACACTATCTTACATACTTGCCCTTGATCTTTCATCTTGTTGAAAATATGAAAACTCTCAAACAGTGCAGGCTATTCTCATTCTTTCTGTTAGGCAACAAAACAATTTTTGTCTGTGCTGTGGTAAATATTTCCTAATGTTTTGTCTTCATTCTGTGTTATCAAAGAAAAGAATTTGTGAGGTTGGCTTCTTTGACAAAGAAGTTGCTCAGCACCTACTTTCTGGTGTGCAAACCCTACTGACTTTGCTAAGAAGAGCTGTGCCTGGGTAAAAATAATACAACTTTTAGAGGCAGTCACCAAAATATTCTCTTCACCTTTCCACTTCCTACCTTGGGGCTGAAACTCAGCTGCTCTCTACTTTTCATTTGCCTGCAATTTGACAGCTTTTAGCAACTGAGTCTAGAATATCCAAATTTAAGCCAAAAAATTGACGCTTGTTATCAATGCATATGTACATTTGGTAGTGAAAGGAGAGTCACTGCACAAAGTTCTAAGGCATTTGATTCTTCATTAGGCTGGTAAGCTCTGCTATTTGTGTTCAAAAAGGACAGATCCTGAGCTCACAGTCCTGGTGGCTTCACATCTGAAACACAGTGAAATACAGTGCTGACTCAGGAGGCTAATGGAGATTTTCACAAAGGACAAAGTAGTTTATGTTGAGATATTTCACATCCAGACAGTGTAGATTTATAATGTGGACAGGTTTCTCAGGGTGTCTTGCTGTCATAAAGTTCATGGATTAAGCAGTCCATGCTCCTCTTTACCCAGAACATAGGAAGTGTGTCTGCAAATTAAATCAATTCTAAGTTATGAAATTCTCATTGTTTCTTTTCACAACTCTTTCCTGTTCCTCAGCTTAAAAATAGAAGAACACCTGGCCCGACTGGAAACGGTGAGCAAAGAGATAGAAACAACAGGAACCTATCATCTGACTAAGGATGAACTGGTGTTTGCTACCAAACAGGCCTGGAGGAATGCTCCAAGGTGCATTGGGAGAATCCAGTGGTCCAATCTTCAGGTATCCCTAAGAGTCTAGGAATTATGGATCAAATTATCATCTGCTATAAATCTGAAGAATGTCTATGACATCTGTAAAATTATGCCAAATTGCATCAACCAAGAACTAGTCCCTCTTATACTGATAAAATCAACATTTTTTTCTAGTTCTCTACTCAGTAGTTGAATTAAAATATTTAGAAATGCACTATAAGAATCAACAAAGCATGGAATTAGGTGCCTTGTGCCTTGTTGCATTGTTACGTGTGAAAATAGTACACATAGGAGCAATTAGAATTAATCATTCATAGCAAAGCTAAAGTCGAATATAAAAATCCTGATTTTTCATTACAAGCTTTTTCTTAATCTTGACAAAAAAAAAGTTTTAGAAAAATAATGATCTTACATGGGTGTTTCAAACTCAATTTTCTTTTCTACTGTTCTTTTGGAAACACATAGGTATTTGATGCACGTGATTGTAAAACAGCCAAGGAAATGTTTGACCATATCTGTCGCCATATTCAATATGCCACAAACAATGGGAATATCAGGTAGGTCTCTTTTATTTCGTTTGAGTTTTAAACACCAAAAATCAGATCCAGATCTACATTCAAAACTCCACAAAAGATCTAAAATGATGTATCTGGATACTTAGATGGCTTGTTTCTGCTCTCGGTTCTCGTGGCGCTTGCCTGTCCCTCTTGCGTCCACCCTCAGCCGTTTTGCAAGTTGCTGAAGTCCCTGGCTGATGCAGTAAAAACTTCCATAGTCCCTGGGGAGAAGAGACCAAGTGGAGATGTGGGAGCAGGGCAGAGAGGTGCATGATTTTACTTGTACCGATTCTTTACTTTAGAAATATAAAATAACTGCTGTAAGTAACAACTTACATCTCAATAATTGCAATATGCTTGGTGTGCTGGTATTTAATGGAATTCGATGGTGTCTCTGGGCAGATCAGCCATCACTGTCTTCCCTCAGAGGACTGATGGGAAACACGACTTCCGTGTCTGGAACAGCCAGCTCATCCGATATGCTGGCTATCAAATGCCAGATGGGTCCATTATAGGAGACCCTGCCAGTGTGGAGTTCACGCAGGTACGCTTCCAAATACAGAACCGGAGCTGCCTTCCGTCCTGTCCAACCCATCTGTCTTTTGTTCAGTTCTCTTTGAATGTGTGTTTGTGCAGAGTGGGCACAGAATGGGGATGGGGAATGAAGGGGATGTTTTGTCCTGCAGGTGCAGGCTGAGGCAACAGTGTCTTACAGTCCTGACCTGAAATGCTCCTCTGCATGTCAGAGCAAGGGCAAATATTCCTGTGGCCCCTTCCATGGGAGTGACTGATGCTGTAAGATTTGTCTGATCCTCCCCTTATGTTGGGGATGAATCAGTGCTTGGATTTAACCCGGCATTGTTTGAATGCACAGAGACAGTACACTGAGGAGTTACCCCGACAGGTTTTAAAGATTTAACATTCTTTTGTCTTCAAATTCAGGGAGGACAAAAACCTAATAAAACAAAACCTACTTTGTTTACTTACAGTTGTGCATTGAGCTTGGGTGGAAGCCGAAATACGGCCGCTTTGATGTAGTTCCACTCATTCTCCAAGCAAACGGCCAAGACCCAGAAATATTTGAGTTCCCGCCAGAAATTATCCTTGAAGTGCCAATGGAGCATCCAAAGTAAGCACACAATCACATTTTTGCCTCTGCCTCACCTTAGCTATTACACTAATATGAGGCCAGGTTTATTACCCTGCAAGTCCTTTGTTAGGATGAAATCACGGTAAATTCTCCTGAAACATAAAATGTCTGATACCAGCAGTAGCATGAGATTTAAATTAAGAAAGCCTGCAGCATTTTTGTTAAAACTTCTTTTCCCTAATCTTCATTTCAATCATATTCAGAAACATGTGGGCAAGGTCAGAGCAGTGGGGATGCAGTGCGGGGTGATTGACCCTGGGTAACAATCTGCTTGTCAGGTGTTTCATGTGCTTCCTGCCAGATATTGTTACCAGCTACCTCTTCCTATACTTTCGGTTTGTACAATGATGTTTGCTTGGGTCTGCATTCATAACAAAATATTTACAGCCTCTCTCACTTTGTTTCTTTCTTCATGTTTGCTTTGGGAGTGGCCTGCAGATTGCAGAGCTCTGTAATGCAGTTGTGCAGTTTCTGTAACGGACAATCTCCATTTCCACACTGAGTATGAAAACTGTATCATGGGCTTTTGCAGACCATGCTCCGTGGTCCCTTCTACGGGTGGTACTTCCTGAACTTTTGTAGTTATTGCCTACAGGAGGAGGAGATTATATAATAAATCAAATGTTTCTTTAACAGGTATGAATGGTTTAAGGAGCTAGATCTGAAGTGGTATGCACTGCCTGCTGTTGCCAACATGCTTCTTGAGGTGGGAGGCCTGGAGTTCACAGCATGTCCTTTCAACGGCTGGTACATGGGGACAGAGATAGGAGTGCGAGACTTCTGTGATGTACAGCGGTACAACATCCTGAAGGTAATGTCCCGGAGCAGGAGCGTCCAGGTCCAGGAAGGCAGTGGGCTTGGTTGGGAGAACGTTTCTGAAAGAGAAGTGCTGTCCATCCTAGCTGGGATGGGTGTTGGGTTTACTTCACACTAACACATCAGTGCTAGTCTGACACTGTCTTCTGACTGTTGGGAGACATCTTGAACGGATGCTAATGGATATTCAGCAGGCTGGGATAGCCTCAAGAACCAGAACATTATGATTCAAGCTCACCTTTGATGCCAACTGTGTCTGTTGCCATCACTTTATCCAGCATAGGATTGACCTGTCCTCATTACTTTATACTTTTTCTTGCATTATTATTTCAATAAGGTAGAGAAATTATCAGGTCAAAGTCCTGAGTTTGCTTTCTCCATCTCTTTTTCATGTGTAGGAGGTGGGAAGAAGAATGGGACTGGAAACAAACAAACTTTCATCACTGTGGAAAGACCGAGCTGTTGTAGAGATTAATGTGGCTGTGCTTCATAGCTTCCAAGTAAGTCAATGAGTTTGGTATCTGGACAGACAGTGAACACTGTGGGCATTCTTTTCCTTTCACTTATAACAGTTTCATACTGATATACTGCCAGTGGGCCAACACTCAATTCACAGGAGGCTATCAATGTAACTCCAGCAGAGTTATTCCTGATTTACTGATAAAAATTTCATATGAGGGTAAAAGGTGGAGAAAAAGAGATTAAATGAAGTTAAGGGCAAGATTATTACTCTTTTAACACATTTGTCTATATGTCAAAATCTGTATTAAACCATTAGATTAAGTTTTCATTTTACAATGACTATGTATTTAAGCTATCATAATAATATGAGAGATAAAAATGAATCAGAGGTATTTTAGCATGTTTTCCTAGTGCTGCAGAGGTAAAATGCTGGCAAAAAGATGCTGTTTAAAAAAAAGAAATTAAATAAATAACACAAAGATCCAACTCAAAGATCCATATAAAATATTGTCTGTATAACAACTGCTCATAATAAAGACTTCAGAACTGCATAAAAACCTTGAAATATGAAGCAAAGCAAAGACTGCTGTAACTATGTTGGGGAGCAAAGCAGAAGGGGCATTTCAACATATGCCTTTCTCTTTGCAATTCTTCTAGAAACAGAACGTCACTATCATGGATCACCACTCTGCTGCCGAGTCCTTCATGAAGTACATGCAGAACGAGTACCGGGTGCGCGGGGGCTGCCCCGCTGACTGGGTGTGGCTCGTGCCTCCTATGTCGGGGAGCATCACCCCCGTGTTCCACCAGGAGATGCTGAACTACGTCCTCACTCCCTTCTTCTATTACCAGGTGCGCTTCGCTGTCGGCCATGGTGCCTGCAAAACAAAATTCACTGGTAGTTGTATGAATAGTAAGCAATTCCTGTTATGCTGTGGGAGATTGTTATTTCTGTTGAATTCCCAAGCCGTATTTAAAATGCAGTTTACACAGAGACTGCTGCATATATTTATGCAGTCAGTGGAGAACAGGATTCACATCAGGCAGCAGATTATATATACAGATTTTAGTGAATCTGGCACACAGATGTGCAGACACACAAATTGTGTTTTTGTTATTTTACATTTCATACCTGAACCTTTTTTGTTTTGTTTTGTTCTTGTTTTTTTTTCTAAGGTGGATGCTTGGAAAACACATCTCTGGCATGATGAGACTCGGAGGCCAAAGAAGAAAGAAATAAAGCTCAGCATCTTGGTGAAGTAAGTTATTATGTAATACTAATAGCAGTAAGTTAAAAAGACTTAGTGCTTTATTCCAAATGTTCTGTTCTTTTGATGCTCCTGTTCTGTGTTCTTGAGAAATTTTTCTCTATTATTGAAAAATAATAGAGGTTACTTGAATTGTTTGAATCACAAACTCACATGTCCACATGTAGGTAATTTTCAGAGCTGAGGTTCTTATTCAGGATTCTCACCTGTGCATTTATTTTAAAGAATCTTCTAAGGAAAAGCCATAGTCAAGATGAGCCTTTCCTAGCTTCCTTATGAGTCAGTCAGAGTTCCTGGTAGCTCCATTCAAAATGATGCGTATTTATTTCTTTTTTCTGCAGGGCTGTGTTCTTTGCATCTTCCCTCATGCGAAAAACAATGGCAGCCAGACCCAAGGTTACTGTGATCTATGCAACAGAGACTGGGAAATCTGAAACCTTAGCCAGCAGTCTGTGCAGCTTGTTCAGCTGTGCCTTCAACACCAAGGTAAGGAAGCATAAACTGCCCACACTAAATGGAGAGCAAAGATTGGCTAGTTTTATCAGCTTCTGCAAGTTCCTTCATTCTAGCAGCCTTCACTCCAAGTTTTAAATAGCCAGTAAAAATAGCTTGCTGGCAGTTGAGCTTTTTTTGCTCATCTAGCACAGTGTCTCCTAGATTTGGTAAACAGGGATCTGACAGTCACACAGATATCTCATGCTAGTTCTTAGTTATGTCCACTAGCAATTTCTCATGAGCTTGGTATCTTCCAGATTCTGTGCATGGATGAGTACAAAATCTGTGACCTGGAAAACGAAACACTCCTTTTAGTGGTTACAAGCACTTTTGGAAATGGAGATTCTCCAAATAATGGAAAGGTAATATTGAGCTCAGGATCTCTGAATCCAAAGGCCACCCTTTTGTTTGTCCTGTATATTTGAATAGAATATGAATCAGAGTCTTGCTTCTGTTTTAAATCAAACAAAAGATATTTTTCTAACTTTAAAAATTTTATGAATGTTTATACAGACTTTGAAGAACTCCTTGTTGACTCTGAAATTGCTGAGGAAAAAAATTAGGTAAAATTACTTCGGTATTTGTTTGCATGTGAGTCCTTTTGCCTTTTATTTAGTGTAGCTTTGTGGTCCATTAACATTGCCTTTCCCCAAACTTGCTTCTGTCTTCTGCAGATATGCTGTTTTTGGTTTGGGGTCTACTATGTATCCCGAGTTTTGCGCCTTTGCTCATGCCATTGACCAAAAACTGGCCCAGCTAGGGGCTTCGCAGCTTACTCCCGTAGGAGAAGGAGATGAACTCAATGGGCAGGAAGAAGCTTTTCGCAGCTGGGCAGTCAATGCATTCAAGGTGACTGTAAATAATTAGTTAATATATTCATTCATTCATTCATTTCAGTCTTAACTAGCATTGCATAAAAATGGAGGAAAAATGGTATTAAATACTTCACAAAACTGAACACACTCATTTTTAAATGCCTTTATTATTTAAATGAGAATATTTTAAAATTATGTGAGACCATAATTAGCTCCATTTCCTCATCCTGGTGTTAATGCTGTTTTTACTGAAATAAGCATAACATTAACACCTATGATCCAAGAAGACAATGCTAGGAATATATTTTATATATATATATATATATATATATATATTTACATTTACCGTTAACAGTCTTAAATTTTTATTCTTTCTAGACTGCCTGTGACATTTTCAACATCCGTGGGAAAAACAGTATTCAGCTGCCTGGGATATATACTTCAGATGAAACCTGGGATCCTAAGAATTACAGGATAGTTCCTGACTCTCAAACCATGGACTTGACTAAAGGTATTCCCACCCACCTCCCACTTGCTCTGTCTTTTTACTTCAGATTAGGTCCAAGTTGTAAAGATTGTCCAAGAGTGGTATGGGCGCTGCTGCAGTGCTATGCAATGGAATAATAATGGAATTACAGTGGAAGGAGAAAAAAAGACACAGATTTACATGGAATAACTTATTATTTCTTCCAGTGCAATAACATCAAAGCACCAGAACTGGCAGATATTTTAGCAGCTTCAGGAGCAAAGCAAAGGCTGAAACAAACTACATTTAGTTGGGGAAAGTGTGCAAATCCCTACAGTGTATTTATTTTCTATTTGTGACACCTAACTGTTGTACATTCTAGGGCAAACATAGTTAAATTGTTTTTTGTATATACATGAAGCCATTTTAAACAAACGCAATTGCAAAATTGGAATGAGTCATATCCTCATATCTCCACAGTGCTTGCAGACGTTCATGCAAAGGATGTAATTCCCATGAAGCTGAAATTCCGACAGAATCTGCAGAGTGTAAAATCCAGGTATTGTTTCTCATTCTTTTGAATATAAGAATACCACATTTTATTAAACTAACAGAAATGCCTGGATTTAAACATTTTCTCTTTGTAACTACTGAGAAATATTGAGAATTTGGTATCATTGTTAGAAGTCATTATCGTGGGAGCACCAGAATAGCTCATGTTTAGATGCTTTGCTTCACAGTGGAGTCTCTGGGACTTTAGGGAACTAAACCCCTTTGTGGTGGTGGCCCTTTGCTAGTTAACAAGTGTGGAAGGTCAGTTGTTGGGTCCCTGTCTCTTGCTTGGTTCTCTATGTGCTAAGCAGATGTTTACTTCATTTAGAAAAACAAAATGGTCCATTAGCAGACAAAAAGAAAGGGAAGAGATACAGTGCAAGAAGCTTCTGTAGTGCTCACAGTCACACTGCAAAGCAAGATGAGACCATATAGTACCCAAACGCCCAAGATATTTACATTAGAAACAGCATTTATGCATAACTTGTCAACATCCTCCGACATGTCTCCACCATCCCTCTTCTAAATACTATATAGAGTATGTGTATGTATATCTATATACTTCTATATACTATATATATGTTCTATATAAATATAAGGAGATTTCCTCATAGGACGTCCTGTGAATTTGTTTGCATGTGAGCGTTCACTGTTCAGCAGAGCACTTCTTTCACTGGCTGATTACAGGCAGATTTATTCTCTATTGCACTGATCAAGTAGCACTTCAGCATCTTATTTGTTGTAATACAAATACTTCACACATCTAGACTATTATTCATTTAAATCTCCATGAATTACTAAGCTAGTCTGATAATTTGATAGTGATCACAAATAAAACCTTGCCAGCTGTCATTTCAGGTTTATTCCTTTCTGTGCAGTTTAAGGGAAATCCTGTTGACATAACCAAGACTTGTCTTGTTTCTTCTTTTTTTCCAGTCGTGTTACCATCCTAGTTAAGCTTTCCTGTGAGACTAATCAGGAAGTGCGCTACCTGCCTGGAGAGCATATTGGGATTTTCCCAGGCAATCAGCCAGAATTAGTCCGTGGCCTCATTGCGCGTGTGAAAGATGCCCCACCAACTGAGCAGACCATCAGGCTTGAAACATGCACTGATGGTGAGTTGGATCTCTTCAGATAATATAAAAAATAAATAGTTTAAAGATTTTTCAAAAGTTCTTCCAAATTCTTCAAGACAGTTTATCTTAATATCCTTCCTTTGGTTTTAATAGGATATTTATTGATGCTTGTAGTTGCTCTTCTAATTCTACGTTCTGATTTTGCGCACTGTCAGTCTCTGGTAACTTCACCAGTGCTGGTGGAGTTATTCTGGATTGACACAGTTTGTCATGCACTTGCTAGGTGGCTATTGATTGCAATTAAATTAATTAGTAGACTTTGCTTACTGAAATCAATTCAGAGTGATAACATATATTTCCAGAATCTGACCTTCTCCATTTTAGTAGCAGAAATCTGCTAAGTAATAGGCTTCTGTCATTCAGAAAGGATGATTTACATCATAATAGGCTTCTGTCATACAGAAAGGATGATTTACATCATAATAGGCTTCTGCCATACAGAAAGGATGATTTACATCATTCTTTTTGTTTAAGTGTTATTTTCATTGTGTTTTAATCATGCCATTCTCTTCGTATCATCCTCTGCTTACAAAAAATATTGAAATCTTGCATTAATCTTTTTAACAAATTCCTCTCTTGGGATTAAGGAGGCTGCACAGTCTGATCACCAAGGCTTTAGGTTAATTTTCCTAGCAGATGCTCTTTTTGGTAGGACCTAGTTGGCTAGACCTGCATGTGTGTACTCTGAAGTCCTATTTCAAGGGACACTGAGCCTTGTGAAGCTCTACAGCTGTCCAAGTCATTTGGGAATTCTGAGCATTATTTCCCTCATTTCCAGGTGGCTACTGGATAAGAGACAAAAAAATCCCAGCCTGCACACTGCCCCAGGCTTTGACATACTTGCTTGATATCACTACTCCACCCTCCCAACAACTGCTAAAAAAACTCTCACAGCTGATAACGGAGGAAGGAGACAAAGAGAAACTGGAAGTCTTATGTCATGTGAGTGTTAGGGCTAGATTTATGCTCGGAGACACAAATGCTTTGGACTGGAAAAATGAGAAGCTGATGCCCTTTCACTGTGTAGCAGAAGCTCTAGAATTCTTTACTTGATTCTTGCCCCTCGGTTGCATGTTCTGTGCACTTTAAAACCAACCCCAGTGAGAGGAAGGACAGTGGTGTATTCAGGCATGGGAATTGGATCATAAGAAATCTCTTGATATTTCCTGTGTGGTTCTGGGTGGGTCAGTTTGCCCTGCCTGTTTCTCTTGCCTGCCTTATAGTGGTTTCTGGTGATAAACCACTAAAAGACCTTAAAAGACCTTTGCAGATGGGGAGGTTGAAGGGAAGCTGGTAAAGTGGAAGACAATTTGGTTCTGCAAGAGTAGGAGGGATGTAGGTTTGAGTAACCAAAGACTCATAGGTATGGAAGTATTTGCTTCTCCTGCTGGGTTCAGTAAGTGCCCACTAGTTATCAGGACTTGGGTTCCTATAATTTTGTGGATGTCATATAGCAGTGTGCTGGGAAATAGATTCTTCTTTAGTTTTGACATCCTCAAAGTAACAATTACTGTCTGAGAAAAATTACAGGAAAGCCCAGTGCTGGGGGGCGGTGTTTTGAGAGTTCTGTGCTGATAGGCAGTTTAGCGCATATTTAATTAAGTATAAAGCAAGAATCTTGTTTTACAAATGTTGTCGTGAACTCAGCATGTCCTCATAGCTTTGCAATGGCCTTTGACTTTTAGAACACAGAAGAATACAATAAATGGAAGTTCTACAACAGCCCTAACATCCTGGAGGTCCTGGAGGAGTTTCCTTCTATGGAGATCTCAACATCTTTCTTACTGACTCAGCTGCCACTTCTGAAACCCAGGTACTATTCTGTGAGTTCCTCCTGCGACATGACACCCAGAGAAGTACATCTGACAGTTGCAGTGGTCAACTACAAAACAAGAGGTAATGCACTGTTGTTATCATGTATCTCTTAATTAAGTGACATTTCTGTGGCGTTGTGGTTCAGTAAAATCTTAATCTGCTATATGCCATAAAGGACATCTTTTTTAAAAGTTTGTATTATGATAATATAATAGTGTGCAGCAGTTCAGCTATTCATACTGTATCAGAATTTTTTTGAAAATCTTGCAGCTTCCTCAGTGTTTCCTTGTTCTAGAAATCATTAGTACATACCTAGTTATTTAAACACCTCAACTTTAAGTATAAGCTGTGGTTTCTTAAGAAAAAGAAAGAGCTTCCCATAGTCACAAGTGTGATTCTTTTCTTCTGATTAGGTGGGCAAGGGCCTTTGCACCATGGAGTTTGCAGCACGTGGCTGAATACAATAGCTCTCAATGAAATAGTCCCATGCTTTGTACGCAGGTGAGTGTATGGCAGTAGAAAAATGCCAGCAGTTCTTACGTCACTTTCTTCAGTATTTTTGGTTGTTTGCATATGATTTCCAAGTGACTGGTGATTGCAGTTTGGTATATCTGAGTTTGAGTGGGAACTCCCTGTCCTCCAGAGAGGAGATGCTCTACCATGTTTTATTTTGAGTAAAATCATAAATCATTAGAAATTTCTCAAAGAATTCTCTCCCTATGGCAGAATCCCTACCCTTGGCATATCCACTGTAGAGCAACTAAAGAACAATAAGCAAAAGTCACCACATTAAGCACTTTTCCTATTTTCAGACTGATAACTTAGGCTGTAGTGTTCAAAATCATTCAGGCAACTGGCACTGACAAGTCAGTCCTAAACTCTGCTGTGATTATCTCTTTGAGTTACAGCACACAGAATATTTATTATTTCTCTTCTACCTCCATATTTACCCCATATGATTTCAAAGAGGTATCAGGTAAAGTAAAATATTCTTGCAAATATTTACCCTTGCTATCATGGATATTTTTATCCAACCTCTCCTGAAATTAATTCCTTTGAATATTTTAAGGAAAATAATTGAAATGTTACAGAATTCCAATGAAGGAATTTATTTAGTACTGCTAAATCAATCCAGAAGTGTTTGCTCAGTTTCCCTAAAGCATTACTTCTATATCTGCTGCACTGGGAAAAAGATGGGCAAAGGAAGGAGGTCATATGCTATTTTTCTACCTCGTATTCCAACTACACCCTGTGAATTTGAGTAAAGACTTGAGACTGCCAGTTTCTGGAAAACCACAGTAATAGATTCTCTTCTGCCTCACTGGGGAGTTATCAGGGTTAGTGCTTGCTGTGTTCTTTAAAAATATACTGACTCTGATTCTTCATTCCTTCAAGCCAAATATACTCTAATGTATTTTAACATAACAGGAGTTATCTTCATTTAGGGCAGTAGAAACAATCACAAGCTTTGTAGCAATAGATTTATTCTGAGTTTTATGTATTTTTGTATATTAGTGCTACTGGATTCCATCTCCCAAGGGAGCCAGCCAAGCCATGCATTCTAATTGGCCCAGGAACAGGAATTGCTCCATTCAGAAGTTTCTGGCAGCAGCGTCTCTATGACTTGGAAAAGAAAGGTACTGTGGGCATTGGCACAAGGGGCAGACTGCACCTAACCCAGCAGCAGAAGACAAAATCTCTGCAGAAAAAGACACCAAGAAATATTAGCAAAATACTAGCAAAGTAAAGCATGTGTAGATTTGGCATCCCACAACCGATTTAACGCTGTAGTCAAACAGCTAAAGATTCTACCCTGCTTGGTGGAATTCTGGTGATCTGGAAGCATTCTGTCAGTTGGAGGAAAAGGCCTGTGTGTCCTTTCAAACACTGCGTGCTCCCCGACTGCCACAGTCCCTCACACAAGGGCCCCAGCATGGAAGGGCTCTCCCTTGCTCTCTTTGTATCACTCCATGTGGGAGTGAGCTCCAGCAAGAGCTTCCAAATGGATCTCTGAGGTTCCAGGAAAGTTTAATCCTACTGCAGGCCCTTAAGTCACAAGTTATCAGAACACACAGAGACATATGCATGCACAAACACTGCTTCCAAGAGGATCGGTGGGGAAAGCTAGTTAGAAGGTAGCAGTTGCTTTGCCTGAGTTGTTGCTGAGGCAATGCAACCTAGTTATAGGAGATAACAGTCCTTACGAGGAAAGAAAAAGTAACTTGCCAATGCTGGTTTCAGGAATCAAAGGCGGAAACATGATGCTATTGTTTGGCTGCCGGCAGCCAGAAGTGGATCACATCTACAAAGAAGAAATGCAGGAAATGAAGAGGAAAGGAGTCCTGGAAGAGGTCTATACTGCTTACTCCAGGCAACCTGGCCAAGCTAAAGTAAGGCTTGATCCTCTGTTCTTCAGGGATGGGCTCCTCTGGGAGTGCTCCCACAAGTTAGATCTGGCCATTGCTTAAAATTTTTTCTTAATTAAAAAAAAAAAAAAAAAAAAAAAAAAGAAGAAGAAGATTTTGCCTCAGTGTGTTGTGAAGAAGTGGCAAAAGACCCCATTCCTTCTAAGCAAAGATGAATCTCAATGTTCATTTCAATGTGAGCCAGCTATATAAAAATACCCTTTCCTGATATTTAGAGAGGCATAATGGACATAATTATACCTTTAAATGCTAATGGCCTTTGAAACTAGAAGATGTAACATTTTCAGAAACCTTAAATTTTCTGGGATATTAGACCAGGAGTGAGAAATTAGTGAACTGTGGCTATTTGTCACCATTTCAATGACAAACTAACCCTGCAAAATACTTCTCTAGGGGAAACCTTGATTGGAAAAAACAACAAGGCTTAAACTATCCTCCTTTTGGCTGTCCTCATATCCTGGCAAGAGAGGAATCTTTGGCAGAGGCTGTTGATCAAAAAAAGAACAGTTCTGTTCTAGTTTAACTAGCCTCCAAATTTGAGGCTAATTCTAAATATAGTATGAAGACATTTCTCCCCTCCTCTGCTGTGTTGCAGAACACATCAGGAATAGTTAAGGCATTTAGAGCCTAATTAACATCATATTTAGAATGTCGATAGCATTAAAGCATTTGACCTTATATAATAATGCTTTTTTTTCCTGTTTCTAAGGTCTATGTTCAAGATATTCTTCAAAGCAAGTTGGAAGCCAAAGTGTGCAGCCTTTTGCATAAAGAAGGAGGACATCTGTATGTCTGTGGAGACGTACGCATGGCCAGGGATGTTGCTCAGACTTTGAAGAGGATGCTTGCAAGTAAACTGAACCTCACTGAGCAGCAGGCAGAGGAATATATCTTCCAGCTAAAGGTATGCAGTGATGTGCAAGGTATTTCTTCCATTCAGCCAGTGCTCCAGCACGGGCTACACGGAATTCTGGGCATTAGTTTTGCAGTGTGACTGGAATTTCAAGAATTTCAAGAATTTGAGACTTTGTAGTACTGAAAGAGGAGGAAAAGGAGTTTAAGAAATGAGTGGGCACATAAGTGAAATCACAATGCTGGACTGTCTGGCTTTACAGCAACCTTGTTTTATTGGAACTTGTCCTGGATCTTGTGAATCTGGTGTTTTGATGGACTCCCATCAAACGAAAGATCACGGTCATCAAATCAGTCATATGAATAAGAAAGACCTTTAGTTGCTTGCTGTTGTGTAAGAAGTAGCCAGCAGGTACTATTTCATCTCTTGGATATCTTTTTTTGCAGAGCCAAAAGCGATACCATGAAGATATATTTGGAGCTGTGTTTCCACATGAAGTCAAAAGAGATGTAAGAGCCTTGCAATCCACCAGTCTTTGAGTGAATCAGCAAACAATGGTTTAGAGTGTTCTTGCACATTTATTGCTATTTTCCAAAAGGAAGGAACCAAATCCTCCTTCTGGTTCATGACAAATTGTACATATGGATCTGATAGTAGCATTTAAACCTTAGCCGTAATTAAGAAAAAAGATAAATTTAACTTCTGTTGCTATTTATTGTTGGACTTCTTTTAAGCAATTTTTATCATCTTTATAATGAAGATGCAAATTATTTTTATAATTCCATCTAGACCAGTACAAATTTGCCAATTTTTTTTGTAAGTACAAAATAAAAACTGCTCATAAGGTAAATTTAGAGGTTTTTTTTTACTATAGAATGCATATATTTTTGTGAAGTATTCTGTTTATGTGGATTTATTTATATGAGATTGTTTTAGTGTGCTTATTATCACTTTAAAGTGGTTGTGTTTCTTGGAAATGTGCGGTCACACCGGTTGTTGAAGTAATGTTTGTAAATGAGATAATAATATAATGGTTCCAAAGTGGAAATACCTTCAACATGCACTTCAAATGCATACATATGAGGAGGCAGCAGTTACAAGTTCTGCTTTATGTGATTCAGCACGTGGATGTGGACCTGAATGGTTGCTGTTACAGAGCCTATGGCAATGAGGTTTAGACAAATCATAAGCACTTTGTATGTTTGTCTTCTGTGCTCTGACTTGATTTATTTTAATAAATTATGCCTTTATATTGAGACAAAAAAAAATGTCTGTATGGATTAAATGTATTTCTGTGTTACAAAAAGTGGAGGTAGATAAATTCTCAGGGTTCAGTGGAGTGAATTTGGGCTCCAGTGAACACTCCTTTCATAAGCAGCCCCTCCTTCCACCCCCAGGAGTTACACAGTCCACCTAAGATTAGTCACATGTAGTTGTCACTGGCAGGGACGTGTGAGTCCGGGTTGTGGGACTGACGTGCAGAGTATAAAGTGCTAATAACAGTGATACGTTTTGCCCTTGCTTGCATTTTGTCTTTAGATCTTTTTATGCCTTCCAGTTATGTTGCAACTTCTCCTTGTCTCCAGGAGCTGGAAGCTGATGAAGAAAGAGTTGAGACTCAAAAGTCAGCTGTGTGCAGATGCAGTGTGTTTCTGTGTACTTCAGGACAGCCTTAAGCATAGGACCAAAAATACAGCATAGTTGAAAGAATTTGAACAGTGATGTCGGAGAACAGGAAGTTTCAGACAACAGACACAAGGACAGTCAAGGAAAGAGGAGGTCTTTAGCAGGTATGGAGTCCTGATGGTCACCTGGTACATACACAGTGTGTATTGTTTTACTATGTTCCACTGATGTTCTCTGTTCCTCATTTTGGGGCTGAGATGGAAATAGAACGATGCAATTTCACTTTGCATTAGGAAGGCTTTCATTTGGGAGCCAAGTTCTGTTTTCATCGAGCTCTGGACTTATGAGTCCCACAGATGTAGAAAACAGAAGAAATAAGTTCCAGAGTTCAAATGCTAATATGCTCTTGGCCCTTTGGAGGGGTGTATCACAGCACACCCTAATCTCCACACACACGACTTAGTAGATGAATTTCCATGCCAGGATTATTTCTTTGTATCTCAGCTAACTCTTCTCCAAAGTAATCACAGTTTTAAAGGATTACCATAATCCTTTATAAATGCTCACTTGTACTATTAATAAGGAACTATATTTCACTTGCATTTGGAGGGTGAGTAAAAGTGCTGTTGGTACCAAGTTGAGAGCAGACTGGGGAGCCCTCATATAGTGCCATAAGATGAACATGTGGGACAGCCCTGAGAGCTACCAGCTAGGAAAGTGTTTGCTCCCTCAGAGACCTCTGGCAAGTTACAGGCAAATGTATTGGTGTGTCAGCTCAGAAGCTGCCTTTCTCCTGCACTGAGGCGAGTTTAGTTGTGGCACTTAATTCCAGCATTGCAGGAATTTCCCCCGATGGAGAGGTAAGAAGGCAGTTAAAGGAAAGGATTAAAAAAGATTCTAATTCATTGTGAATTTATTTAAGCTGGTCGCAGCCATAGGTTAATTTCAATTGCAGCACTGAGCTGAGGCTATGTATAATTGCTTTTCTCCAGAAATAAATGGGGAAGATGAAGTACAGATGATAGTCAGTAGATAATTAGTCAATTCCAAGATAAAAACTGAAACTTCATTTAGAAGGCCAGATGCAGAATATCTCCTTTAGAACCCTAAAGATGATCAAACAGCCTGCTGTGCAATTGTTGAAGTTTTTGATACAGGCCCAGGTCAGTCACATAAGTAACCATGTGCAGAAGTTTAAGCCCGTAAGGAAATTTGTCAGAGACAGAGAAAAAATTGGACTAAAATTTAGAGAGACAATTGTGCACCCTGCTGATTTGGAAACCTGATTTCAAGCTACAGTTCAGCATTTCTAAGACAATTAATGAGTTGCTTCATTAACGTCCAGCTTACCTGACTGATGGAGCCCAGCGCTCAGGAAGGGCACTCTGTGTGGGTAACACCCATTAGCTTAAGCCTCTGTCCTTGAGCTCTAAGTTAGTGCATACTGCCTCATGTTTGCTACAGGGTAAAGAACATGCATCAGTAGCAATATTTATAAATTCTTGTGGTGCTTCTGGAATGTATTAGAAGGAATTAAGCCTTGCCAGCTCCCAAGGCAGTGCTTTATGGCTGTAGCACCCTGGAACATTGATGCATAGCCAGGAGCTAACAGCAGCTCAAGCCTTTCCATAGGGTAACACCTCAGATGAGCTTAAGTGCCTCCAGCTGGAGCAGCTGCCTGAGGGGCTGCATTTCTGCCCCATGGCCTGGGAAGGGAGGCCCAGTGAGGGGGTGACTGCAGCAGCCAGGTGTGCCCCGTCACATCAGCCAGGTGTGCCCTGTCACATCAGCCAGGTGTGCCCCGTCACATCAGCCAGGTGTGCCCCGTCATATCAGCCATGTGTGCCCTGTCACATCAGCCAGGTGTGCCCTGTCACATCAGCCAGGTGTGCCCCATCAGCCACCAGCAGCCAAGGCCCTGATGGACAGGGGCTGTGCAGCAAAGAGGCTGGGCTGGGGGTGTCATGTGGTTGCAAGGTCAGTGGGTGAAGGAGCTCTGGGACGTGGCCTGGACTGTGCTGTGCTGTGCAGTCAGGTAGGGGAGAGACTTTTTATTTTTTCCTTTTCCTCTTCTGGTGAGTTGTATTATAGGTGTGTAGAGAGCTGCCATTGTCTCAACAGGGCTCTGAAGCGTTAGGAGGCCTCGGTGGCCAGGAGGTGGCTGCAGGTGCTGGCAGTGGGTGGCCAGGAGGTGGCTGCAGTCCTGTGGCTGGACTGAAACGTGTGTGCACTGTGAGGAGTGCTGGGCAGTTGGGATTGTCCTGCAGAGCTGGTAAAAATGCTCCCTGTGGGTGTTAAGGATTAAAATGTAATTGACTGTTAAACTGTAGCCATCTGGAGCTATGGTGCTTGAATTTGCCTGCATTGAGATGAGTGTTGGTAGCTTTGAAAAAGCCGGGGTTGTTCAGAGACAGCAGAGTCTAGATGATTTGTCACTGAAAAAGAAATATTTTAAAGACTCTGAAAATGAACAATATGTATTGCTAGATTGATGATGTATACAGTATTCATAGGCTAAGAAGTATTTTAGGCTTTCAGTAGAAGACAGGTATTTGGTTTATCTTTTCCTCACAACGTGACTGCCAGGTCCTGTAGAGCCCCCGTGCTAAGTAACATCTTGCTGTGACACGTAAGGGCTTGTTAAGCTGCGCACAGTGCCTGTCCCTGCGCTTGAACCTGCGTCAGAGCAACATCTGGGCAAACCTTGAGCGTATCAGTGTGCTGTGGATTAGCAGTCTGGGCTCGTCATCAAACCCATGTCCGTGTGTGGCCACCCTGACGCACGGGGTATCACAGAAGATCCCAACCTTGAATAAACGGGCAGGATGGGGAGAGCAGTGGGAAATGCCTTTCAGGTAGCGGGCAGTGAAGTTTTAATGGGCAGGGAATGCCAACATGCGCAGCCTTGGGGGCTGCCGCAGCCCTGGCAGCAGTGTTGGCTGGGCTGACCTTCCCTTTCCAGCCCTGCGGGACAGGTGATTCGCACAGCTCGGCTTGGGCCCAGGTCCTCGGGTAAGGTTAGCAGAGTGAAAATGGTCTAGCTGGATCTGCTGTCAGGGGCACTCCAGGTGTGCTCAGGAGCTCCTGCCTGGAGCCTGGGCAGGTGCCCAGCTCTAAAGGACAGGCTCTGGTTTTAGATATCTTCATTGAATACTCTCTTCAGCACTGTGTAATCTGGAAAGCTTCCATCTTCCAGATCAGTTTTCTTGATTAATGTTTAAAGGAGTACTTGTCTACTTGCTGCCTTTTATTCTCAAAGAGAGCCAGAGATGTTTTCCATGCGACCCTGTTAGGCCTGGAGCTGACCCTCTTGCCCACCCCGGTGTCCAAATTTGCTGTCATAATTAACTCATTACTGTGTTTCAACTTCAAGCAATCCTAAAATACTGGGTGAGACTAAAACTAAACTATGCTCTCAACATAGTCTTGTACTTCAAGAAAACCAAATGATGCAGTTTCTAACTCACTAATTAACATGGGCCATCATATTCAGAAGGGAAAACTTTGAGAACTTGAAATAGATTCAACATCTCTTAAACTTGTGTCGTATGCTGATCCAGGAAGGAGGCTTTCCAGGACATGGAAGGGAAAAAATATCTGTAGTTAGTAAAAGTAGCCACAGGGAGGCAAGAAGATCACAAGCAAGAAACTGCACGAGGCTTCCTAAAGTCTAGCAGCTTGTGAAGACAGCCTGGACCTGGGTTGTCCTCTCCGTGGTCTTTCAGCTTAATGCCACTGCCCTGCATAGTTTGAGAACTGCTGTAAGAAGCCAAGTGGTTAAAGCAGAAAAACTGAGCAGCCTCTTGCATCAACCTTTTCTACAAGGTGCAGAAATCATTTGCTGGCTGTCCTCTAACTGAAGGACTCTCAAGTTCAGGTTCTAAGAGAGAACAAAATGAACCATTCTTGCAAAAAGGCAATTGCTTACAGTCCTGGTTGTGGAAGGATGTCAGTGATCCAAGTCAGTATTATGCAAAGAGAAGATATCAGGGTGACCTGTTAATTCAGCCCCTTTAAACCACTTAAAAGAGGCCGATCAGAAAGAGCAGAGTTTATAGACAAAAGCAGTCTAAAAAGCAGTTTCTAATAATTATTTTTCTTATATGAACTACATCTGAGACTTTCATCATCCTTTGAGTACGTTATTTCGAAGTCTGCTTTATTGCAGCAGGATTCTAGAAACAGGACCTTCTCCCGTGGTAGTGACTCCCTCCTGCCCGATTTGGGGAACGGCGTTTGTGAGCGCTGGGCTGGTTTGGTTGGAGCCAGCTCGTCTGGGCGGCCGCTGCTTGTGGTGTGACTGAACGTGCGCCCAGTGCCAGGGCTGAGGAGAGAGCACCCAGCCGCTGCTCGTGGTGTGACTGAACGTGCACCCAGTGCCAGGGCCTAGGAAGGCGAGAGCAGCAGCTCTCTGCAATGACAGAAGCCCCTGTCCCCATGCGGCCGCCGTGATGCCCACCCAACCTGCACCCTGCGCTTCCTCGTGCACAAGGCGCCTGCTTCTCCTCTGTTCCTCGCCTGTGGCAACATAGGAGCCGACCCTACACTGAGGTCCTGGGGGAGGCAGGGGGGCAGCTCCTGAGCTTTGCTTCAGTAGAGCTGCTGGGTGACCTGTAGGGGAGCTGAGAAGCCCCCGGGACAACGTTCTGTAGAAGCAGTGTGTGAAATGGCAGCAGGTCACTTTGCAATTACTTGTTAATGTGACTGCAGGTGAGGGCTGGAGGGGAGAGGTCAAACCACAATTCCGTAACATTTGCTTTATCCAGAGCAAAGATTTATTCACTGAAAAGATTCCTACACATCCAGAACTTCATTAGCATAGAGTGCACTCCAAGTTTTCCTTATTTTTTTTTGTGCCAGTTGCATAAACTAATACAGAAACCTTTGTTAATACTAACAATTTTTAATTTAATAGCAATTCTGGAAGACACTCAGTTGATAGAAAATATAAAAAAAAAATTTACTGTACAAAGTTTACATCACATTTGAAAAGAAAAATGTCCATTTTCACCATGTTACAGACTCCATTTACATTCACTATTGACGTGTGGCTATTGTAGCAGCATTGTACAGCCAGCTTCACATTGACAAGTCTAAAATGACAGAGGCTTTTACCATGCTCTTTGCTCGTTCACATCTCTGCAGGAGGACAAGTGACCACCAAACCATGTGGTGTAATGGCCCCACCTGCTTGCACAGAGTCCAGCTCCACGGGCTTCAGGCCATTTCCACCTGCCTTTTGTCACAATAACCAAGCCCAGAGACAACGGTCAGTCCTTGCTATAAAACACTGGATCTTGGGGGCTGGCTCTGCCTTTAAAAGAGCAGTTTAGAGGAGCTAAACACAGGACCGAGATGAGGGTGAAGTGGCCTCTCAGTCGCACAGTTAAGGCAGGTTTTGAGCCTTCCCGCACCATGGCGGCAGCGCGGAGCTCGCGGTGGCTCTTGGAGCCCACGGATTCTCTAGGGCTGCTCCGCCATCTGTGTTGGGGAAAGCCTGAGGGTGCCTATTGCTGCCTGGGGCTTCCCTGCTCACAGTGCGGCCGATGCTGGGGAGAGGTAAGGAAACGCTCAGCGCTCGAGGCCAGACGTGGCTTCCCGCCTTGGGGGAGCCCTCGTGGCACAAATGAGCAGTGAGGAGGGGGCTGGGGCTGCTGCCACCTCCAGTGCCCAGAGGGAAATGGGTCCTCGGGAACTGGAGGCTGCAGAGCAACAAGTTGTTCTCAGTAGGAGTGATGCCAGAGGAGGTTTGTGCTGCCGAGCTCGTGGCGCGGCTGTTGCCAGGCTGTTTTCCCCACCTCAGGCTGTGCTATCACTATCCAGGCAGTACTTGTGAGGAAACAAATTCTGCCTAAAACTGACACTTGTGTGAGAGAGTGAGCAGCGGCAGGGTTAAACGCTGCTGTATGTAGAAGGGTCTTATTTGCTTAATAAAACAAAGTGGCAGGAGAGGGAAGATACTGAGTACTGCAGTGCCGTGCTGGGCTACCATCAAACCGGCTCGCTGTTTTACATTTGAGATGCATTTACAAACTCATTCCAGCACGATGCCCGTACAGGGAATGGCTGTAGACATGCGCACACAGAGCTGCTCTCTACCCAGCTGAACATGGGAATTTTTTGTGCCGTCGCCATCCCACAGTCGCCAGCCGGTGCTGCTGGCCCGGCTGCCTTGGAGGGGAGCAGAGCGCCACAAACGCAGCAGGGCACCAAAAGAAGCAGCCTCTGTGTCAGCAGTGTAATTAGGGCCCCTCTGGTGCCGGGGGGCAAGCAGGAGCCCTCACTGCACTGCCTACAATTGCTGGGTCTGCAAGGGGCCGCTGCGCCTGCCGCCTTCGCCGTGGTAACGAACGGGCTGGAGCCCCTTCAGCCTGTCCGTCAGGCTCGGGCGTGTGGTTTGGCCTTACAGTTATCTTCCTAGGTGCAAGGTCTGCAGGGCAGCACGGCGCTTTGGAAACGCCGCCGATGCAGGGCCTGGGCTGGGATGCGCCCGAGGCATCGGGCCGGGTTTGGCACCTGGGCTCCAGCGCTTCTCTACCCATGGAGCTGTAGCCAGGCCTAGCAGGGCACGCGGGGCTGGCAGTGCGCGGGACGCACGTCCTGCTCCGGGAGTCACCTGTAGCTGTCACGGGTGGTTCCAGCACAGCCCACAGGAGCAGGAGGTGCCCTCGGTTCAGCAAGCCCAGAGGCATCACCGCACCAGCCCCTTCCCTCTTGAGGCTGAAGGGGGATTTAAGGCAGTTCTTTGCTCAAAAGCTTTTCCCAGCCGCTTCCTTAAAGGTCAGTCATTACTGGAATGAGGAGCACACACAGCTCTTGCTGTGACGCTGTGCAGAGGAGGCCTCGCCTCTCTCTTTTCCCTGGTATGTAACCTCTGCGATAGCCAGCTCTGCCAGTGGCAGCCCCGCTGTGACTCCCTCCCCACAGCCGCGCAGCCCTCTGGCCACGGGCAACAAGTGCTTGGAGGCACCTCCTGTTTATGCCACAGATACAGCAAGGAACTAGAAAGAGTCTCTTTTTCAGTGCTGTTTGAATGGCGGCAGTTAAACTTGATTCACCTTTTATTATGCTTAAAAAAATATAGTTCACATGAGTATAATGTAAACATTGTTTATGTAGCTGCTGGTGCTCGGGCAGAACTCGGGCTGTGCGAACAAGAGGGAGGCCAGCCAGAGCTCAGCAGCCTCTGTGAAGGTTTCTGGTGCTTTGTGGAAGTAGCAGGTGGACCCCATGACCACAAGACATTACACACCACGCTATAGCTTTTGATTACTTGGTTCCAGGATTCCCAAGCCAAATCTTTCAAAACGCAGGACAACTTTGCTACTGTTAATGCTGAAAAGAGTGGGGAGGGAGAGGAGAAGGGGGGAAGAATTATTTTTAATTCCTTTTACAAAGCTAGAGTCCTATAAAAGGAAATAAAATAGGTTAGATTCTGATCTCGCACAACTTATCATCATGGCAGAGAGGTTTAAGTAATCACACAGCAAACAAGCAGCTTATTCATGCTAACTGCCTTACTGGAAAGGCAGCACGCAGCTCATCTGCCTCAAAGGGGTGAAGTAAAGCCTGGAAAACCAGGGATTTCTTTTTTCATAAATGTCTGCAGTGCATCAGATGCCTGACAGTTATTTTCAATGAGCACTGGCTTCCCTTGAGGTGGAAGGGGAAAAAAAGGATTTAAAGAATTTCTTTACGGGAAAGGAACATTTGAATAAGATGCTTTAAAAGACCCCACACTGTTCTTTTTCAGACTGCAGCAAGTTCATGGAGACACCATTTCCTCCACATTCAAACAAGCAAACAAAGCTGCTGTCACCGGGGCAGCTCCCGGGGGGCTGAGCAAGGCTCTGCCTGTCCGTGTCCCTAAGGGAGTGAAAAACAGCTCCCTACAACCAGGTTCTTGTCGCATCCTCCTTTGGCTCCAGCCTTTCACCCCAAAAGAAGTGCCTTTTTTTTTTTTTTTTTTTAATTGGGAATCAATAAAAAATGAGAAAAGACCTTTCCTAAAAAGGCACATATTTGCTATGCTGGGTACAGTTCTGCAAAGCCCCTAATGCTCAATCAGGCATTTTGTTCAGAGAAGATGCAATCAAAAGCCAATCGTGAAGTAGGAGCAGTTGGATTAGCGAGGAGGGCAGCACGGGGACAGGAAGGAGCCTTTGCTTCCCTGCTCCTCCAGGGCTGGCGCTCGCTCTGAGCCGCTGCAGCCACGGCCCCTGCTCTGCCCCGGCTGCCACCCACACTCCCAGGCCTCCCGCTGGGCCGCCCTGCACCCTTGGAAGTGCCCCGGATAACTCGGCACCTTCCCCTTCGGTGCAAGCCCCAGCCCAGCCCCAGAACCGGGGGGCCTGGCAGGCTGCGCGGCGGTAACGAGCCCGGAGCGGTAACGAGCCCGAGCCCCACAGGATGAGCGCAGCGCCAGGGAGTGGGCGGCACGCGGGAGCCTTCCCGGGAAGGGGGGAGCTGCCGAAACGCTTCGGGGGAAAGGCGGCCACCGTGTTAGACAGGAACTTCTCGCAGACAGTTGTTGTTATTGAAGCTAACAGCCCACACCAAGCAGAGAAAGGCGGAAAGGAGAATTCGGATAAAGTGTTGATTATGTCCGTGGGTTAATTTGGTCTGGTTTTGGTGTTTTGTTTTAAATGGAAGGTGATTGTCCGAGTTGCCGATTAGGATACAACACATGGAAGCATGCAAGGTGGAGCCCGTTATTGCACCAGTAGCTACAACCTACAAAGAAACAGGGGAGGGAAGGGAAAAAGACACCATGAGAATTAGTTATCAGTTACTTAAAGCAAGCCTTTGAGAAATACATATTATAAAAGTGACACCAAAATAAAGCACAGGGTTAGCGCAGTGTTTCCGGAAGGATTTCTCATAGGGGATGTGAATGTTTCTCTAGTTTTGGTCTGACTGACATGGCTACAGGGAATCTCCCAGGTGTAACCTGCCTAAAACAGTTTGCCAGGGCTGAATGTAAGGGAGCTGCCTGCCCCTTCCTTTCACTGGGTGCCAGCCGAGCTGTCAGTGTTGGTAATGAATACTGACACTTAAAATATTTCTCTGCTCACAGCATGCAAGGAGCAGGGGTGTTAATGGGCGCAGATTTACATGAACTGGCGTTTCCTGGCAGCAGGAAGAGTGTCCGTCTGCCTAGGGAAACTAATCAGGATAACGGCTGCATTAGGTGTAATTGCACAGATCCACAAGCTGTTCAAGAACAAGGTCTTATGGAAACGCTACTGCTAAGTAAGCGCTTGGCAAATTTAGGTCTGAGCGCCCAAACGGGGAGCATTTCCTCCTGCAGCCATTCCCGGTGCAGCGCCGAGGACGGCGCAGGGGCCGGGCTCCACGGGGTGCTCAGCAGCGCCAAAGCCCTCGGCACAGGCAGTGACCCCACGCAGCGGCGCCCGCTGTGCATGGCAGTGAGGGTGTGAGAGCGTCCATGCACAAAACCCGAGGGCGTGGGGGTCCTGCAGCACGGAAAAAATACCCCCAAAGGCCTCTGGCACACTGCACACACGTTACGGTTTGATGAAAACTTATAAACTAGCACCCTCCTGTGAGAGAGTGGGGACCAGATTTACAAGAAAAAAAGTCACAAGTGAGGCTGAATGAAGGGCCCGGGCCGCAGAGCTGAGAAGCACTCGCTCCAGGAGCTGGTGCTGCAGAGCTGCTGCTACAGCCGTGTCCAGGATAGGGCTTAAGCGTGTGGAGCAAGAGCGGCTGGGCACGAGCCGGGGCCTGCTCGGGGTGCCGAGGCGCCCGCGTGGCAGAGCCGGCCCTGCTCGGAGCCTGGCCGCGTCTCCTGGGCCGTCCTGCTCTGCTGCGCTGCCTTCTCGTCGGGTTTTAATGCTGACAACTGAAGCACTAGAACCATTCCCATTCCAGTTAGAAGTTTTTAGATATCACCCTGTGTTAGGAATCCTGATAATGTTATGGATATTGCACAACAGACAAAAGGTGAGATTTTCAACCAAAACTTGAAACAAACCACATCTGCTAAGGCATAAAATGCCATGATAATTGCCATCCAAGCAAACAAAAGTACTTAGGTAGTTATGGTAAAATACTGCAGGAAGATGAAGTGTTACGGGATTAAGGGAGTAGATTAAACATCAAAAAGGAAAGAAAAAAGAAAATAAGCATTAGAGGTCTGGCTGATGAAAATAAATGGTGAAAACACTACTTGGTGACTGTGCACTGGCTGCAAACACGTCTGGTTTCCCATAGATCTTGTTTTTTAAGGACTAAAGCACCAAGGTCACCAAAGCATATCTTGTCTGAAGAAAACGTTAAGACCTTCCTGATGCTGGGCTGGCCTCCCTAGGCTGGCGTTAAACACCGCCCCCGGGCAGGCCTGGGCACTGCCGCGGGAGCTCGATGCAGCCTGGGGGATAGGGGCGCAGGACAGGGCTGGCGGCCCAGGCGCTCCCGGGGCCGTTGGCTTCTGCCTTAGCCAGGGAAGGGCCGCGCGGGAGCACGGGCGGGAGCACCTCGGACTGGGAGGGCGGTCGGCTGGGAGGCGCACAGCTTTGGGCCCTGTCAGCCCCTGCTAGGGCAGTCCCAGCGAGAGAGCCATTTATGCTCTGCTCTGATCTATCACAGGAGGCAGCAGCCATGTGTTTTTGAGGGATTCGTCCAGTTTAGACAGTTTACAAATGCACAAGATCTTATAAACTATGTTTTCCCCCTTTGCAACAAAGGACGTGACTGTGGGAGCATAGTGAGCTGACAAGGATTTAAGCTGATGTTTCAGTATTTATCTTTATTTGGTCCAAATCTTGATGTGACTCCAACTTACGTGCAGTCTAGACACTGCAGCCTGCTACTGGCTGTCAATTTACTGTGTGTATCAAGCAATTGAGAGATTCCGGAGATAATTACCACTTATTTTGCTTTTCTTCAAAGTCAATTATTCTGAGTCAGCAGTAATGCTTCATTTATTTATCTGCCTGCGTGAACGGGGCACTCTTCCATGAAAAAGAGGAGGGTTTTCTCCTGCCTACGTGCTCCTTGGAGGAGGCTGCACACTTAAGGTTTGCTCTTCCTTGGCAGCTCGGGTTCAAGGGCAGACGGTGACATGCAGCGCAGGCCATTTCCAGGCCCGCTAGTAGATCCTCCCTTGGAAACCAAACATGCAGCTGAGCAAGTAAGGATTGAAAGGAGGGAATCTGTTGCAATAGAAATTTAACTGTGTGAGTAGAAATTTCAACTGTGTGAAACGAGTGCGTGTTTTATTGCCTAATTTCCTAATAACTAGAGACGCAGAGCAGTGTGCTATTACTGTCCTAGCAGAGGTCTGACAGCTCCCAGAAAGGCAGGTAAAGGACAGAAATTATCATGTAGCAAACTGGGCAGCAGAAGCTTTCTAAGAGGCAGCGGGTACTCACTCTGCAGATTTCCAGAAGTGCCCTGGGTGGGAGAGCCGACGATTCAATTTTGGCAGCTTTTCGAGCATATCCATAAGGACAGTGAAGCTGGGTCTCTCACTAAGATCAAACGACCAGCACGCTGAGAGAATTTCCTGCAAAGGATATTTGTGATTCATTTTATATCCCCAGTCAATTCATAGGTTAATCCCCCGTCCACTCCGATGTTAACTAGTCATCTGAAGCTGCTGCTTGAGCACTCTGACCTGTGGGAGCCCAGTTGGAGATAGAAACAAAAGTCTTGCGTGTTCTTATTGATGAGTACTCTGGATAGTTGTGGACGTCCAGTTACGCGTGATGGTTGTGGGCAGAGGCCAATACCGATCTGGCAGCTAATTCTAACATGTTCCCTGTCCTGCTCATTTGCTTGAGCACTGCGGTGAGATAAACCTCTTTCAGCAGCTCCCTTTTCCCCAGCATCCCTGGTAAACAACTGCAAGGATTCCTGCAACTTAGGTACTTACGTTGACTTCCTTGCCCAAACTAACTGTTGAAAGGACTTGTTTCATTCCTTCACCACTCCCGATTTGCCAGATAAGTGCCTCTGCAGGCTGGTTTTTGAAAGGCCATTCTCTTGCTTGGAGCTCATACCACACAGTCCTGAAACATCAACAGACACATCAAGGCTTGGTGGGCTCTGACGGCTGCAATTGCTTCACGCAGGCTCTGCGAGGGCAGCACGTTGTGCAGCAAATCGGTCCCGTCCCGCCACCCGTCACTGCCAGCCCACGTCTGCTGCCTAGGAAAGGAGAAGGCCTCCTGGTGCAGCCTTGAGAAGACCACCAGTGACCTGCACAGCACCGGTCTCTGACAATTCAGCGAGCTACATGCTGCTCCTGTCCATTTCTTACCCAAAAGCATAGACATCGGCAGCTTTGGAGAAAGGCAGCTTGTCTTCATCCTTCCCAGGGGCCATCTCACGAACGATTTCAGGGGCCAGGTAACATAACCAGTCATGAGGCAGCTTCAGTTCATTCTCTCTCCTGAGTTCAAGATAAAGAAGTGGTTCTGAAAGACTACTTCCAATTCAGAACAGTGCAGAGCCCATACCTGTGCCTCAGCTACTACCTCCATTTATTCAACTGTTCTGGCTGACATCTATTTCCAAGTTTATTGCCCTGTTAAAAAACATCTGCATCTTGGCCTGTAACTTTCTAGTCCTGTGCTGCTGAAATGTAAGCAGGACGTTAGAGGAAAGTGCAGATTCCCAAATGTGTGTATGTACAAAACCGACTGACACCACTTGCTTGCGGCATGGCAATGAATCTAAATAAAGTCCCCTGTTTGTTCACAAGTTGTAACTATGGAAGCGGACCCAGGCCTGACCTTTCCACTTACCTTCCTTCCTGAACCACTCCCGAAATTCCAAATAATCCGAAGTCAGTGATTACAACTTTCCCGTTGTCATAGAAAACATTCTTGGATTTCAGGTCTTTATGTACAATCCCCTTTGCATGAAGATAGCCCATGCCCTGGAAGAAAGTTTATTTCATTTGGAGATGTACATTTTTATTTGGTGCTCTGCTGTGCAGGGTGCCCTGCACCCAGGCTGCTCTCAGGAGCTCTCTCTCTCTCTCTCACTGCCTGCACAAGTGAGTTCTTGCACGTGGGGATGCGGCAGCTGCCTGATTTCCACAGGGTGCAAAGGAAGCCTGCGAGGAAGCAGGTCTCAGTTCAGTGCTTCACTTGGACTTGTTTCTGATCCCCTGCATAGCAGGGCAGCTGGGAGGTTGCAGGGGGACCCTCTGGGCATTACGTGCCAGGAGCCCTCCCGAGTCCTAGGAATTCTGTATGCCTGAGAGCAAGGAATAACTGACACAAGCTTGTGCAGCAGTGGACTAGGTAAATCCATGAGGTAAGTGGACTACTGGAAAGGTAACCTGTCCTGCAGGTATTCATGTCTTCACGATTCCCTTCATCTAAATTCTCCATTCCCAGCCTCTTACTGATAACCAAGAGTCTCATTTCTGATCTTTACTGTCCCTTCTGCACCACCTCCTGGCGGTGCAACACACTCACCTTAATGATCTCCTGGGCTATCTGCCTGGTTTTGTTAATATCCAGGGATATTTTGGGGTCCCTCACAAATGAGTGCAGGGTCCTTCCTTTGCAGAAGCTACAGGAAAGAGAAACAAGATTCTTGAAAAACATTTCCAAAATGCTGGAGGGAAAAAAACAAAAGAGTTAACACTGCATATTCAGTTGGAGTTCTTGGCCCAGTGATGGAATTGCAGCCCTCTTCCCACTGCTAAGGCCCTTACAAAGAAATTTAAGGACCAGAGTGATTTACAGCTCTGTGTGTGTGCAAAGGACGCCTGTCGGCAGGAAGTCTTCAAGGATACCGAGCGTTTCTTCTGAGAGCATTTCTCAGGATCCCGTTCTAGGCCTAAGCTCCAGGAAGCAGGAGCCCTGCGCGTGTCCGGAGCTCATGCTCCGCACGCCTGGTGCCCAGTTCCGGGGTCCTCCAGGCGCCACTCGGAAGCGCTCGGGGTCAATGGCCCTGTCAGGGCCGGGGGAGCTCGGATTCACACCCCCAACACCCAGTCGAACCTGCAAAAGGGGCAGAAGCTCAAGATCTACCAGCATCGCATCACTCATCATCTCCCTAATCAGGCAGGGGTCCAAACTGGGGCATGCAGCATGTTCAAACCCTTGAAGCTATCCTTTCTCCACTCTTTTTGGCCAGAAAAATGCGTTTTTATTGGGTTGATTGGCCAGTCTGCCCTGTGGTCTACATTTGCAATCTTTCAGCCTGGATGTGTTCATGTCTGCCATCTCCTGACTGCAGCACGAGCTTTATAACCAGAAATAGTTGGATAAGAAAAGATGTCCTCACCTGGTAATGATTGCTAAATGAGGAGGGTTCATGCATGCTCCCATGAATAGTACCACGTTCTCATGTCGGGTCTGCCTGTAGTTCATCACCTCCTTTTTAAAGAGCTTGAGATGATCCTGGTTGTTTCCATCTATCTCCAGCAGCCTGATAGCCACTTCTCCGTGCCATTTGCCCTTGTAAACCTTCCCCCAGCGTCCCTGACCGATAGGGTCCCCCAGCTCGATCTGTTCGAAGGGAATGTCCCACTCCTGCAGGTAGACACTGGTTTGGCTGGGTTTGCGATAGATCATCCCTTGCAAGTGTGGTCGTCTGTTTGGCAAGTCTTCCACCTCATCCTCATCATCTTCAGGTTCTGATTTATTTGTCTCTGGTTCTTCCACCTGGTTCACAAGTAATAGGAGGGAAAAATATGTCAGTGTGCTGTCTGAGGGGCAGCATCAGCCCACTGGACAATGCAAAGACTGTTCTGAGAGAAGGATTTTAATGGATTGGCTGTAAACTTGTCCGTGTGGCAATGCTATTGATCACTTCAAAAGGAAGAGTCAAGAGCCTCTTCAACTAACCCCAAATTTCTTCTAGGATTATTACACTTATTCCTTGGGCTTTATTCAGAATTTCAGTAGAATTCAATGTAGAATTTCATGGCCACAACTTTCTATCTGCTCTTGTAGCACAGCAGTTGTGATTGTACAAAAGGGTAAACCAGAAAACCTACCTCTGCTTCGCAAGGAGCTCCATCTGTGTCCAGCAGATCAGCAGCACTAACAAGAGAAGCAAGATACAGTTACAGCAAAAATAATACCCACATATCCAGGTAGGGGTGGGCTGCTGCACATCCCCGGAGGGGAGTGGAAGGGAGTAAACAGAGAAGAGATCTTGACAGCAACACCGTAGGCTGGAGACCATGACTGCTGTGCCTAGCAGAGAGGGGCTTCTAAGCTTTACTTTGCAAAGTGAAGGACGAAGACTTGAAATGAAGACAAGGAGAGCAGTGTGGCTACAGCACTAGCAGCAACACTCCGAAACACCTACAAAGGGCTAAGTAATTGCGAGTGCTAGTGAAGTGGATTTAAAAACTTTTGCATGTCCTGCAATTCCCAGTGTTTTAGGTGTCCGCTTCCAGCAGAGTGTACTGAGCTCTTTAAACTGTAAAACTTGTAACTTCTGTTTCTTTGGATACTTCTGAGCTGGGGAACTCACACAAAAGCAGAACCACATATTAAAGGCATCAACTTCTTATTCTCTCATTTGAAGCAAATATCACGCTCAGCTTTATAAAAGTGCCAAGAGCAGTACCATCCCTCCGACTAAAATAAACCCTTAAGTCTTCAGAGGGGAAGTTGAGCAGGTTACTTAGGGTTTGACCAAAACATACTGCTTCCATGTCGAGATCCGAAGATTATCAGGTAAATGCTAAGCAAAGAAAAGAATTAATAATACTTACTTAGTGTTTTCAGATGTTTCTGGATGCTGTGCTACTTGTGCAGGACTGGAAATTTCTGAGAAAATAAAAGCATTTGTGATACATATTTTGTACTTTACTCCCTTATAGGTCTGAAGTTTTAACAGTTGTAAAAATGAATATTTGCTTTTTATTCACAAATTATAAAGTAACTGAACTATAGACTATAGGATTTTATATCTTTATTTAAAACTGTGCTTATCTTCCACAGTACTTACATGTCTGTGTACTGACCAAGCCCAATCCTCTTCCCATTCACTGACTGATCTGTAACATCTTGTAAGATACTCCTTGTCTGTAATCGGCTCACGTTCCTTTAAATTGCCTTAGACAGTCAGAAATGCTTAACTCCTTGCAGAACCAGGACTACATTTGTGCTGCAGGTCATGCACTGCAACTGCCTCTGCTGTGACCGAATCACCAACCCGCAGGAAGTTCAGCTTGGGCTGCAAAGCCATCCAGAATACAGAGCAAATACTCTGTACCTTATATTTGACATCACCAATTCTCAAGCAGGAAACAAGCTGTTCCCAAAGAGTCATTAAGAATTTCATTTTATATAGGTTAGCTCAGTATTCCTGAATGAGTGGCCATTTTTACTAGCTAGATAACATATCCCTGCAGAGGCAGGGAAGTTTGCTTTTTAAAGGAAGAACATGAGTGTGTGCAGAATCCCATAGCAAAAATCTGCTCTTATGCTACTGAATATTAGGTGTTTTATCCTGGTACATAAATCACACTGCATTAGGAGAAGGAGGTCTGAATTGTCTGATTTATATGCTAAGATAAGAGGAAGCTTTGCTTTAGATACATCTTTGTTTGAAAAGCAGAATCATCATTCTCGGGCAGCATGCGCTAGTTTAAAACCAAGGGCAGCAAACAAGCACAAGTTCACAGGTTGCAAACAGGCAGCACAAGCTGTTAGTAGAATCAACTCACCTGGGAAGATAAATTGTTGTCTATGCTGAATGTAGTAGGCAGCTTTTCCAGAAAGAAAAAAAAAAAAAAAAGAGGGAAGGGAAGGGGGCAAGACAGGAAAAAAAAAGTCCGGTGAAAAAAACAAGTTAGCGGATCATCAGCAAGTGCCCCCACGCAGTTGATGCATTAGTCCCAACTCTCTGTTGGGAAACAGATTAGTAAATTATCAACTTGCTTGAGGGGGTGAATCTCAGCACATGCATTTTTGGAAGGCTAAGGTGATACACAACCATCCAATGAAAGCTCTATTACCGATAAACAAACAGCTTGGAAAAATAATGCCCGTGGACTTCAAGGGACATAGAACCCAGGGATGCTGACAGCAGAGCCTGGTGAGAGCCCTTGTGACGCTTCAGTGCTCCCCTTGCCTTCACTTTGAGCTCTTCAGAAACACCCCTATGAAACTGAAGCTCATGAGCCATCTGCAAGCCAGTTTCATTAGGCTGATAAAATTCAGTGGTTTCAGTAGAATTCTTTACTAAACTCAGGCACTGATTCTGCTCCATCTGAGTTCTCTGAAATAGAAACTTTAACTCAGAGACCAAAGGCTTGATGCAAAATGCAGCCATGTGAAAGGCTGGATGTGGCAGCTCTGGGGTGGCATGGGACTTCATTTCCAGGTAGAAGGAATTCAGTTTATTCTTGCTATGTAAGCCTTTGCCCTTGTCAGGGATATTTGCCTCCGGCAACTTTGGTAAGGACTGCACGTTTACATCCTTAATCTATAAACTATGTAGGGTAAATTTTTTATCGCCAGAGTTGTATGACAAATGCCTGAAAATGAGTGTTAGTTGTTGGTTGTCTTTGGAAGGAACTGGTGAGTCTTCCAGCTCTCCTTTTCACGTTTTGCTCTAGCAGTCAGCTTGCTCATGATTCAAAGCCACTGGCAGCCAAACAGGGCAAGCAGCATGCATTGCAATACAAGGAGAAAATGGAGGAGCAGATCGTTAAAAAGGAGAAAACTGAAAGATCAGATTATGTAAGAAAGGTGCTGGCACTCCCCTCTAAATAGTTTCCTGAAAAAGTACATTTTATTGTTGATACCAGTTTAAAATTGGTAAGAATAGACTCTTTTGTTGGCTAACTGATTCACCTTCATACCTAGTATAAAATGCAACCATGTTTTCAGAAACCTACGACTACCTAGGAAGTCTTGATCGGCCTCTTCTTTCATGGAGGCCTCTCTGATGTTGGCAATTCTCCTGAAAAAGCAGCCTTACCAGGGAAGTTAAAGCGTCCATCCCTCTGGCCCATGGGAGATGGGTTCGGGGGAGGCGTTGCACTGGGAGGGTTGGAAGACTGGAAGGGTGCTGGGGAAGATGGTGTGGAGGAGGTTGTAGAAGAAGGGTTACTGCTGGAGTCCAGGTGGTTTATTGCTGGTGGGTGCTCCTGCAAAGCAAAGTCCCTGGTGAGAAAAGTTCTCCTCAGCATTTACTGAACAAAGTGAGCTGATTCCAGCCTGCTAGAGCATATGTTTCCTAAGGGTGCAGGGGCTGGAATGATGCATGGCCTATTTTGTATGGAGGAAAGTCTGTCTGCAAAGGGAAGGCTCACATGGCAGCAGGTTGGTAGCTGTGCAGCAAGGAGCTGCTGGCCACCTGCCCCAGGGTGCCTCCTTAGGCACGTGCAGACATGAGAGTCACCCCGGCCACCTGGTACCTTTTTAGTTAGTGCCTTGGGAAGAGTTCCAAACTGCGGCTCCGTCGGTCTGTCCACAGGGTTGTTGATATCTGAAGGGACAGACTCTGTCCTCCTTATTTTTGTTACTGAAAAACAGGTTAGGGAAGAGAGAAGGGGCAGATCAGATTAATCAGATTTCTAATTCTTGTGGTATTATCAATTATGCAGAAGTATTAAGACTTTGTAGAAAACTTACTGGGAAGGAAGGATATTCTACAAGCAGGTGCCTCTTTAGTGCACTTGTTATGACATTTTAACCTGGAAGAGAAAGACTGCATGTTAAATAGCCAGGTGTTCACTCCCCAAAGAGGCAGCCTCCTCTGCTGTGCATCCGCTAACCCCAGCGCGCAGGAAAGCTCTGGGGCCCCGCGGGCCCGGCCATTCATGACCACTACGTATGTCACTGGCCTTAAAGACAGATACGTATCTTAGCATCTCATTTATTTTAACTAGTTTCCTTCATTGATTCCTATCATGAAACTGAAGAGTGCTAAAAATCTTAGTGCTGTGGACAGACAATCACGTCACAGAGTCAAAAACTGGACTCCTCACCCCTAGTCAGGTATCCAGCTCCCACTGGGAGAGCTGGACCAGGCAAGATCAGGCAGGAATCCCTTGTGGCAGGGAGCTAAATTGGTCCCTCCATATGTCAGGCTCCAGCCAAAATACAGGTCATGCCAACACATCCTTTGCCAGTTCAGAAGCTGACTGAAAAGAATGTATCACTGCGAAGAGTGCATCTCATCAAGAAATATATTTGGTGCTGGCAAACATTCATGAATCAAAACGTAAAGTTCTTTTGTAGAAGATCTGTGTGCTCACCTGCAGTACTTACACTTCACCCCGAACATCATGCTTTTCTGACAGACTTGGCAAATCTGAGACAACCAAGACTTCGTAGAGAACCTAGGCAGAAGAGAGGGGGAAAAGATGTCAGCCAGTGTCTACGGAAAACGTGCAGTTTGGAGGAAGGCAGAGCCAGGCTGTAGTCCCAGCTTTTCTAAGAGGGATAAGCAGGACTGCGAAGGGGCTTCTCTCGCTTCTCTAATGAGAGCCCCTGGGTTCCCCTGCGGCCCGCGGAGCACGTGCCACTCACCTGTGTGTCACGGCGAGGCCAAAGTCTCTTCGTACCATTTGTGGGGATCCTTGGGAGAGCTCTGGGAGAACAGAATTGTGGTTAGGGAGGCATTAGTCATGAGGGGCCTTGCCAGGCTGTGCAGAACTAAACACAGCACCTACAGTGAAGGACTAGTAGCTGTGACACTGCTAGCTGCACAGCTGGGACTGGCCTTCTGCTCTAAAGTGACCACATGCTTCTCTTTAATTTGGTTTTCACAGAAATCAGGTAAAGTAAGATTTGGTGGGGGACTCAGATTTCATCCCTCGTATTCTTGTTAAATATTTTTCTTTTTGTTTTATGTTTATGTCTGCCCCATAGGGATGCAGAGAGGAAGTCTGCCCCTTTTGGGGATGCAGCCATTCCAAAACCAAAAAGCAGAACAAACAGGTTTTAAATTTGTCCTCCCAATAGGGATTCCGATTTCTCAATCTCTTACTCTTCAAGGAAACTAAATGCAGTGCTGAGACTTACTAGAAGCTGGAAGTCAGACACTTCCTTCGAGGTGGTTTACCAGCAGTATTACTGTCTGTTAATTTTCAGGCTAGGTCAACAGATTTCAAGGTATTTTTTTACGATGAGAACTATATTATCTCTGTTTTATATATATGGAGTCAGTGTGACCCAGAAGAATACCGAGATTTGTATGTGATCATTTAACAAGTTGATAAATGCAGAAAAGGAGATGCAGACTCCAAAATGTGGCTGGTGCTCCAGGAGTTACAGCACAAGGCTTCCTAGCAAAGCTCACCACTAGGATTCTGCTGTATTGCTGCATTAAATGTATTGCCACATTGCAAATCCAGAGAGGACCCAATCTGCAGCACAAACAGGGCTCAAGGCCGGACAGTGCCACTGCTTACAGACAACCTGTGCCTCTCTCTGACCATAGATGGCACTAGATTCTTTTTTATAATTATTCCAGTGAATTTTTTAAGCCTATGATTTTAAGCATCTGTAATAAATAGTTGTTTTTTGAAGGAACATATTTGCACAAAAATCATCTAGTTTGGTCATCCAAACCTACAGTGAATTAATCATATTAACATCAGCTAAGATTGCTAAACCTTTACATTTTCATTTCACTTTCTTTTGTCTTTATACTTTTTCATTTTTTCAGGTAATTCCTGGGCATTAAATACACTTGTAAGACTATAATATCCTTATAAATTTTTATCCTTAAAAGGAGGGTGAGTAGTTTTCAGTTAGCCCACAGCTCCTTACATTAGCCTCAGGGTTAACATATTTTGCCTCTGTCAGGATGCCCATAATCATGTCAGGAGAGCTAAATTGTTAATGCTAGTGTATTGCCGGGATAAAAGCACAAGTCCTAGTCCTGCCAGTCTTTAAATATATGAGTAGTCCCATTCCGTCACCTGCTGAACTGTTTCTGCAAAGGCTGCATGCAACCACCCAACTTCATTATGCAAAGAAACTTAGCTCCGGATCTCCAAAGAAATGAACTTACAGTGTGTCTAGTGCTAAGAGACACAGACACTCTCTGAGCCTCTAGATGATCAATTAGAACCAAAACTAAAACCTTGCTCTGATCCTTAAAATATCTGTATTCCTTTTTCTGCTCCATTCATATGAAGAACTAGCAGGTCCAAACAAGGGCCCTGTGAGGATCCTGCAGCTCTCGCACAGGCCACGCTGGGATACGAGGCCCTGTTGAGGAGCTCCCAAAGTTGCTGAGATGCTGCAGGTGACTGACAAGGATGGGGTCCTCCCTCCCAGGCAGTGAATCGAAGACAGACTGTGAAAATCTCTTACCGAACCTAGAGGAAAACAGAGAAAAAAAAATTAGCCATTCATTGTATGAGACAGGATAGAGAAACCCAGCACGTCCACTCCACTCCAGCCCAGAGGACAACAACTGTCAATGGAGCCGGGACGCCAGCCCGCTGCAAGGCTCTGCAGAGGTGCCTCCTTCAGGGGAGTCCTCCAGCTGCTGCTGCTCTTAGCAGCCCGTTCAGTAGGAGCTGGATCACAGCAGGACCAGGTCTTACACGGAGCTTCAAAACAAAGCTGTGTGTTGGCCACAGCTCTTTTCCGTTCAAGGTCCCCCTTTTTACCGCTCCCAAATGGGAGCTGCTCAATTGCTGTGTCTGGCAGCGCTTTGCAGGCTGTGGCACGTAGCTCACCCGCGCTCGCAGGGCCTCGTCGCGATGACCCTGCAGCTGCAGCCGCCAGGGCAGCACCGTGGCGCCCAACGGGACCAGGCCCTGCGCTCCGAGCACCAGCGCCCACGAGCGCCCTTCCACTCTCAGCTGGTTCCTCTATGTAACAACGCAGTTTTGCAGTGAGGTCCTAGTCAACAGCCTCTCTGAACAGGTCCTGGAGGTCACAGAGTTACATAAGACACAACAGCCTGGTGCCAGTTACAGAATTTGGATCCTGATTTACGTTTCTCCATCACTTAGTGAAAGCTAGGGTCTGCAGAGGCACATTTCTCTCCCAGTTCACCTGTTAGTTCAGTGTTAGATTAACACCTTTCAGCCCATATATCCCCAAAGAGCAGATCTTAAAGCCTGCATCAATCCAAAGAAAGATACAGCTTGAGAGCCATTTGTTTTCTTACAGAGGTGTAGTTGTTTATACTATAATAAATGAAGGCTTCTTTAAAGCTCACACTAGCAGCTAAAGTCCTAGAACATCGTGTTGACAGAGGGTCTCAGACTACAGCAAAACCAGGCCAGGCAGGCAGACCCCAGCTCTTCTAGAGAGCATCAGAAGTGGGGCCATGAGCAGAGCCCAGCAGCACCCACAGGGAAGGAGGGAGTGTCAGGCTTACTTTATTGGAGGAATATCGTCTATCCTGTTGCCCAGCTGTGATTCGTGGGACTTGCTCCTTGTGAGCGTTGGAAAGTTCGGTAGCAGCTGAAAAACCTTCCGGCAGGGGGGCGGAGGAGTCCGTGGTGGCTTCACCTTGTGCCGCCTCTTGGCTTGAGGAGTGGTGGGGGGGGTGATGGTGATGCTGTGAGGAGTCCTTGGCGTTAACCTGCCACTGTGTGTGGGGAAGGTAAAGGGGTCCAGGAGGTTATCTGCATAGATAGAGGGTCCGTGGCTCGAAGCAAGAGAGTCCGAGGGCGGGATTGTGGACACGGATGCAGAACGTGCCTGGCCGCTGCCCCTGCTCGGGTGCAATGCAGGGCTGGGGGTCCCCGGCGGTGCAGAGGAGCAGGGGGGCTCTGGCGGGCTCGTGGAGCTGTTCTCTCGATGGCTCTCCGCAAGATTCATCAGCGGGTCGTCCTTCAGCTCCCCACCTGGCCACCAACCAGAGCAGGGTTAGTCAAGGGGGTCACCGTCTCCACGGACGGCGCGCGAGGCAGACCAGTGTTTGCATCCTCTGTCTCACGTCCACGATGGTGTGAGAGGGGAAAGTTACTCTGTTAGCCAGCTGGATTCCTAAATCCCACTGTATGGGCCCGAGAAAGGCGCTGGACAGGGCACGGGGAGAAGGGAGGAGCCCCAGGCACCGCTTGGGCACCTCTCTCTGCGACACGTGAGCGCTGCCAGAACTTACCGGTGCCGGTGTGGGGGGCACGGCAGGGCACAGCGGGCAGGGAGAGCGCAGCAGCGCTCAGCACCAGCCACTGTGCTGGCGCGGGCCCTTGGAGCCGCAGCTTGGCCAGGGACACAGAGCGGGGCACAAAGGAAACAAAGCATCACGCGGGGTGCGCGGGAGCCCAGCGCTCGGCGCTGCAGGCCGCAAGTGCCAGGGCACCTCTGCGTGCACAGGGAAACCCACATGCTGGCGCCTGCAGGCAGCGGAGCCGGAGCCCGAGCCGGAGCGCAGTTACTGCGGCGACCGCAGAGCTGCAGCTCCGCACTGTAACTGCTTGCCTTAATTTCAAGCATGTCCTTAACCATTTACAAAAATCAAGATGGAAAGTCAAGGCTTCAAGCCCTGAAGTTATATTGACAGTGAGTGGTTGAACATACCTAGTTTCAAAAACAGCCGTCATACCTCTCAAAACACCAAACATTTTTAAAGGAAGGGAGACAAACAATAATGTATTTACTTAAATGTGAGTTAATTTTATTGCAGTAAATTGCCTTGCCTCCTGAACAGCAGCTGCTTTTGCCACAGTACACCAGGAAAATATCTGATGGCCCAAAACAGAAAGACTACAAAAAGGAAATAAGAAATTGAGTTGTTTTGCTGGCTTTTCCATTAACTAGTCTTCATGACTTGTGGGTGGTATGAACTATTATAACACCAACAGGAAACATCACCCTGCAGACAGATGGATGTGCTCTGCAGTGTGAGGTGCGACATGCCTCAGTGCCAGTGTGCAGTGAGAAACCCCCTCATCCAGCCTGAATTTGCAGGCACTTGGAAACAGCCTGAGGAGGAGGCGGGGATGAAGGTGAAACAGCATTCTGACACCATGGAGTTTAGCATCTAAAATATTTCTCCAGCCCCATGTGCATGCTGAACATGCACATTTCTAGTTATACAACCCTCTCCTTTCTGCAGCTTCTGGTTGATTGGGTTCACTCTAGCACATACATCTGCTCTTGGTGGTTGGCTACCGATTCTCCTGACTCTAGCAGCCGGTAGGAAAGACAGCAGGTGGGAAGAGGTTTGAAACAGGAGCGAAGCCATGGGCACGGACAAGCCATGGCACTGTCTGGGGTTCTGCAGCTTGTCTCTCGTGAAAGGGAACAGGATGGGGCTGGAGTTACTGGGGACCAAATCTCATAGAACAACGAGGCAGCTGGTACCTGATTCCGTCACCTTCCTCAGGCAGCTCAGGGCCCCGTTGAGTCTGGAGCACTCCTCGTCCCTGGCACCACATCTCTTCATGGTTTCCTTCACCTTTGACTCATTCATTTCTAGTAAGGCATCTAAGGTTAGCTCTTCTGGGATTCTCTGCAGAAAAAAAGATACATTGATATATGTAGAGATACGCCCATGCACACACACAAATGTATGAATAAAGTTATGCATGTGCACACACACATATGTACACATAAAGACGGCCGTTCTGCTGCGTTTTGGGCAGTGCTGCTGCCTGCTCGGGCTCACGACCGCTCACTTGGTGGTGCCTCCCCAGGGCCAGGGGGCAGCACTGACCGTGGCCGTGACCGCGCAGCAGTCACGAAACAGGGTTGTAAGAAAACGGGAAAAATAAATAGATAGACTTAGCTGTTCAGGAGAGAAATTAAAAGTAAAAACAGTGAGGAAAATGGTTTCTTTCACTAAAAATATGTAATGTTTTGATAAAGAGTTTCCTCCTCAAGCCATTTTTTCTCCACTGGAGAACCCACCTTACTCGTATCTTGCTTGAAGAGACATTTGCGCAGACTCCCTGTGCGGCTTCACGTGCCAAAGCCCCCAGATGACGGGGTTTAAACCATGCGGGCACGAGGCATTCAGGACATGGGAAAGCGAGCAGTGACCTGCTATTTCCAGACAGAGCTGAGGCCTGGGGCCTCCCTCCTCCCCAGTTCATGTGTTTCCAGTGCAGCAATTGTGCCTGATAAACAAACCCAGGATACATAGCCCAGATACCCAGGAATTTCCCTTAAAGTTTTGCCTAAACAAACCTCCCTGCTGCCTGCTCTTACAATGAGATCACAAATTTCACAACATTTGGCCTCTTTCCTACAGTTCCGACTCCCGTGATCATGTGAAGTAATAGAGGTTTCCAGGCTTTTATTTAAAGGGGAAACTCAAAAGCATGTCTCACTGACAGGAAAAAGCTTGAAATCGTACAGATACCTAGAGCTCCCTACAAGCTCTAACGGCTGTAAATCAGCTGCTGTGCGTCCTTTAAAAGCACATCTTTCTTAATGCAAACCTGTGCACCTGGGACCTCACCCAGGGCTTTTAATTTCAGCTATGACAGTGCTACAAACAGCCCCAACCTCCAGAGCTCGGCACGCTGTAACCCGCAGTAATCGCATACCTTCTGTTCTAGGTGACTGTTATCATGCAGCAAAGGAAAATAAAAAAAGCAAGAAAGACAGCAGTAAGTCTGAGAAATGCACCCATGTCTTCGGTCACAAGCCAGGAGGAGACACAAAGTGCAGCCGACGTGAGCGGGCGAGGACGGAAAGCGCCGGGAGCAGAGCAGCTCCGAGCAGCCGGAGCTCAGCAAAGGTGCGGTACATTTTCATTTTCTTTTATAACTGATTAGAGGAATAATAATGGTACAGATTCCCCAGACCCACATTGTCCATTTTCCTGCACATCTGCACCTCCTAGATGTGGGAAAAAACAAGTCCCCCCAGACAGCTTGTTCCCAAGTGACTTCCACTTGGACAAAAAGCAGGAAAAAAAAAAACAACAGGAGCAACAAAGAGCTTCCCCCAGGAAAGGAGGCGGCGAGGCCGAGACCCTGCTCTAAGAGCCGTGGCTCTTGTTCCACTCTCGGCCACCACTTCCACCTCTGCACAGGGACTTGCTGCAGCTCTCAAAGGGAGTCAGAAAAGGAGTGAGGGGCTGGGGCCTGCCCGGCAGATCCGTCCTGGGGCTGCACCAGGGTCCAGCCACCCTTTCACCCACTGGTTTAATTTTAGAAAGACAGAATAGCAAGTTGTAGGAAAGTATAAGTACAGAAAAGGAGATTATATTTAAACAATCCCAGTGACCTTGAGCTGAAAGAGCTCAGACTTTGTGGACCTGCTGCCAGCCCCCATGACACGCGACAGGAGAAATAAGCCTCCAAAGCAGGGAGGGAGGCACTAAGAGGCTTTCTTCGAACAGCCACTCGTGCTGCACATATGCTGTGGCTTAACCAAAACTGGTGAGCCCGAGCCCTGCAAGAGGGGCTTGGGACAACCCCCTGGCCAGCGCTGGCTACCGCGATGGTGCAGAGAGCCGCCGGTGCAGGAGCTGCCGCGGGCGCCGGGACGGAGGTCCCTGCGCGTTCCCGGCGCTCCTGCCTGCTCGGCCCGCACAGGCCCGGGCCACACGGCTCCTCCACGGCCCTTCTGGCTGCTCCGGGGCAGCCCCAGGAGTTTGGGCCCCTTTGGACCAGGCTGAGGCCCCTCCCCGCCGTGCCTGCCCCGGGATGGGCAGCAGGGTATCCAGGGCTGCAGTGGCGGGCGGCCAGCTTAAACAGCAGGAAGCAGGAGCCTGCAGTCATTTCAGCAGCTGCCACAGAACCTAATGTCTTAGTCAGCTAAACGATGCTAAAAAAGCCCAAAGCAGGAAATCATCCCTTCTCAGAGCAGGTGAAGGACTTTTCTACACCCCCTGGCTTATCAGACATTCACACTCCACAGCAGGCTTGTTCAGAAGTGAGAAACCAAACCACAGAGCAGCCGAGAAGCCAGCCAAAGGTTACTCTGAATTAGCCAGGGAGAAGAGTTCATGGCAGTGTAAGAAGGGCTTTAATCTTGTCTGGTATCCAACTTAAATCCTTGAAACAAGGCAAAAATGCTGCTACCTAGCACACAGGATGGGTTATTTTTGGTAAAATTCCTTCCTGCAGTGAAGCCTACAGGGCTAATGCTCCTGCTAGTGCTCAGGAAAAGCAGTGTGACCTGCCCCTCGTCCCACGCTGCTCCCATGCAGCCAGGCAGGTGCCAGGGCCCCACGTGCCTCCTCTTAAATCAATACCTACCAGCCATCCTCCCCTACAGACGCAGATGCTGGGAGAGAAAGCCCATTACATAAGGTGCTTAATTCCTGCTGGGAGCTCTGAGCAGAGCACGTAAGGATGCGTTTAAGAACATCTTGTTCTGCTGGGTTTTATTCTGCTCTGGCTTTCTAGAGAGTCTAATGAGGAAGGCACTGAAAAACCCTTGTATTAGAGTTCTGGAGAGTTTATGTGCATTACGGAAAAGCCTCTTGCGTGAAGTGTCTGGATCATCCCGGGGCCACAGCCCGAGCAGGTCAAGCCGGGCCACAGGGCCCGGCAGCGCCCGGCACTGCTGCCCTGTCCCGCAGCCACGCTGGGGCACCCAGCGCTGCCCTGGCCCCTCCGGGCACCACTCCCGCCTCCCTGCACAGCACCTCGGACAACACAGCTCCCGCAGCCACCAGCAGGTGCTCAGGGATCGGTTCTGTGAGCTGGGCGGCACCTACACCCGCCGGCAGAAGGGCTGCGAGGCAGAGCTGCCACCCGTGCGCGGTGTCACCTGCACCTAGGTGAGCCGGCGGTGGCTCCGGCAGTGGTGGCCCTGGTGGCAGTGACTCTGGAGGCGGTGGCCCCAGCAGCGGTGGCCCCGGCTGTTCTGCACACACCAGGCCGGGATTTTCCCCTCCCATACACGGCAGGGGCTGCACTAAAAACAGCTTCCCAGGCTTGATTGACTGGAACCCCTGCTTTGCACAGAGCAAGGCTGGTTGAGACACGTCGCAGAGCGTGATAAGGAGATGGCTACTTCTTAAATTACTTTCTACGATGGTGACAAATTCTAAGCGAGAAGAAACTGAATTCTGAAGTTTCTGGAAAGAGCAAAGGCAGAGAAGTGTTTTATGTACTACAGAAAATAAAGCGATGGAGTTTGTCTGCTCCTCTCTTCTTTTTGGGAGACAAGTCCCAAATCCAGAGCCAGGTAACTTGGATGTGCAAGAGACCCCCCTAGCACACAGACAACAGGGATGACAAACCCTGTTCCCAGCCTCCTGCCTCCCACTGCCCGCTTGAGTCCAGACCCTGGTTGTCAGTGGTGAGAACAGCCATCCAGAGCAGTGTGTTTTCCTAGGCACATTTTCAGAGCAACTTTCATCCTTAGGAGACCACTAGGTTACTTAAATACAGCTCCCTGTCCACACGGTTCCTTGTCCTACCTTCTGTAGTTGTCAGTTCAAATATCTCCTTTCCCAGGACACCACATTTAAGTCTTTAGGCATTATTTTCTGTAATGAGCTACACATACACAGTGCTAATTGACTTCCAGAGCCCCTCATCAAAACACCACCATCATTCTCTAGAAAACACTTGAAAAGCAAACTGCAGAACAAAATTAGTGTGTCCCCAAGGCAGAACCTGCTCGTGCCAGCCGCCGTTCTCCGCGATCTGTGCGGCAGCCCGTTAGAGGCATCAAAGCAAGGGAAGGGTAGGGGAGGCCGGTGGCTGCAGGGCTGTGCTGCCCCGCGCTCGCAGCGGTCCCGAGCCAGCCGCTCAGCCCGGTCGTGCTCGGCACCTACCTGCAGGTGTGCGGGCCGGGCGCCCAGGGGGCCCTCTGCCCGGCGCAGCCCCGCGGCCCCGCTGCTCTCCGCCTTGGCGGCCGTTCTAGCCGTCACCCAGCGCCACAAGCACTGCATGGTCACACTGGAATCGCTTCCAGAACTAAAGCACTTTACAAGCCATCATTATTCTTGCTTAATATAGAGATTTTTCACAGAGAGAAAGGAGCCCAACAAGACAGCAGTTGTAACAGCAAGAGCTTTCCAGCTTCACGACGTCTGCCACAAGCCGCCGAGTGAAAAATAGGCTTCGCTCTGGACCTGGGGAGTCAGCAGATAGTCTAAATTAGAGCTGGTGCTCTATTTCTGACAGGAGAGCCGGGCGCCTCTGGGCTTCCTGGCATGGAGCTTTATTCCGGAGCGGGCTGGGGGAGAGGGGAGGGAGGAGAAGGAGGGAGGGTGAGAAAGGCTGCTTTGTTTCTGTAATTGCTGGACTAAAGAGCTCCTTGCAATGAGGCTGTCTGCAAAGGTGTTATGTCAGAGATTGGAATAAATCTTGAAATGTTCCTTCCAGCAGCTCTGGAAATGCGAAGGGAATAGGGATCATTTAGAAAAGGAAGCAGACGTGAGCTCGGGCCTCTCACCCATCCCTGTCCCCGACAGGTGCGGTGTCCCCGCTGGGAGCTCTCACCTGCGCACGCCCCCACGCCGGCTGGGCTCGGATGCAGCTGGAGGCCTTTGAGGATCAGGTAGGGGACAGTGCTCAAGTACTTGACAACTTTTCTCACTAGTTTCAGAACCTAAAGGTCTCTCAGACAAGAGGGGTAGGTACCTAACATCCAAGTGTTATTGCAGCACTTGCAGGGTCTCCCTTTCTCTACAGTGCTCTCTGAAAGCATTTGGAAGCAAAGCCACCGTGATTATTTGAGTTTTGTAGATGCAGTCATTCCCCCGGATCACCCTGTGCACCGGCAGCAGAGCCAGGCTTGGCACCCACGTGTCCCCGCTGTCACCATCCACCTGCTGAGCCGGCTCTTGAGGAGCTCCCTGAGCACCGCTCTCCCCAGGCACGTCCCAGGCGGCGCTGCTAAAGCCAAGAGCAGCCACTCCATAAGAGTTAACCTCTTAAAGCTGCTGCTGCGGGTGCCCGCACAAATGGTGGGCTGGGCCAGACAGCACTTGCTCCCTGAGTTAGCAGGATGTGGTCTGAGCGTCCTTCCCCCGCCTCCTCCCTGGTTGTGCCGGCACCAGAGGATTTCACCGAGCTCAGAGACATTCCTGCAGGCTCAGGCAATTCCAGTAACCCTAGAAACCAACAATAGCTGGAGCCCCATGGCCACAGCACCAGGATGCTATTCTCCCTCCTTGCCATTCCTGCACTTCCAACTCCACCGGCCAACCTTGGCTAGGGGGCTGCAAGGCAACCTCCATTTAAAGGCATCACATCTGACATTAATATTAGTAAATAAAAGGAAAACTAAGTCTTGAACTTAGCCTATTTCACCAGAATCTGCTCAGTTAACATTAGCAATCTGCAGTTGTTCAGCACATGTGCTGAATTTTTCATGCAGTCTTTTTACAAGCGGATTCCTGTTGAAGTCTAGGAAAATCTTTGCAAAGATCAAAGGAAACACTGCGACGTGGTCTGCAGAACCAGAGTGGGCAGCAGAATGCAGAAACCCCTTTCTGCTTTGCTAGCCCTCCGTGGACTGAGCTCTACTAACGCTGCCATTAATGTTTCACTGACCTGAGCACTACCCAGTCATGCACAGCCCAGACCCAGAGAGCAATCTCATATCTGTGCCCTGCAGTCCTGGGGTTTCCAGCAATCACCTAACAGGGACATGATTTCAGGCTCTTCTTTTAAAAGTGTGTCAGACAGAGGACATGGAGGCCTTGGTTTATTTGGTTACTTCTGATTCCAGTGGAAGTATTGGGTTATTTTGTGCAGTAGGGACTTGTAGTGGTCAGGAGTGATCTGCATGTGAAGAATCATACCGTAAAGAATTTGTAAAGACCAGAAAGAGCCAGGTCAGTGAGCACAAACATCTGATGTCTGCCACCACACAAAACACCAGAGCAGAGTTAGTCATTCCATTCTTTTACACTGATGCAATGCCCTTTGATACCAGGCTGAGCACAGCCCTTACTCACCGTGCAGGGGGATGTAACAGAGAAAGATTTGTTTCTGAGCACGACTCCCACACACTCCGGATTCAGACCACAGCCTCCCACTTCTGCACTGCTGCGGATACTGGGCACAAGCCATTTGTTTTTATAGTCCGAGTGCTGTGTGAGTTTCTGAACCATCAGTCTGAGCCAAACTTGTAAACTCTGGCCACTCTTAGGTCAATTTAAGTTTAGAGAGGTTGGAGCTACTGGCTCTCTTTGGATCTTCACTGATGTATAATTATGACATGCAACTTTCAGAAGTGAGAAAAATCTTAAGCTTTAACAACTTTTAACATTTTTGTCCATTTGTTATGTTTGTCAGCATACAAAATTCTAACTGCAGTTCCCTTTTGGGCTAGTACAGCACTGAGAAGGTTGCATGGGACTGTGTTATTGTGTTATTTTCTACCACCTTCTTTGTGGTGCCTTCTTGGACCCTGCAGGCAGGAGAGGTCTTGGTAAGGCCCGCAGCGAGCAGGAGGCATGCAGCTCTGCTTGGGTGCTGTTATTTACTGTCCGTGCTGCGTGTGGGAGGGCAGCATTCCCGCACTCCCTGCGTGCGGGAGGCAGCATCCTCTCACCAAAGGCCCACGCTGCCCCGCGGCCAGGGAGCCGAGCAGCAGCCGCCGGCCCCGCGCGGAGGCTCCGTGGCCAGGGCTGTCTCCCCCTTACCTGCACAACTTCTTTCCTCACGTTGACAATGTCTAACCAGTCATTGAATCGCGGGTAGCTGTTGAGCTCTGCAGTCCTGTCGTTGAGGGGCACGCTTAGCTTGCACTGCCGCTGTCTATGGATGTAGTCGATCAGCTTCACCTGTTGGGACCCAAAAAGCAAACAGTTAAATCCTCTGGGATGGGTCACCCTCCTCTCAAACTTCCATAGGAGAGAAGGGGATGCGGGTTGGTGAGGGGGCCATACAGCACTACAAGCCCTCAGCAGCCTTCACAGAGCAAAACGGTTCCTTCTACCGAGCGTCTCTGCTCTGCAACGTTTCGGGGTCCTTCCTGGGTCCACCCCGCAGGCCCCTTCTTCAAACTCCCCTCCACAAAACTGCTCTGCAGTGGTTGGGTTTGCTGCCAAAGTGCACAAGGGCAACCAAGCCGCTTGAAAGGATCAGTGACATTGGGTTTAAAAGCGACGCACGTGCACAGGGAACAGTGTCTAACTGTGGACGCTGCGCTCCGACCTGCAGGCCTTCCTGCCCTCTCATCCACTCCTCCCACATGTTTGTTATACCCTTAGCATCTGGTCTCCGTTTAGACTCCGAGTTCAGTAAGGCTGGAATAGCCAACAGCTCGAGGACTCAGGCACTTTATCTGATACACATTTCTTTTACAAAGCCAAGAATAAAAAGAACAAAAACTAAAGCTGTTATCACCTGACCATCGTATGCCAAAAGCACTACACAGAAATCATCACTTCAGGCACAGGAAACACAACCACAAAAGGAATATTATTTGCGCCCATGTTTGCTTATCAAAAAAGAAAAAGCTCTCCAAAGCCTTCTCGCTCTGTCACACGTTCCCCTGGGCAGACTTAAGCTTCAAAAACTTCTTAACAAAACAATGCCTCAAAGCAAGTTACTGATCCCTGCTTTATAAACCAAACCATGCCGTTAGTCAACCAGGAATTTCAGCACTTGGGACCAGACTACAAAAGGGAAAAAGAAAAAAACAAACAAAACCACCAAAGTTACACGCGTGAAAGAAAATTAATCACTCCCTTCTTCTCCAGATAAAGGATGCATCAGATACGGGAAGGGAAATGGCTATGGCCTTTGATCTCCAGGAGTAACCTCCACATGGAGCACAACACTTTGGAGCTGCACACCAGTTTGGAATCAGTGCCTCCCATTACCTGCCAGTGACTGTCCTGGCAGCGCGGTGGAGCCGGGCGCGCAGTGGCTCATGCCGTGGGATGCACAGCCCGATGAGCCGGTAAGCAGTGGTGTGAATACTCACCAGCAATACAGCAGGAGACCTCTACACACCCCTGAAATCCAGGCAACGGGACCAACCTCCCCTGGATGGGACTTAAAAATCCAAGAACCAAACCCCACTGGCCCTCCCCATTCATCTGCCTTTACTGAAAGAGGAAAATTCTCCTTCTCCCTTGTGCCCCGGGGGCAGCCCATGAATGTGTAGCCAATGGGCTGGGCCACGTGCTGGCTAACACAGCGAGGCCCTGCGTGGGTGAGAACACAACATGCCCAGGGACACAGCTACTGCGGGATGCATGAGCAGGAGGGACCTGGCTGCGCCGGGCAGCTCTGCTGCGCCCTGCCCCTTTGGACACCGCCAGGGCTTCCAGCTGCAGAGACGGCACTGCGCGACCACGGCACCGCGGCCACAGCCAGAGCCTCCCCGGCAGCTCAACCGCTTTGCCTGCCAAATGCTCTGGGTGCAGCAAGCAGCGCTGTGCAGCTTGAGATGCATTAATGCAACCAAGAGAGGTAACTCAGACCCTTCACATAGCGCACAGAGGCTGCAGAGCAGTGCCACTCCTGGGAGAGGCAGCTGCACTAGACGACTGCTGCATCCTGGAAGCCTCAGCCCCTGCTTTGCATTTGCAGACTGACCACCCAGCTGAAACCAGAGGAACCTTCTAACCGTAACTTTCTAACATGACTTTGGAGCATAAAACCGATCAGAAATCACCTTGGAAATCCCTCTCAATGTTTCTTGGTTTCGGTACCTCTTTTATAAGGGGATGATGGTGCTTCCTTGCTCAGCCCCTCTGCCTGCGCTCTCACTCAGACCCTGTCTCGGGCAGCTGCTCCCTGCGAGGTGGCTCAGGCCACACTGGGGCCGTGCACGATGTATGTGGGGAGCTGCCAACCTCCGCCAGGCCCCTCTGCTCGCTCGGCCTCGCGCGGCTGCTCCTCCTGGCTAGGCAAGGATGTCCCAGGACAGAAAGGAGCTGAAGACACTTTGCAAAGTATCTCCCAACTGCTTCGCTTCCATTTGCCCTGCTGCTCCCCGGGGGCAAGAGCCAGGAGTCAGCAAGGCGTCCAGGCTGTGGGGCCACTCCAAGGAGCGCCTGGTGCCCTTGCAGGCACATGCAGGATGCTGCGCTCCTGCCGCTGCCCCACGTCACCCGTCCCCGTCCCGGGGCGTTCTCCGGGCTGCGGAGCACCTCGGGAAAGAAGAAAGGTTGTTTGCACAGTCATTTTGAAACTGGTGCAGCCAGCTGCGACAGGCCTATGTGTAAAAGTAAGAGCCTGGTTCCTCCATCTCATCATAATCTGCTGGCTTAGCGCAGGACCTCCTAACAAGCGAGTTCATTTTCCTGCAGGAAGGACAAGATGTCAGCACGGAGCTCCAAACTTACATACAAGCAGCACGAGGGATACACAAATCCTTGAAAGCAGCCCACGATCCCATGCCCAGCACACGGTGACAGCGGCAGGGAAAGGGTTGGGATTCTGCTCCATCCAGTGGTGGGAGGTGGGTGGACTTACCATCTATATATAAACGCAATCACAGTAAAGACAAGAAGCTGCCCACAGGGCCACACAGAGCGTTGCACTGGAGGCAGGTCCCCTGGGCGCCCGGCTCCGTCACATGCACCTGGCACCGTCCCCTGCCCCGCAGGCCGCACTGTCTCGCCCCTGCGTGTTGCATGAGCTCCCTGGCGTCGCCGCTGCTTCACTCCTTTTGTACTGCTTAAAACAATGGGGCTGCAAATACAAGCACGTAGTGAGGCCAATCCATGGCACAAGCTCCTGGAAGGACACAACATGAAGCATGCACAGCAACATGGAGTTCAATGGCAAACATTTCTTCTTCACTGGAAAAGCAGCCGGGCAGCGCAGATCTGAGCATCTCAGAAGGCCACGTCTGCTTTTCCCATGCTAACTCCATGCGTTCACTCTTCACGTCCCAAGTTGTTTTCCTCTATTCCTATAAATAGTCCATCTGCATTCTCTTCCACCCCAGATACACCACGTTCTCCCCTAGGATGAATCTCATTCTGGTACTTCCTGCTCAGACTTTTCACTAAACTGCATGGTTTGGCTTTAATAGCTGAGCTCTTGCAAAACCCTCTTCTGAGAATATAATAAAACTTCTGGGTTCAGTGACGCACATAAAAAACCCACAAACAACATACAGGTCTCCAACCACAAACTAGGCAGAGAGATAAAGCCCCGAGTAACCTTTTCACTGCCTGAACGGCATCTCCCCAGGAGCCCAGCAGCAGAGCGGGGCCGACACCTGGAATGACGGGGATGGGAAGGACGGGGGCAGGAGGGGACGCGGAGCAGCCGGAGCCACCGCTGCCTGCGCTGGACGGCCGAGGGCCGGGAGCTGCTCCCTGCTCGAGCACGGGGCTCAGGTGCAAGGGCCTCATGCACACATCCACCTGCTGCTTACAGCATTTTGACATCTTTGCATTCAAGTCCCGCCACAGCAAATGGGAGAAATGGGCCCAGAATGTATAGGAAGAAGCAGCCACACTTGTACTTGTTTGGGTAAAACAAAATAACCAGCCAGGCCTCCAGAGCCGCCAGTTCCCTGCCCCTGGAGATGGAATCTCACCGAGCCCGAGAGCACCTGAGGAGACAATAAACAGGAGGGCACACCAGTGCCTGCAAGCCCACGAGCAGGCGGTGCTGGGTAGCTCAGCAAGCTGCTCCCTGGAGCTTTCGAAGGCCCAGATCAAGGTAGGACCCTGCTCTTACATGTGGCTAAGAGGAATGCAGATCACACATCTTCCTTCAGAGGGGAATTAACGGGGAAGGAGCTGCCCTATGAACCTCCGGCAAACAGGGCCCTGCAGCCGTGTCCCCACCTGCTGAGGGAGGAGAGCAAGGCCCCGCGCAGCGCATGGGGAGGCGCCCTGAGTCAGCTCCGGCGCTCAGTGAAAGTGGCTGCACGTCACACGTCCCCAGTGCCACTGTACAGACAAGCCCTACGTCCTTGAGGACACTCTGCTCGCAGTCACCGCGGACTGGCGATGGGAAAGGGGGCGCGAGGGGCCAGGGGCACTTGGCCGGCGCGGGCAGTGCCCTGCAGCGGGAGCCGAGCACCGCGAGGAGCCGCCGAGCCCAGGCGCCTCCCGCCGCAGCGGGCGCCGTGGCCGCGCAGCCCCGCGGTTGCAGCTCGTGCCGGCGCATGACCCCTGCGCCAGCCACGGCTGCAGCAGCATCCCGCTGCCCTCGTCATGCCATGCACTGCCTCGCCGGCCTCGCTTCTGCATGGTGAAGGAAATAGTTTCTCAATGCGTGGCCCAATGCGGCCTGCAGAACAGCACCCAGCACCAGACAGCAGTGAGGCACCACCAAGGGACAGCCAGCAAAACAGCAAAGAGCTCTAAGAAAAAATCAGCAACAGGGCACAGAGGAGAGCTGGCTGGATTTTCCTTGGAGCCTGCGGCCCTGCAGGAGGCTGACGCAGGAAGCGCCGCTGCGCAGAGGGCAGGGTGCAATTTCTGCTCTGTCAGATGATGCACACAGCATCCCTTCTGGGTCACTCGGAGGCCACGCACTACCCCTTTTCTTGCCTTTTTTCTTTTTTGCTCCACGGAGCTGAGAAGCTCTGCCGAGGCCCGTGTAGCGTGGGGGCTGGCGCGGCTCTCACCGGGGCCCCGCTCCAGCAATGCGGCACTGCCGAGGCTGGAGCCCCCCACGCAGCCCGGGCACCATCCTCCGCTCGAGCATCACAGCTTTCACAGGCAGCACACACTAAAACTGAAAGTCCTTCTCCTTCCTTATAACCTGCGACGTGCAACGGCAGCGGGCCGCTTACGAGAGCTCAGCAGAGACGGGCAGACTGTGGCACTGAACCTGATATTTAAAAATAGAAATCCAGCTTACTAGTGCTATACTGCTTGAAGTTTTGGTTAGGAATAAGAAAGCCTTTGAGAAAGAATCAGACGTCGTTAGAGGTGTGCGTAAAGGAGCCTTAAAGCAATGAAAAGATGCTGCTGGATAGATCTGAATCAAGATTTTCGTAAATGCATTTGCAGCTTTTACATCCTTCATGCTGCACATTCTCCTTAGGAACCATTCTTCCTACTCATCCTCATCTTTGTCTCCTCCTCTGCAATAGGTATGCTTAATTATTACTTTCATCTTGCAGTAATTCTGATTATCCACTGATGAGTAAGCTCAGCAGCCTCTAGGGTTCAGGATTCCTGCTTGATCTCTTGCTTAAATGACTGCATCAGAGCAAGGACACTGCTGAGTGAAAGCAATCAGAAAAGAGAAGAAAATATGCCTGCTTAGGAGAAAATAAAAAGCCATTGTTAGAGTCTGCAAGCTGCTCTGTAATGGAAATGCCCCCTCCTAAGGAAGGGGGAGGAAGACAAAGGGATCCTGTGTTGCATTTCTCTGCCTGCGAACTGATGATCCTCAGCACTGGATACAAATTCATTCCTTGAGTCTTGAGATTTTTCACTGCAGCCAACACCACTCCACACTTCAGCGAAGATCACTCATGGTTTCTCATTTACAACAACGTATTTCATCTTCAGCTTTTCAAAAGAAACCTCACTAGCTTTGGCATCAATGAAAATACTTTTTTGCAAACCTGGACCCCCTCTAGCACAGTGTAAGATGCTAAAGCTAGCGGTGCTCTGCTTCACCTGGCTCAGGAAGCAGTTTGGAAGCTGGAATGCGTGCGCTTTCCTCCCAAGGTGTGCACAGACACTGAAGTTCTCCCCGAAGGCCACACACCATGCACCCCCCCGGCAGGGTTGCAGGACTTGCTGACAGGACAACTTCGCCGGTTTTGCACATCCCAGTCCCCATCAGAGACCAGACAAACCTGGAAGGGGCTCTTCAGGCCAGAGTGAGCACGAACACTTGGAATCATAGAATCACAGAAAGCTTAAGGTTGGAAGGGACCTCAGAGATCATCTAGTCCAACCCCGCCTGGTCATCTAGTCAAATCCCCTGAGCGCCGCACGACTGCTGCTGAGAAGTGAGGCAGGGCTCAGACCCGCTCTGCTGCCGTGGACGTGCTCCAACAGGGGCACGCTCCTTGCCCCAACAGGGGCACGCTCCTTCCCCCCTCCCAGGACGGAGTCTGCAGGGGCAGCATTCCCAGGGATCCCAGGGATCCCGCTGCCCGGCTGCTTTCCACGTCTGCTGCAGGAAGCAAAAGCAAATCCAGCCACATGAAAGAAGAGACCTGAAAAGGCTTCTCAGGTGTCACACACAAGCACCAAGGCAGCCGTGCTCAGGATGAGGGCAGCTCGTCCAGTCCAGGCTATTGCTCAGGGCTGCTTCTACAGAAACTTGTCAGTAAAAATTAAAGAAAAAAAAAAAAAAGAAAATAATGAGAGGCTGTTTACAATCAGGAAATGTTTACACTGGACAGTGAATCAGCAGACAGCAGCCACGGCACCCACCTTCCACGGTTCCCAAAGAGCAGCCACCTCCAATGTGGAAGTGCTGGGACGGTGGAGCTGGGGTTTCTCTGCTGTGGTAGGGTTTGTGCTTCCTGCAGTGAAAGTAGAAATTGGGACAGGGCTAAGCACCTTTTTTTTTTTAAAAAAAAAAAAAAAAAGGAAAAGCAAAATAAACTAGGAAATTGCTTAACTGAAATGTGGCAAGTCGCCACATTCTCTGAAAGCATCTTTTAAAAGAGCAGAACAGCTTTATCAAAGCTGTTACAAGATGATAGTTTGGGATTGTCAGAAAGAACAAAACACACTAAAACCCAGTCTGCACAAAATGCTTTTGAGCTCCAAGCAAGTCTCCCTATTTCAGATTTTCAGAGAAAAAAAAAAAGAAAGAAAAAACTCGGTATGTTCTGCCAGGCAGTGCGAGCAGAGATTTCATCAGTGTTGGAGCGAGCTGCTTCCTGGCCCTCGCTACGATGCACTGGGGCCGGAGCAGGAAACACAGGAATGAGCAGCCCTCCCTAGCCGCACGGCCCCACGTGGCTCCTGGTGCCACATCCAGGAGGTGCCGCCACCCCGTCCCGCTGCAGCGCAGGGAGCCCAGCCTGGCATCCGCGCACGGAGCGGGGAACCCTGCGCGCCTGGCGCGGCCTCCGCTCAGCAGCCACTTCTCCAAAACACTCCCCCTCTCCCAGTCTGCAGGGCAGCAGCAGCATTCGCTGAAGTCCCCTGTTTGCAAAATGCTGAAGATTTGTGAAATTTAGGAAGCTCTGTTTTTGTGGCATTTGAGACATTGACGCTAATGCAGCTAGGAACAAAGGAGAAGACAGTCACCCACCCCAGAGGGAGGGATTTACCTGTGGTGGGAAATGGGCCACAGGTCCTCTCTCAAACACCAGGACTGTCCCTCTGCAGGGGCCGGCACTGCGGCAGCAAGAATGAAGGGTTGGTGGAAGAAGCCCAGGCTTAACCCAAGACGAGAAGGAATCTCTTGTTCAAGGCAGGAGTGCTGTTGCAAAAGGTATTGCTTGGTGCCTTTTCCTGATTTTGTCTCAAAGTTATGGAGCTGAATTGCCTTCAGGCTCTACCACTTTACGCTAAGATTGCTAGTGAGTTGCTGGATTTCTGTGACTTTGTGTTGAATGAGTTTTGTGGTTTTCTTCCTACCCTGCTGCTGCTCTGCAGGGTATTGAGCAGCAAGAGTGAGATAACAGGAAGAGCAGGAGTCCTTATTCTGGGACAGAGACGGAGCAGGATGTGACCCCTGTTCCCTAAATAGGGCAGAAGTGGTTGGAGCACAATATCCAAACTGGTGTCTCCCCAAAGCAACGAAAGACCACAAATGAAGCTGCTGATCTTGGCTTGGGCACATAATGACATCAGTGGTGCTTTGCAGGAGGGACGTAATTAACTGCAAAGAACTTTAATTAATGGCTGCTACAGACTAGTATTTGCTAAACAAAGCGTAAAACTGGAGCACTTGAGGGAGCCACAACCTCTGCTCCCCTTTGATCTTGCAGGTGCTGCTGCTAGGGGGCTGTGCGCTGCCTGCGGCATCGCTGCTCCGCTGCCCCCGCAGCTGCACCCGCAGCGGCGCTCGGGCGCTGCAGGACACGGAGCTCGGGCGCGCAGGGAGCAGCACGAGGCACCCGCGCGGCCCCGGGGCCCCGTCGCTGAACCCCTGCGCGGGAAGGGGGAGCTGGGGGAGCGCTCAGTGCAAGCAGCCCATCTCCATCACCCCTTGAGCGCTCCCACGCTACCTGCGCTCACCTGCGGATCGCTGGCGCCAAGGCTGCAGGAAGAGGAAAGCTGCGACCCTAGAATGCAGAATCTGTGATTCTGTGACCCCCATGGCAGAAGTTCATAGTTCATAGCCCCAACTTTCACCAATAACGCTCTGTTTTGCCCCAGCTTTCACCTTTGCCCCGTCTCCCAAATACTGAAGAACACCGGGCTTGCAGGCACTTTCTCCCACATGTGTCTGCACTCGCTGCTTGCTGAGAGCGCCGAGCACCACGCTGAACAGCTGTGAATGCATTCGGTAAGAACGCGCTCGTGAAGAGGAACCGAAAGCAGCCAGGGAGCCCGTGCAGGGCCCGGCTTTCACTTGGGAACACAAAATGCCTCCGTCTTGGCTGTGGCCCTTCTGGGGAATGAGGAAGGATAAAAGGGCAGCCAAGTGCAGACAACCTTCCCCCTGCTGCAGAGGCAACTGCAGCGTGTCCATCTTCTCAGCTCAGCTGCTCATTCTGAGGAGCCTTCCCAAACACGCTGACATCCCTGCAGCTACACCCTAGGGTTGCAAGTCAGTATTTCCCTTCACAAAGGGGCCATGACAACTAACTCTCTCCAAGGAAATACAGTGACGCGTTAAACTGTCTCTTGGTCTCGGGAGCTTTCCAGGACCTCCCTGAGCACCCTCTCCTCAAGTCCAGAAAGTCAAAACATCTGCACTTACCAACTACAAGGCTGCAGCAATGCTGAAGCCACTGCTGCACACAATTCCTGACTCCTCACTATAGTAATACCTGGTTGCAAGCCTGGGCACCAATAACAAGTCTTTGGCTTGCTGGAAGCTGGACAGCACTGCCAGCATTAGATGGAGGTAGCTTGACCATTAACAAACACTGTAGCTACAGGACTCCGTCGCTTCACAGACTGCACCGGCAGTGCTGAAGGGCGAGTGGCGAGGCTGCCATCCCCAGAGCAGCAGGCGAGCACACGCCTTCCCACGCGCACATCTGGAAGCTGAAAGCAGAAACACCAGGCAGATCAGGTACCAGATTTACTCTAGGGGAAAAGCAGCAAATTGGGTCAAACCCCAGAGAGTCTTTGCCAAACAACTGCCTCCTGTGGCAGCCACCAGGCAGGGAGAGCCCCTCCAGCTAGGAGAAGAAGGGTTGTGGATTGGGACCCACGTTAGATTTGGTAAACGAAACACTAAGCTCTTTCCCTGTGCAGAACTGGGTCAGAAACCTAAACCTTCATGAGTGTAATAAAAACACTTTTGTTGATCTTAAATCCAAGTGTACTGAAGGGGAAAGAAATCTGTTTGCACTCTGAATCAGGCCGGATCCCTACGGACAGCGACAGGCTCGAGCGTCGTTCTGGCGGGATGCAGCTTGGTGCAGGTTAATCTGCTTATGTTATGGGCCATGCAGAGGTCATTCAAATGAGCTAGGAAACTCAATAGGATGAGTCAGAGCAACGTGTGTAACACTATTACTCATGTAGCTAGTTACGAGCAACATTTATTTTTTTGAGATATAAGTTTACCAGTCCACCTGGCCATGCATCTCATTTGCCTGCGCGAGGCTTGGATGAGACCTCATTTCCAAAAGAGTTAGAGTAGTCACCTCTCAAAATTCCTGGCGCTGGCTTCCATCAAGAAACAGAAAGAATCCTTCTGCAATCTAAAAATACCCACTTCCTCCATTTATTATCCTTGTCTTTTAAGTGTTGTCTTTCACTACCTTTCCCCTACAGAAAAGCACTTGCATTCTATCAAACTGTGTGAGGAGAGCACGTAGCAGCACTCTGCTGAGCGGGCTGGAGCTCCGAGGGACACACAGCTCACCCTCCAACCTGGAGAGGCAGCCATGAGAGATCCGCGGCAGCAGAGACTGCAGGTGAGCTCAGTTTTTGCTCTGGTCTTGGGCTGCCTCAACTGCTTTGTTTTCAGCATTACTGTAAATGCAAACGGGCGCACGCAACCTGACGTGCATCTAACGTCAACTGGATAAACCCAACGAACACAAGTGGGGTCCTAAGATAAAGACAGCTGCACTGTTGCTGCATGTACGTCACCCGACTTGCGGGATGGCTTTAGAGGACCAAGTGTTCCATCAGGTGATATGGCTGTAAATAATTTAAGAGCAATCCCATAACACTTGATTAAAACCTACTGAAAGAACATCTAATTAAATTGGCCTCTGAAAGAACAGATAATGATATGATGAGCGTGTAAAGGGCAGATGGCAAGTGGTAGCTCATCAAAACACAAGAGATTAATATAGAAAAAGGTACCTGCATCTGTGTTGAATTGCCACAATCTCCAGCTGTCAAAAGTTGGCTATTCCAGAGGCAACTCCCTCCTTCTGCCTTTGGGCATCTGAAATGACAGCGGGAGGACTGGCTGTCCCAGGGGTGGCAGGGCAGGGGTGGCTCCTCTGGGCATGTGCGGAGGGACCGAATCCCTCCGGCCGCCGGGCTGCCACGGGGCTCCTGCAGCTCCTGGGGGGCAGCAGCAGAGAGCAGGGAAAGCTCGGGGCTGCGCGAGTCGGAGAGGGCACCCCCTTCCCGCCTTCCTTAATACCAGGTAGTATAGAGGACTGCTGGTAGCAATCAGGCTAAACTGTGCTCTGTAAGGGTAGAGCTCATCAGCATGGCACGAGCCACAGCCACCCTGCTTTAATGCCACTTCTGTGTGTCCGTCTCCTGGACGGACAAATGAGACAAAAACAAATGAGACGTTTATTTTCCAAGCTGAAGGCAGTCCAGGGCACTGTCAAGGCCCTTCCCTTAAAGGAGTATTTTTTCCTCATTCTCCCATCTGAGCAGGTCGAAAGCAGAGGGGTTGGTGGGCTGCTCTTCTGTCATTCATTTTCTTTTTTATTTTTATTTTCTTTTGATAGCAGCACAAAATTGGGTTAAATACCAGTATTGGTGAGAGCACCAAGCCTGCTCCAAGATAATACTAGATGCTTAAAGCAGTGCAGACACCCAGAATTAAAATGCTTTCCCATAATAGCTCATGTTAGAAGGTGACATAAATCATGTCATCCTGATGCAGAGCTCACGCCAGCCCTAAGACACAAATGCATATGTGCAGCCCAATTTTCCAGGTTTCTTCTGAGGATGTGCTGCTGACAACCTTCCCCGTGCCTTCAGCCACCACGGACAAAGCACAAGTGGAAAACGACAGCAACATTAAATGACATTAGAATCAAAATTTGGCAGGTGCCCAAGCACACCATTCCTAGACAGGTCTGGCAGGCAGCCCTTCAGGCGGACAGCAGTCAGGAAGGGAAGAGATCTTCCCTTCCAAGCCATTCACTCCAAGTGAGCTACTGTGTGCGATACACAGCAGGGGCACCCTCATCCCAAATACGCAGCGGCCAAACGGGAAGCGATTCCTACCTTGGGGACAGACTCCTACCCAAAGCAAGTCCTGTTTTCAGAGGATCTATACCTGAAAAGAATTTGAACTTTCTAGCAAAAGAGCAAACAAACAGAACTAAAGTTTTGCCGTGATATCCAGGTTATGTGCAGGAATAAGGGGGTCAGGTGCATGCAGACCTTCCTGAAGGATGGAGTTCTAGACTATTCCAAGCTTTGAAAATATCCTCTACTGCAAAGTTTGGGGCCAGATAAATGTTAGAGCCGCAGCCCCTTGCAGGAAGTGGCTGAAGAGGAGGCTCCACGTTTATGAGAATTCCAGCAATGCGGAGAGCAGCAGCGCTCGCTGCTCCCGGCCGCTTGGCGCTGCTGCTGCAGGATCCGGCCTGGCCCGGCCCACGGGAGCACAGGGAGGGCAGCTCGCGCCAGGACAAGCGCCTCGACCCCAGCGATTCCCAGGCACAGAGGCAGAGCTGCCCCGGATCACGTGTTCCCTCATCTGCTTTCCCTACACACTTGCAGGGAAGGCCAAGGCAGAGCCGTGGGAAGCTGCCGAGCCCGAGCTGTTGGCCTGCGGGTGTTGAGGCAGCGCCGAGGCCGAAGGCTCCGCAGCAGCGGGGGTGCCCTGCCCTCGCTGCACCAAGTGGGTGACGGAGCAGCAGCACCTTGCCCGGATGCAAGAGGAGAGGGGAGCTCTAGCAGAAGGATGTGGCCGCGCAAACGAAGAGCCGGGAGCAGCGCAGGGCGCGTGCGAGCCCCGCGCTCCGAGCTGGGCAGGCAGCCAGCACCCCTGGCCCTGCTGGCCGAGGGCAGCGAGGCCGGAGCGCCGTGGCACGGGGCACATCACCGCGGTACCAGGAGCCACCAGCTCTAGGCGCTGCTTCCTCTGCTCCCTGCTCCGCAGCTCGGAGCACTGGCCTAATGAGGCAGCTCCCAGCTCCACCTTCTCCTGGTGCTGCCATGGAAAGCTGGGTCCTCCAAAGCCCTGTGCCAGGTCTCTCTGGGCCCACCCTTCTTGGCGTAGGTGTCCGTTCGACCTCCGAGAAGATCCTAGTGAGATGCCAGGGACAGACCCGGCCCTTCGCTAAGGCCCCAGCAAGGGCAGTTTGACTCACGCTGCAGACTGGAGCTCTAATACAACCAGGGACTTCTGCCGAGACCAGTTGTGTGGCCCCAGGATCCCGCTGCCACGGCACTCATTTCCCTCTTAAATTAATGGGCAGATCCTGCTACCTTTAATTTGAAGCCTTACCTTGTGAGGAGTCCATTAACTTCAAAGCTCTTAGCCTCCAACCACAAACTAGTTATTCTTGGCAACTGAGGCAATTGGAACAGTAAAAAATGTAACGAAAAACCTGAGCCAGCCTTGGCAGCAGGATGCGGGGCTAGATGCTGGTCCTGGAAAAATCCCAAACCGACTATGAGTATTGCCCTAGTAGGAAGACTTTCCTCTTGCTAAGATAGCTCTGTCCCCAGTTATAGATAGGCAAATGGTAACTAATAAGGCCTCCTAGATGCAAATAGGTAACTGTTGATACAGAGAAGTGCTCAATGCCATTATTTTCATATATATACACATATATATAAAACATACACACTGCACATTCTACACATTTGGCCTCAGTGCAAAGCCAGCCTGCGTTTAAGCGCAGTAACTAAAAGCCTGGGCTTACAGCAGCTCTCCTTCCTCCCTCCAAGCCTTAATTTCCACAGATTTCACTCAAGTCACCAACCTTGTCTGCCAAGGGCCCAGGAATTTTGGATGCCCCGAGAGGTGTCCCACAGAAACTGTGTCAGGGCAACGATACAAAACGCCACCGATACAGCAGTGGTTAAACCAGGCCTGCAGCAGTTGTTGTGTGAATATTAAGTTTCACCCACAAAGCATGACCAAACCAGTTTGAACACACATAATACACTGCTTAATACAAGCCCTTTGACATCCACTCTGGGGTTTCTCCCAAGAAGCACGTGAGTAAATGCTAAATGTCTTTGGTGTTCGCGCTCACCTTGACCTACAGCAACGACATCTCCTCCTCCCTCTTCCAAAGAGCTTCAAAGCAACCCTGTTTGACAGCAGGGAGAGGTAAGGGAGCGCTCCTCTGAAGGGAGCAGGCTGAAAGCCTACCGAAATCCCTGCTGCCCCAACTGCATCATTTCATTTTGTGCATTTGCGTCAGTTCTTTCCTTAAAGCGAGGATTAAAAAAGACATGGCTTTGACTTTGGCTTCCAAAATTCACTACAATAAGGAAAAAAAGTACTAGGGTAGATCCACAGCTGCGCTAAGACAGACTAAAGCTCCTGCTGGTGCGAGCACTCAGAGGCGACCGCACAGAAACGGTGGGAGAGCTAAAGCTAGAAGGCTTCTGAAGAAGTGTTCTGCTCTCTGGAAGGTTTCGGTTTTGGTCAGAAAGACAAAAAGGTCCGTAAAGTGAAATGTTTGGCTTGGCGGTTAGAAACAGTGCTTAAAGGGGAGGCATCTGAAACTCTGGAGTCTTCCATGGAAAGTTTAGTCTTAAGCAATTTTGCTTTTCCTGGAAGCTTTAAGCTACAAAAACTTGCTACTTCTGTTTATTTCAGAACCATGTGCAACCGTTCACTAAATGGGCATTTAACCCTCTAACTTGCTAGGAAGGAAAAAGAAGAAAATACTGCTCTGGAAGATGAGGAGTTACGGAAACTCTGTGCCTTAGGAATGGCCGGAGAGACTGGGGTCCGGAGGCTCTTCCCCAGGGCTGCAAGGAGACTTAAGGGCACAGACACACGTCTTGCACCAACTGTACTGGCAGGTATGTCTGCATATCTAATATCTTTTAGTGGCTATTTCTGTTTAAAGCTCTCAACCTGAGAAAATAATAATTTTGACTTTTTTCCATTATATTCAGCATCATTAATAACTACAAATAAAGCCTCACCCTGGAATCTGCAAACCTCAATAAGAGCCCCTGCGCACAGCAGCAATGAGAAGCTCAGTATTTCCTTGCTAAATTTAGACTGCTTCAAACAGAAGTGAAAGTTCTTTGATAAATCAACAAACCCATCTTTGAGGAGCAAATAGCGAGCCGAGAACTGGGCAGCAAGGTGGTCGCCCGCCCTCCCAAACAGATTTCCAAGGGAGAGCGACTGGCACACGGGCGGGAGCAGCTCCGAGCAGAGCGGGAAGGACCGGCACCACTCCCGAGCACAGTCCAGTTTCTGCCGGGAGAGCTGCTGCATTTGGAACAGCGTACAGGCCCAGATGAAATGCCCCCTGCAGCCCCTGCTCCAAGCGCGATTCCTTGGCACACTCAAACATCCTGGGAAGCTTTGCTGCTTCCCAGAGATGCAAACAGAGCCCAGACTGGGCTCCAGCTCCCGTCAGAGAAGGAACGATGGGAACCTGGCCCCTGCTCTTGTTTTCACTTTACAATACTTTCCCAAGAGGAAAGATAGCTATATTTAGCTTTAAAGCCAAATTTAAAAGCCAGTTTAAAAGAGCAAGATGGAGGCATTGAGCCCAAGGCTGCCATCACAGCCTGAAGGCCTGGGAAGAATAGGTGTAAAGCTGCTGCGCTGCAACCGCTCTCCAAGCTGTCCCGGCAGGATCCAGGCCCTTCAGCACAGGATATTTTTAATTCCATTTACACTGACTTAAGACAAACTATTGTTGGACTGTTTTCTGGACAGTCACTTCCCCAACTTTGGACATGCCAACGTTTCCCGTAGACACAAGCAGACACATGGCAGCACAGTGATAAGCTGTAGGCAACGCACAGTCAGTCCTCTACAATGCAGAGCATCAAGTTATGTCCCTCCGCTGGCATTTTTAATAGGACACCCTGGTTGGTGGCTTGCTTTGCACTGTGATGGGCCAGGGCATCCTCCTTTGTCTAAGGTGAGGGGGCAGAAGATGACACATAGAGAAAAATACTACAGCAATGAGCTGCAGGTTACGAGCAAGGAGTCAGCGCTTTGAGTTCTGCAGCAGGGGAGAGCCACGAACCTGCGACAGGCTTCAGGCCGCAGCCCTCCACAATCTCCTGACCTGAAAAAGGGACACATTAAACTCCTTATTTTCTCCTTTTAGGAAAACTGCTGCTAAAAACAGGAAGCTCTTTTTCCTCTCATTCACTAAAGCCTGGAAATTGTATTTGAGTCACAGCCATCTAACCACACGTTCTGCAGGCACCATCTGCTGCACTCCCCTTCCCCGAATCAATTCTGACCAAGCAAAAATAGTCAGGCTACAAAATTCACAGCTCATGTTTGGGAGGGGAGATTCCTACTGAAAACAGATTTGTTTTTATCCATCACTTTAATTTGCAGGAAGCATGAGTGCTTTTTAGATACTGCTAAACAATACCCTGACTAACACCCAGCAAGGCTCAAAGAAAGTCAAAGCAAGTGAATATTCTGCCTTGAGTCCTGCTCAACTCAGGCTTTTCTTCAGGAAAGCTGTGTCTTTTCTGCCACCATGTGCTTTTCCCAATAAGCTAAACACAGCATCCCACTCCTAGGCTAAACCAGAGCACTTCTGCAGCCAGCTGCAGGCTATTTCCAAGGAATATCTCTGCTTGTTCCTTCCCCTCCCCTTTTTCTTTTTTACCCGCTCCCTTCTTGGCAGGCAGCCCCCCACCCAGCTCTTTGGCTGCTGTGCGCTTGCATAACCCCTGGCTCCGACAGAAATTAGAAGCATCCTGGCGCAGGTCTGCGTTGCCAGCGGGACTCTCCCCAGCGCCTGTGCATGCGCCCAGTGACCTTTGTGTCTCCCCGCCGCACACCCCGGCCTGTGTGCAGAGCCCAGGGAAAGCTGCGAGGCAGGTACCAGGCGCGCACCCCAGCCCCGCAGCAACGAGGGCGCCCGAGCCCCTCTTCATTACAGTTTTAGCAAGAGAAAATACCCCTACTGGCTGAAAAGAAGGGTGGGAAATCCTAGCCTGCAAAGAAAAGTGAAGGTTTGGTCCCAAGCGCCTGAAGAATCATCCTGTCTGCGATGAAAGTCAACTTTTTGTGCATAACACATGGGGTGCCACGTGACGCCTCCTCGGTAGGTGTCCCTATTTACGAGCTGCACGGCTGGTCCGTTTGGGTCCTACCGCAGCTGACTCATGTCTGCACATCTGTCATCCCTGTGCAGCCGTAACAGCAAGGGGGGATTTCCTTGTGCAAAGCCGCTGCGGTTGGGCTCGAGCAGCAGACCAAGCTCTGTTCGGGTGGTATCTGTGCAAGCCGGGCTTGGCCACGGGCTTGGCTAGATACAGCTGAAGTTCAAGTCAGACGACTGACTGATTAGATCAAATCTGAACATGCCGCACAGAGCATTCACGTGTGGAGAGGAGGCTCGGCAGTCACGGCAGACCGCGGGTTCCTGCCCGTGCGTGTGGACACGCACGTACCAGCCCCAACTGCGGGCGTGCAGAACGTCTGCCGGAGCCCGCTGCTCTGAATGGTCTCCGAGCTGATGCCGCATCAAGACCAACAGGAATCACTACATTTTAAAGTAACGCAGTGGCCACAAGAGCAGGCTTATGGGGACAAAGGCAGCACAAGGCCTTTCTCTGATACTTCTTTTCTTGCTTCCTAACTAGCACATCACAGAATACAAGCTCAGGAAAGAAGCATGCACAAACTTTGACCGAAAAGTGAAGAAGAGGCCCTTTCCCTATGTTCATCTGCACGATAACCTCCTCATCAGAGCTCAGCCCAGACACTCCAGGTGAGTTAAAATATTGCTACTAATTTATTGTGCAAGTATTTATATAAAATTTGTAGTGGAAGATAAGCCAATTCCATTATCATGTGCAAATTCTGATCACAGAGATGCACTTTGACAAATGAAAGAACTAGTCTACAAACTTACTAATAATATAGAGTTGTGCCTCTCTGCAAGCCGAACATTCTCCTTGGAAGTGTATTTTGCGTAAGTGCATAAGCTTAGGAAAAAAGAACAAGTAAGTCTAACAACAACAACGAAAAGACAAGCACCTTAGATGAAAAATACATATGTTGCATAGATGCAAGAAGTAAGATGAAGTAAGAGGAGGTCTCTTACGTAAGTCCTGCTGGAAAAGGAAGTCTTCAGCTGAGTAAGGTTCATAAACATGTGGCTACAGGTTACTGTTTGGACTAAAAAATTCATTACTCTTCCTGCTCACAACTTGCAAATGTCTTCCCACAGCGTGCCCAATTTCCAGAGTGACCATCTGGGCTATTGTAATTCCTCCTCCTCTCCCCACATACTGCCTCATTTTCACATTTGTTTCTGCTCTGGGATAGGACTTTTCTAGACAAATTGCCAAATGCATCAGGATCTGTCATTGCAAGTTCCAATACACTTAATCCACAGGTAACATTCAGCCAGTTTGCAAGAGCGGTTTGTGCACTGGTAGATTTATCTGTGACACAGCACCACTGGAGTCGCTCTTTCCAATGGGATCTCATGCTTTCCAATGGGATATTACGCTTTCCAATGGTGCTCCACATAAGGCAGCACTGAGGAAGAGGTCAGGTATCTTGGCACGCTAGTGTCACTAGTGACCCCAGTCACATATTCCAGCCAAACTGCAACGAGGATAGCTTGGCTTAAAGGGTGGCAGATTTTCACAGCGTATCCTGCAGCCCAACCTGGCGCTGCCACCGTCACCTGCATCAGCTGCTTCCCTGCTAGGAACATAGTTAGTTCCAATGATGCCAGGGCTTGTCCTGTAACCAGCCTCCCATCCAGAGAACTACCACTTTCACAAAGGATTATGACGAAAAATAATGTGCTTAAAACTGTGCAGAAACAATTTATAAGTCACGCAAGGAATTAGCATAAGGACAAAATTAAAAGCCATCAAGAGTTGCTTCTTTCCAAGGACGCTTGCAGGAATGTTGGTGCTCACCACATGGCAAGACATTTTTTCTCTTAGGTATGGTTTAAGATTACCATTATTTTCCATTTCATTTTGAAGTCTACTTGAGAAGTGAGTAAACCTGCTAGGCCGCAGCTGAAAGCCAGCCATGCACTAAAGTGCTGGGTAAAAAGAAAACACTCAAGCACTTATTCAGCAGCACATATAAAATTAAAAGATACGAGACCGTGTGGTATGTGAGAACCCGCTCTGTTAATAACCAAACTAACAGAGTCTACTTTGCCCTGCAGGGAAACTCCCGGCCCTTCTAAGAAACAGCTCTGCTGCCCATGAAACAGGGTCAGCTCCTGTAACATCTCATCACCCAACAAGTTATTTGCAAGCAGTTCCTACACACATTTATTCCTTTCTCTTCCTCCTGCTTCACATAAAGTTCTCCCTGTGATTGTTGGAGCAACGATGGGCATGCACGGCGCTGTGCAAGCCCCAGTTTGACAGCCAAGATAGGTCTCTCCCTTCAAGGTGCTCCTCCACCTGTCACGTCATACTTTTGACACAAAAACAGGGCATCACAAAACTTTGGGGAATGTAAGAGTTATAGAGAAAGTTTATTATGGATGCTTCCCCTCTTTTTTATTCCTTCAGGGAAAAAAAAAAAGGAAATCAATAGATGCTGATTTTTGACAGATATGACAGACTGCTTTGAAAACACACAGACATGTAGCCTCATATTTGGCCTCAGGAGCTGCTACTTCGACTTCCAGAGTCAAGTCTCCTCCCTTCCCCAGGCAAAGCTTCCTGCTTTCACTTTGTTCCTTGTGTCTATCTCACTTTTTATCATATGCTTGTGGCTTTGCCACATATTTTTCCAGTTACACTGATACAGCTAAGCTTTTTATACCTTTTTCCCATGAAAAAAAAAATCCACACAGGACTAGAAAAGACGTACAGATTCAAACTGTAATTGCAATGGGGCTGCAGGCGCAGTATCTATACCACGAGTAGCCACTAATCGCCACCCATAAAGCCCTTCAGTGACTTGCAGGGCACCCATAGAGAGCAGCAGACACCAGGGATCTCAGGACATCAAAAACAGAACCAAGGGCAGAGAGTCCATCCGTCCCTATGACCGCAGCATCACATGTTGGCAAAGATTTAGCACTTGCTTGAAATCCCAGGGAAATCAGAGGGGAATGTTTGCCACTAAGGGATAAGTTTCACGATCGCCAGTGAATGTGGCACCGCTTTGTTTACACAGTTAAACATTTAAGAGGAATGCCCGCACAGGCCGCAAACTATCACTAGAAGGGTCCCCGCTGCCTTGGGAAGGCCCTGAAGAGCAGAGCCCACCTTTATCTCTTGCAAATACAGGTTTCCTCTCAGAAGGGGTCACAAGCCAAGCTCCAATGATGGTTTCCCAAGACAATGCTGATTGTTATTGCTGGAGTACTGAAAAAGCCCTCACTAAGGTTGCAAAAAAGTCTACACAAATGTTGTTTTATAAAGAATGGCCACATTTTCTGTTACCTCTGAGGGCTATTTGCTCAGAGGAAAAAAAGAGTTCAGTTAAAGGAACGCAGAGGATGGGAGAAGGAAAAACGACAGATTTCCAAGCGCTTGTTCCAGAGCGACCCCCTATTGTTTCCCAGCTTTATTTCGCCCGCTCCCCTTCCCGTGTGCCGGATGTCAGAGCGCGCCCGTGGTGACCCCCCTTCCCGGCGGCCGCAGCTGTCAGGCCGGCCCGGCCCCGCTCGCTCCGCGCCTCCCCCGCGCGGCTCCCCGCAGCGCGCAGCGCAGCCCGGGGGCAGCGGCAGCGCCCGCCCGCGCGGCAGCGCCCGCGGCTCCCCCGCACCTGCCCCGCGCGGCCGCGGAGGGGCAGCGGGACGCGGCGGCGGAGGCCGCGGCGCGCTCCTACCTCCAGCGTGCGGATCTCCTGCTGCGTGAGGTCGTTGGACGCGGCGCACTGCGTGCGCAGCCCGCGCAGGTTGGACAGCGAGATGTCGATGAGGTCCTGGAGCAGCCCGCACTGCTGCAGCGTGCTGCGCACGGCCGGCGAGCCCCGCGCCGCGCCGCGCCGCTCCCTCCTCTCCAGCATGCCGGCGGCCCGCAGAGCAGCCGCTCTATCCATTCCTCGGCATCGGGAGGCCGGCGAGGCGGCGGCGGCGGCGGCGGCGGCGGCGGCGGCGGCGGCGGCGGCGGGAGGAGCCGCACGGGGAGGGAGGGGGGACGGCTCGCTCCGCCCCGCCCCGCTCCGCCCCGCTCCGCCCCGCTCCGCGCGGTAACGTGCGCGGCGGCTGCGCGGGCCCCGCGAGGGGGTGAGGGTGGCTGCTCCGCGTGGTGCTTGTAGCGCTCTCGGTGCCGCCCGGCTCTCTCGGGGCTCCCCCGTCGCCGGCCCCGCCGCCCCCGAGCCCGCCGCGGCCTCGCCAGCGCCTCCCCGGGGCGCCGCCTCAGGCCCCCGGCACCGCCGCAGGTGCCGCCCGCCGGCTCCCCTCAGCCCGCGGCCATGTTGGGGCGCGCGGCTCGGGCCGCACGTGCCCCCGCGGCGCCCCGGAGGTGCGAGGCGGCCGGCCCGGCCCAGCTCGGCCCGGCTTGGCCCGGCCCGCCCGGTCCAGCTCAGGAGGCAGCCAGGTGAGGCCCAGGCCCTGTCCCTCGCCGTGTCTGCGGCAGCAGTTGGCGCCCAGTGCGGGTTGAAGCCTCCGTTGCTGCCATTTCCTCTCTGTTTTAGCTGGGCTGCAGCGGGGTCTGTGGTGGTGTGAATACAAGTGCTGTCATTCAAGCGATAGTAGGATTAGACTGGAATAAATGAAGAATTAGCCTTATCTGAGTCACCTTTTACAGTCTGTGGAGAGATTTTTCTAAAATAGTTTTCCTCGCATACCCTGTAAATCAATGTCTGTTTTATTTGACACAAGCGTTTACTTACTAAAGAGCAAGTGCAGGTCTAGTATGTGAAGTGGGCATTATTATAAACCTTTTTAGTGAATATAAACACTTGAGCACAGTAGTTGTGTGGGTTCATCCGTATCATTGCTCAGGAGGGAACTTTTTTTTACGACACCTTGGAGCTGTGGTGGTCTTGGCTTTCACGAAGGAAACACCCTGACGAGAGCAGCAGTGGTGCAGGCCACCGCGTCATAGGTGCGTTTGGCTGCAGGTGCCGACGGGTCACACTGAACAGCAGCTTGTTAATGCAGGCTGCGAGATGTCGGTGCACAAGGAGTACCTTTCCTGACAAATTCATTTCCAAACCATTTCCACATCCACCTGCCTGCAACGAGGAACTCCAAAAGTCAATTCAGTCACACGCTGCAGACAACAGAGCAGAAAGTATTGGGGCTATACCAATACCAGTTTTTAAAAGCTTAAATGATATCTGGGCCACATGTGCAAGGCAGAAATGAGTTTTGTGCCAAAAGAGTGATATGAATATGGGTTATGAGACATGTATATAGTGCGACTGGTCTCTGGAGCGGGGTAGCTTAGTTGATGCTTAACTGCTTTCCCCTGGTTACCTGGAGACTGGCGTCTGTGATAGGTCAGTTGTGTTTGCACCAAGCAGGATGGCATATGCTGTTTGGTGATTTCCTTATGCATGTGGATTAAGTGTGGTGTTTGGTTTCATTATTGTTACTCGCGTACTACAAATTCATACATGTTGTAAGGACTTTCTTGGATGAGGGTTTACTTTAATTTCTCGTCCAGTGAGTTCTGTGGTTTCGTGAAAGTCACTTACTGCTCTATTTACTACCTCAGTTTTCCTAATCCTTTAAAAAGATCTTTATCTATTCCCCCTCCTGTTAGGAAATCCACTGGAAAGCCAACAATTAAAATCTTAATTTCTGAAAGACTGGTAGACAGAAGTGCTCAAATGCAGGTGACTGTGGAGCTGGCGAACGTTGCAGGGATATTATTCTCACAGACATCTCTGGGAACATTCCGAAGCTAATAGATAAGCCAGGTTTGTTGAGCAAGGAAGCACACTAGGAAAAAGAGTGGAGTGTGCATCACAGGACACCCTGCATTCTCCAGGAGGGCTTGTGCATTGCAGGGGAGTGCCGACCTCATTAACTGCCTGCCATAAGCGGGCAGCATTCCAGCCCCCGGCGCTGGAGCCTGCCCTGCAGGCCCTATGGAAAAATGTGCTGAGTAAGCGCTCCACGCGTTGCCTTCGTGGCCCGGCTCAGCGTTGCTCGCGTGCCCGCGACGCTGCCGCGCTGGCCCGAGGCACAGAACACTCCGAGCGCTGCTCGCTGCAGTGCTGCACCGATAGTGCCCGGGTTCTGCTCACAGAGTGTGTAGAGAGGATGATGATTCCAGCTCCATTTTGTTGTGCCTCCTGCGCAGTATTTCCCCATGGCTTGCACGTTTTATAGGCAATGTGAAATACTGGTGTGTTGACCCTGTTTTGATTTGTCACAGTCTTTTGCTGAACATAGTGTATTTCTACTATGAGGGGAAAAAGGGAGAAAAAACATGTCTATCAAAAGGTTAACTTGGTCAGGTTCTAATTCACCACAGACTTCATGTATGATCTTGAATAATTTGTCTTTAATCTTAGTTGTCTATAAAAAATAAACATTTTGAATTCTTAGCTTGAAAAGATAAATAGAATTTGTCAGTGCTAGGGTAGCCATATGAGCACTCTGAGCTGTGTTTTTACCCAGAGATTTTGGAAAGTAACACTTTCATGTTATATATGATATATTTATTGATACACACCTGTTAGGACTTCACTTGAATGTGCTGTGTTTGTGGTAGACCCACAAACTGTGTTCTGTAGGGGAAAACAATCTTTTTTCTTCTTTTCTTGAGTTGGGGGACGTACAGACACAGTGTCCATCATTCAAACAGTGGCCTTTTTGTATATAGAAAAACAATAGTTTTGAAAATGACAAAAGAAGGTTGAATGCCTAAACCAGGTCTGCTAAATACTTGATTCAGCCACTGATCTAAGAACTGAAAGGATTTTTTCCACATCCCACCCCACACCCTTGGCCTCTTGTTCACACAGACTGAGTTCACAGGGACAAGGATTTGTCTTTGCTAACCATAATAAAGCCCTAATCTCACTAATCATTCCTAGCGAGTCCTGCCCTACAGACCATATCGTGAGTCTTCAGCTTGGTAACATGAGCACGTTGGGGAAAAGCAGAGACTTTCTTGTTTTTTTTTCTTTCTCTTTTTTCTTTTTCTTCCTCAAAGAAAGAAAAGCACTGATGCATTCCACTTGCTACTTTAGAGAAAGGCTTGTTATACCTTTTTAGCTGGCTTGCCCCAGTTTCATTCAGCTATCACAACACTGAATTTAGGTGATGAGACTGAATTACTCAATTTGATGTGTTTAACACAGATAATAGAAACCTGTTTTAAGAAAATGCAGTGTTGGGATTTGAAGAGTTGAAATGTTAGGTGTTTTAGATAAAAGAGGCCTTTATTATCTATGATTTTTCCCTCAAAGGCTTCCTCCTACACAGACGCTACGAGTGTTCCTTTCTCAGCTCAGCACAGCACAATACACAGTAGTTCTGATGCGCCTGTCTGCTGTGAAGTTGAGAAACCTCAGTCCTATTTTTAGAAGTGCTGTTGAATATTCTTTTTAGGATATACAGGGAAAGTTAAATTGGTGAGGAGATGGCCATGGACCAAATCCTTACCATTTTTTTCCTCAGTTTAAATATCTCTGTTGCCTGTAATTGAGCCAAACCATTTTGTAATGGTTTAAAATTTGGTCGTGCACCTTTAAAGAAATGGTTAGGATGGGTCCACTTTTCTACAGACTGGTGTTTTCCTGTTTTCTGCACAGCTGCCCCTTTTGTGATTTTAATGCACTAATTATGTTAGAGACCCAATTGGGCGGGCAAAACACCCACTTTTTCCATCAGCTTATTTCTCCCGCCTGTGTATCACCTGTCATCAGAGAACCCGGGGATTAATTAGGGATCTTCTGCCAGTTAAAATGTCAGAAGGATGGATTATCAAATTCACAATGTTAGAAATAACATTTATCAATGAAACCTTGAATAAATAAAGGGAACTTTGAAGTTAGAATAATGGAGGGAGCGAAATAAAAATTACAAGAATCCTACTATCTTTTTTAAGAAATAAATAAAAGATTACCCCATCCATTTGCATGGATGGGGGAAAGCTGTTGTGCTTGGGCAATGTAAGAGAAATGATTCTTGCTCCACAAATAGGAGGATAAAAAAACCGATCTGCTTAGCTCTGGTCTATGTTTTATGTGGACAGGTTAGAAGAAAGCAATTTGGAAGCTGGCCTGGAAGGAGGACCATTGAGATGATGCTCATCTTGGAAAACCCTCACCTCCTGGAGTTGCGTGAGTAAACAATCTCAGCTGTCACACCAAACAAAAACTTTAAACACTAAGAAAGCTTGAAAAGCACATTTTGGTAGTCTGTAAAATTTAAAAGATGCTGGCATTTATTTTTAGAAAGATCTAGTGATTTTTTGGTAAGTTTTCTTTAACATTTGCTGTGTTCTGTAGTAATATAAATACTAAATAATGATAGCCACAGAGGATTTATCCCCTAGCCTGCTTGTTAGCCTGCCAGTCTGCAGTGCTCGTGCTAGCAGCAAATATGTCAACAGTGAAAAGTGACAAATTTAGTTGGCAAAATATATTCATAGGTCTAACAAGAATAAGATACACCCGCCTCTAGAAACACAGGCTTATGTCTCTCCATGGATAAACACACCCGAGATTGACTCATGCTGGCATAATCCCCTTGTGCAATTTGTATATTGGTGTTAGATGTGTGTGTGAGGCAGAAAGACAAATATTTGGTTAACACAACAACATGGGGTAATCAAAATAATTAGGCAGCTTTACCTCAAAACACTACAGCAGGTGAGCTGCTGCTGGTCCCCTCAGACAGTCATACCTATCCCTGCAAGTAAAGCTCCCCTGGGCTTGCTTTATCTGTAGCAAAATGGGTTGTTATTTGGTTCTGTAAGAATGTGTGTGTGTGGGTAGAAGGCCTCAATAACCCCCAGTGTGGCAAGGCGGGGGGATGCACAGTGCTGGAAAAGCCGGCTCATGTTCCACAAGAGGCCTTTGTCGTGTGTTGCATAAGGAGATCAAAGCCCTGAGGCTCAACACTGCTGAAGGTTTTAATTGTTTTTGCCACTACCTCTGTCATTAGAACATTATGGAACTGCATCGCAACAGCTTCTCTTTCATCTGTGTGGGAAAAGCCTCAAAGTCCATGGTTACATTTTTCAGAGCTGCTATCCCACGTGACTATCAGCTTCATTTCACCCAAGCCCTTGTTTGTTGTTTTTAAGTAAAGGGAGATGGACAGGTTAAACATCTGCTCACATTGTACGCGTGGAGTCATTTGATGTGACAAGGCTGTAGAAGGGGCTCGAGGCTGGTTTCTGTTGTGCACACCCTGAGTAAAGCTTGTTCCGTTCTGCAGTGTTTTGACAATATACTTATGTTGATTAACAAAATGGATATTCCTTGCACCTGTCTACCATGCATGTGCCAGTAAAACTCTTACCTTGCCCCAGTTATACTGGCAAAACTAAAAAAACCCAACTTTTCCAGATGCAGCCCCTTGTCTGTGGACAGAGATTTCACCAGCAGCTCTCTTACTGGGCTCTGGAAACCCTTGCATCCAGTTTTGTAACCCTGCATGTGCAATGCCTCAGGAGTGGGTTGGCCACATGCATTTTTTTAAAACAATTCATTATGTCTTTTAGCAATCACGTAGCAGCAAGGCTCTGCTGAGATCAGCTGGGCCTGCTGGGTAGTCCTCGTCCCCAGCCCTGGGAGGAGCAGGACCAGAGGGGCCACGGGATCCAACATCCGCATTCTTCCCAAGGTTCATCTGCATCTCTGGCATTCTGGCAGCCTGTGCTCTGCTCTGTCTGCTGGAACCCAGGGGAAGCTTTGCTTTTTGTTTTTTTCCTACCCTCATAAAAATATTTATAAAACTTAAAGATCATAATTATTACATTAACATCTCATTTTGAAAACTTAGGATGATATAAATTCTCTCCCTTCTTGTGTTATTCCTAAACACGTAACCAGGAGAGTTGGAATAAAGAATTTCCAACAAATAGAGGCAAATCAAAACTACACATACAGAAGGCCTTTTTGTTCCTTAGTTTTTTCATGACAAAAATCCTTTTTGATGCTTCTGATGGTGTTCACATACTTTACTAGTATCTCTCATGTCCTTTACTTGCAAAAGGTGGAGCGGCTGTGCTAATCAGTTATATTTGTGGTTGATCTTTCTAAGTGCTGTGTGCTCCTCTGCTGCGGATCACCTTGGGGAGGCAGGATGGGAATGGGTTAGGTTGTCTGAAATCCTGGACTGTAGAAGTGGGCTATGAAATGTTACAAAACGGCTCCTGTTACTGACCTTCGCTTGGCCAAGGTCTTTAAGCACAAATTGTCCTGCTAAATCCAGGCTTGGAGTTAGGCTTCTGTGTCTTGCTGAATCAGGTAACATATAATAAGATGATTTAGAAATTCCGCTCTGATCAGACTCTTGTTTTGGCGGCAGGCAGACATCCCTGAGCTGAGTTCTGGTGCACATGCAGTGCAGACACATCAGGTTCCCACTGCAGTCGCCCTCCTGCGCCCGGCTCCCAGCAGAGCAGAGCCTGCTGACAGCGTTTGCACAGATGGATGTCCGGGATGGATGGCACTGCTCTGATTTTCAAAAATCTCTTTATGGAGAAAGGCGGTAGGAAACAGCCCAACTCACCACCCCATTTCTGTCAGTAGCTGCTGCTGTGGTGGGCTCAGCTGCCTCATTTCTGCACAAAGACGTGCTCAAACTTTCCTGGTAGCTTTTGGAGGATGAAGGGTCATGCTCGGTGCTTGTCAGCATTTGAATTCGCTCATTTAGTTTTCTGCAAACTCTTCCTCAGTTTCTATCACAGTCATTGACTTTCTCAATAACACTCTCTGGAAATGGTTTGCCCCAGAAGCGAGACAAGCAGAACGTGAATGCTAGTGGGAGCTGAGCCAAGGTTTTGAAATTCTGGCTCTCACCCCACAGCACCGAATAGGAAGCTGTTTGCATTCATGGCAGACAAACGTGCAGGAAAGGACAAGTAAGCCCCCTATAGCACTTTCCCTTGTATTTGACCTTAGTTTTAAAGCATGTGAGAGGAACAGTGTTCCTAATCCAGCAGTCCACAAGTTTCTTTCCCTCTGCTGTCGCTGCAAACTTGAAGAGTTCAGCAAGCTGAGAAATAGTCAGCAGGCCCTGGCTACTGCCAGTGTAAACGCTCCCTGTTTTCTGTCCAGTGAGGCCTCACTGCAGAATCAAAATTGTGAGGAGGTGCCAGTGCAGGAGGGTGTTTTTATGGAGGATGTTGCATGAGCAGATTTAATTTAAAGTTGGTATTTAAGGGCTACAACAGCCAATAGTTATGTTTCGTGCTAAACCAGAGCCCACTGCAGTATGTTTTCTGAGAAGTCTCATTCCATTCTGGGAATACACCTGCAAGAATCCCAGCTTTTGCCATTGGAATGATCCCTCTGCACAGCGAGCTTGGTTATTTTCATTAGAGGAAAAGAACAAGTTGAAAAAGGCAGTGCAGAAAACTTTATACTTCCATAGTATACGTATACATACACTGATCTTTCCAGTGCGTCTATAGGTCACCGGGGAGGTCCCATTTGAGCTAGAGAAGAAACTTCCTCCGACTTCAGCTAGTTCATGGTCAGGCTCTGAAGACGGAAGTGCAGAGACCACGAGGATAAATGACATATTCGTCACTGAAGAACAAATGATTAGCAGCTTGTGTCTGAGAAGGCAGGAATTCTAACTGCAGGTCCTGAAACTGGTGCCCTGGACTGTGTTTTGGGTGCATAGTAACAGGGGAGGGGCAAGTCCCCGTGATGGAGGGAAGAAAAAAAAAAGAACATAGAAAAGAATTATCTTAAGAAAATAATTTCTTCTCTCTCTATCGCATGTGGCAGATCCTATAGGAACTTGGGCACTGAAGGAAAGGAGGGGGGGATTTTTTTTTTTTTTATTAGTTAGCTGTATCTGTTTGTATATGGGGATGACAACCAGTTTACACAGGCTTTTGCCTGGAATGCTGTCTCTCATCATACTCGCAGATAACAACCTCCCAGTGTCAGGAAGTAATGCTAGCACATCCTCCTTGCAAAGCTATCTGAAAAAACAGGGAGGAATTTGTTTCTGACTGCAGTAGAGAGACACCAGTACTACGGTAGTCATCCGCATGCCTCTCCTCGCTGTTTCCTTCCTTGTTTTTATTCTTAACTCTTTGTTGTAGCTACAGTTTTCCTAAACAGCATTCAAGTTGCCAGCTTTTGCAATTTTTGGTCACTTGCAATTTTTGATCACTTGCAATGTTTGGTAGTGGTGCAAGGTGCTTGCAGCAGCCTTCCAGTTGCATTGGTAAATGCAGAATTAACAGAGCTGTGCAAGTACAGCGGCTCAGTACAAAGAATGAAGTAAGTCGGCTATCTGGACTCTAAACCAGGAGATTGACGTGGCGTCTCACATCTTAGATGCTCAGGTTTCCAGCCCTCAGTGTTTTCTTTCAGAGTATTCTGATTATTCTTCGTTCAAATGAATCCCCCTCTTCCCTCAGATCTGGTGGTATCCAGGAAAAGGAGACATTGGCATGAAGCAGCACAGTGTATTTCTTTCCCATGGGAAAGTCTGGTTAAGTAAAAAATGAAGACTGCTTTTGAAAACAACAGATTGGTAACATCATGGTAAATCTGTCTTCTCTTCAAGCCAGAATGCATTTTTTTAATGCCCTGGAGGAGCAAGGGAAATATTCTGAAACTCTTTTCAGGCAGTGCAAGAACACAGCCTGTTTCTGTAGCTTTGTGGTTTACTGGAAGTGCATGCTTCCATTATTTTGGCTTCCAGTCTGTATAATCATGATTTTGGAAACCATTTCAAGGAAGGGTACGATGACCCTGCGGTTGAGACACTCAGGCTGGGCCAGTCCAGTTCAATTCCTGTCTCTTTGATAATGAACACCCCTGGGCAAATCATCTATCCTTCTGCCTCTCCCGTTAAATAGAAATTATAATGCTGCTTCTGTCTGACAGTTGTTTGAACGATATAGAGCACTTAGGATTTAAAATTACAAGAAGGAGCAAGGTAGGTGCTTATCTATGCTTCTCAGAACCCTTTTCAGTAGGTCAGATTTTAGCCATTGCAGTGTTAAAATAAAAACTAATTTCACTGGTTTAAGGGAGTTATTCTAAATATTCATTAAGTTAAATGAAGTCAGAACTTCAAATGTGAGATCTGAGTGCTGTGCGTTGTTTCTTCCTCCTTGATGGGTTTGTAGCTATTTGAAATGGGATGTCTCCAGCTTATCCATAAGCTCTTTCTTTTTCAGTTTCAAACTGCTAGCTGTTCCATGAAGAATAATCAAGGTGTTGGTCTTGCTATTAATTTTATATGGCTATTCAAGCTGTTCCTGTTAGCTCCTGTGGTCTTTTTCAGTGCTTTATATCCTAGAGAATGAGAAGTTTCACCAGTGGTTGGCTGCCCCATATGTCTTCAAAACAGCATGGTTTATTCACCTCTGCTGGGATGCTAGGAATTTTAGGCAATGCTCTCACTGCTGTCTCTACATCTCTCAATACTGTCTGTACATCTTAACCCCTGCTTTCTCTACATCTTAACCCCTCCATGCCCTTTAAACTGGGAAGGTTTCACAGACAGGAGGGTCATGACAGAAATTTGTCCAGTTCCACTTATCAAGTTTGGTCCATCTGGAAAACAGCACATTTGGAGCTGTAAATGTCTTTCTGCTCACATCTTCTGCTTTCTTATATGCCCCAGAGCTATGTAGCAGCAGAGCTGTTCAGAATATCAGAGCAGAGTTTTGCCTGCGGCTTTATGGTGAGCAGATAGAGCAATCTGCAAAGAATTCACATTTCAAGACATGCTGGTTCCAATGTATCAGAAAATCACAACTAGTCAGCGGGAATGGATGCAGTCTGCATTGCTAAATGGTTGGGTGCACTCTTATAATTGCATAATTCAATGCTGTGAACTACCTCTCCTCAGACAATGTGTTTTAGCTCCTGACTGCGCAGAAGGTCAGCTTGTGCTAGAAAAACAAACAGGCTACTTTGCTTAGTACAGCAGTGCAGGGAGAGCTGGGAATAGGCTACAACAGGAAACATTTAGCCTTGTTAATCGCTGTAGCTGTGATGCAGTCAAAGCTTTTCAAACTAGTTTTTAGTAGTACAGACTTACTGCTATTTTTTTCTTACAGTGATATGTGGAGGGATTAGTCAGGATTGGCTTCTGGTTATGTTAGTTGTTGTACAGCCAGTTCTCAGTCCAAGTACAGGAGAACATCTGGGTAAGAGGTATCCCTGGGGGAATGGGCGCTGTGCTTGGAGCATGTAGCAGGGACCCCCGAGCTGCTCTGCCGTGCAGTGCACTGCCTCTCGCTACGAGAATACTAGCTAGACCAAGGAAGTAGAAAGTAAATGTAAAAAAAAGTGTACATGGCTTTGCTTGCAACATGAGCAGATGGAAAACAACCACGTCGTATTATGGATTGCAACATATGGGGAGCTGCATAGATGTTAGAGCCTCATCTTCCCTATAGAATTTCCAGGTGTCTAGGGCTCTAGGTATGCATAGAGGTATTTTCACTAAATGAGTGTGGTTAGAATGCACAAAAGTCCCTAAGAAGTGCTTAGGAAAGGTGTCATTTCTGCAGGGGCTACCACTCTTCTGGGAGGCAGATAATGCAGCAGGTTAGAAAGACATAAATTGGGCTGCCAGGGAGACCTGACTTTCTTCTTGCTTTTTCTGCTTCCTTTAGTCTTATGTAAGGCACGCCTGCTGCGAGCAGACAGTACAAGCCTGTAAATACTGGAGAAGCATGACACGTAGCAAAGTCATCCCAGTGTGCAGCTGCTGCACAGCGTGTTCTTATTTAACCCTTTCATTTTATTAGACATTTAACAGGTTTGTGTTTTCACAGTGAATCACATGTAGATCAAAAAGATACCATAATGACAAGTAATAAGAATACTAGAAGATAGAGATATAATTAATGCCTCCTAGCTGCTTTTATTTGTTTGTTTCCCCCACATGGGTGTCTGTTTTCTAGGGTGCATGCACAGTCACAAATATGTTAAGACAACTTTAGAGGTGAAAAAAATCAACTTACTTGGATGATAGGAAGGAAACACTCCAGAGAGATCCATCACACATCAACTTTATATCCTTTAGAAGAGGCATTCCTTTACACACTTCTCAGGAATCAACATGTCCTGTTGAACTAAGTTAACATATTGCAGGCAAAAAAAAAGATACACAGGCATATCAGGTGTTTCCTCTGTGGCAGGTGTGGTGGTGGGGAGGAAGGATGGAAAGTCAAGCAGAATGGAAAACAGACTGGAAAATCACAGGGTGTGGAGCCCTGTGCATGTAAACCTGTGGAAGAAAAGAAGAGCTCAGCAAATGATGAGAATTTTCAGCTCAGATGTTGACCAGAACATAATTCTCAGTTAATTTAATGCTCAGTTAAAGTACCTGAATGAGGAGGGGGTGCAAGGAGAGCTTGTACGTCCCTGGGTAGTGGGAGGGGAGTGTGATTTGACATGGTATGTGACCATGTATTGTACTGATGTTCAAGGTAGTTTAATAAGTTTTGCCATTCCCTGCAAGCTGGGATGGATCCTTCATAGGCAAGTACAGGTCAAGTACCAGGACTGCCTCTTCCAGAAGGTTTTAAAGAAACAGAATCTGTGATAGAGGAGAGTGAGGAAGAGAGAGAACTCATGCAAGAGCCTCAGGCCCTGATGACAAGGACGAATGTTGGAGCTGGTCACTCCGTGGAGATCACAGCATGGTGCTAGGAGTGATACCTGGCCCGGGCTTTCCTTCTCCTTATGGTATGTAGCTTTGAGCATATCTCATAGATACTCCTTTGGTCTGTTTGTAAACTGGGGCTGATAAAATTTATTGAACTAGAGCTTTCACAATGTTACCAAGAATGTTGATTAGTTAATGAGAACTGATCTATGACAATGACTCCATTCTGAGGCTCTTTTAGGCTAGGCACCAAACAGAATTAAGAGGCAAGTGCTGTTCAAAGCCATTGCAGTACTTTAGAAAAAAAAAAAAGAAAGGAAAGAGCTGGGCATCCACCTTACGCTGTGGGGTGCTGCCAGGGCCGGCGGGGCAGCGCAGTAGTCTGAGCAGGTCGCCTGGCCGCGCATCCTCGGAGATGCGCTCTGGACACATGCACTGCTACAAGGGGCTGTTGACCCTGAAAATTGGGGAGTAGCCTGGACTGGCTGCTTGCCACTTGCCCATGATTATTGCCTGGGATCACAGTGGCAGCGCACAGGAATGTAATCAGGGAGCTGCAGGAGAGGGCTCTGACCTGGGCTGGCCAGGGGATTGTGCTGCACTCAGAATGGATCCCTTTTGTCCCCAAGAGCTGGAAACAGTCAGATGAAAAGCAGTGAAGAGTGGTCATAGAAATTTGAAAATTGTTTGTAGCCCATGTCTTTATGCCATTCTCTTACACCATTTTTGTGATTCTAGAAGTGTTTGGACAGACATCAAATCTACCTGACCTGAGCTGTAGTGTATGAGATTCAGTAGAGGGATTCTACTTGCTGTGTGTGAATGCCAGAAGTACAGCCCTTCTGCACTGAATCAGCTCATACTGAGTTAGGGCAGGTAAATAAACACTGGATTTCTGTGCAGATTAGAAAAGCTTGGGGAGCGCGGGAGCTGCAGGGGCCGATACACTGCTCAGTGGCAGGAATCAGGACTTGTTGGATGAATCCTTTATTTCTTGGTAAAGCTTTATCTGCACCTTGCTCTATATGACAGAAATTGAATTCCTGCTATCTTTGTTCCAAGATGACATCTTAAAAAAAAATCCCAGCTTCTCAGTTTATTTACCTCAGCATGTAAAAGATGGAGGATGCTCTTCCCATGTATCATGCTGCAGACTAGCAAGTTGGTGTTTTCCATGGCTCATGCCAAGTTATGGCCGTTTTCATGATGCAAGGATCTTGCTGCCCAGCTTTTGCATCCCAGACCTTTAAGGGAGAAGCATGATCTGTTTAGCAGTGTGCCAGCCTGTGCTGCGGGGAAGGGCTGTGGTCTGCAGGGTGGGTGTGCACCAAGTGGACTTGCCAGTTCAGCTCCGGGAGTCCAAGGGGCAGGACAGATTCCACAGCTAGTTGTTGTGGAAGGGCTTGGGATCCTTCTGCTTTCCCAGGCCTGAAAAACCACCTCATAGTGAACTTTCAGATACTGTTACCCATGTTTCACATGAGGGGAAGAAACAAAAAACCACAAGCACACAGAGAGAATAAAAGCCTCCAGGAGACAGTTGTCTTATCTGCAGTTTGTGCTGAAGTAACCCAAAATGTCTTCTTATCTGTAGCAACAATGGAGCTCTTATTGATTTAAAACTGGGAAAAAAGGCCCTCCTAAAACAACCTCCAAAGGCTTATCAAGTTACTTAGCTAAGTATTCAGCAGCGATGTTGCTGAGGGAGGAGCTGATGAGCTCATAAGGATAACACAGTCCTTTTCCTTTGCTGCTGCGCTTGGGTGAAGGTTTGAATTATTGACAAGTTCGGGATCCCAGAGCGATTAAGGTTGGGACTGTTGAGTGCAGGGCCCCGTGGAGGTGAGAGCCCTTGCTCCTCTCTGCATCCCTGCACTCTGCCTCCCTGGGCGCCAAGGCCATTGCTCTCGGAGGCGAGCGCTGCACCCTGCCTCCAGACACGTCCCCGGTGCCTTGGCTTGAAAAAATACAGAGAAAGCAGCAACCCGGCCACGCTGCTCAAATCTGCTCTTTCTCAAAACCCAGGAAATTGCTAGTGTGAAATGGAGCTGGTTGGGCAAATGTGTGTGTTGTTACTGGTCTTGGTATGGAGCCACGGACCAGCTGACCCAGGTTCCTCGGAGCTGTAGATCCACCTCTGTCCCTTGCACGTGGGTTATTTTCCCTTTCTGGTACCCTCTCTAGCATGATATCAGCAGCACCAGATGGTCCTCAAGCAGCAGGGGTGTTTCCTAATAGGATTCAGGGCATTCCCATAAACGCTCCCTAGGCATCCCTGGCAGTTACGTGTGGGGCCGGCGCTGGCGCCCAGCCCCACTAGGATCACAGCAGTTGCCTGGGCCGGGGCGAGGTTCCTTCCCGACACTTTGGTGCCCTCTGCAGCCGGGCAGGCCCGTGGCTGCCAGGCCCAGGCCGCAGCAAGGGCCGTCTGGGCCCTGCGTGGTCCCGGCCTGGTCCCAGTGGCCGTGCTGGAGGCCGGGCCGTGCTGGAGGCCGGGCCGTGCTGGAGCCCGGCCGTGGCGCTGCTGGGGCAGGAAGTGAGTCAGCGGGGAGGCTGGCGGGGGCAGCCGCGTGCGGGTGTGAATACTCCCTGAGCAGGAACTGCAGACAATGACAGGAAATGAAAAAATGTAATCCTGCTGGGAGACAGTTATTTTCATGAGATTAGCTTAACGCACTGGTGTTCTGGGTGTCTGAGGCCGCCTGCTTCCAGAGAGACGGCTGTGCTGCCAGGCAGCGCTTCCATGCACATGTGCACGTGTGACTGCAGGGTCAGGGTAAATGTGTTTCTTTCACCTTCTTTATTATACAGTCCTTCCATACTGCCATCCATGAATTTTACAAAATACAACCAAGAGATTCCTGTCTGTGCTTTAACTGAACCACAAGCAAGATGCAGATAAAGGATTTTTAAAAATATGCCCAGATTGAGAGCAGCCCTGATGGGAGAAAAATAAAAAAAAAAAGGGCGAGTGAGAGCAGCATGAGCAGGAGGAGCGTCAGCGCTCTCCTGCTTCCTGCCCCTGTGCTGCTGGTGTCCCAGCACTGCTTCATACGCAAAGAATGCTTACAGCATAGGCAAATGCAAGCTGCTCTCCCCACATCCAACCCCTCCACATATACAACCTTCCTGCAGCTCCTGTGGACCTGTTCTTCCTGAACCTGCTTGTTCTTTTCCTTGTTACACCATGCGTTCATGTTTCTGCCTTAGGAGCCTCGGTCAGGGCCTGGCTTCGTGTTGTTTGAGTCACAAAGGAATATAAATAGTGACAGATCCAGAATAAGCAAACGAGCCTTACCCCCAGAACTGCGACATGTGTGTGCGTTTATGTACATACAATCTTCTATACCTATCTATCAGCTTTAGGAGCAAGAGATTCAAGGGAGATTAAGAAAATGAAGAAAATATGAGGAAAACATGGAGCCCGTAAATCAGCAGTGCCATTAGCAGGTGTGTTGCACAATCCTTGCTCAGTCTACTTTCTTCTTGGAACTGCTTGTGAGAAGGTAGTTTTTCCTATTGTGAACATGTAAGATGTGTAGCAGGTGATTGGCACTGTCCGTGTTGGAGAGAGCCCTCGCCTGCGCTGCCTGGGGCTGCCGCTCGCCCGGTGCTCGGGGCACCCACGGGCCCCCCAGTGCGGTAGCGATACCCGAGGGTCTGACGCTCTCAGGGCCGATGAAGTGTTTGGGGTCTGATTTAGTTTAGTGCGGATCCTGCACCGCAGTCCCATGCTACAGCATGTTCTTATTTGGAGCAGTTCTGTTTCAATTCTTTCCCTACCTTGTTTCCTGTTTTTTAAGTTCCTTTATTCTTTTCTTTAAACACAGCTATTCTAAAACCATTGCCAGTGTCCTACATAAACGCTATCCCACTTTCCGTAAAGGTAGTTGGCTTTGATGTTGCTGGCACCGCCGTGCCTGCAGCTCCTCCTGTGTAAGGCCTGGGATTGCTGCTCGGGAAGGCAGCTCCTGCCTGCTCCTGCGCAGGTGTTAAGAATGGAGGAAGAGGACGTTGGGCCTTGAGGGCGTCCCGGGCTGGCGGCCAGTTGCGAGCTCCCTCCCTGCTCGCGGCCCATCTGAAGTCTATTTCTAGCAGGCAGATGTGTCGTTCCGTAGCTTATTTTGAGGCCGGAGCCTCCGGTTCCTTTCAGCATCCCTCGCTTCCGCAGTGCTGGGGCCAAGAGCTCCTGCCTCTCCTAGCACAGACACAGAGACGCTCAAAGTAGCTCCTGCTGCCAGGGATGATTTCAAAGGAGGTCGAAATAAGTGGGGAGAATCAGATGAGCCACAGGGGAGGCACTTTGTGAGCAGCAGCAAAGAGGAGGATGAGGATTTTACTGCAAACTAAACTTCAGGGCAATTTCACCAGCCAAGAACACTGACCCTGCTTAGCCATCAGGAGATTTTGTACCCTCTAATCCCGCGCTGATCTGGATTACTTTTTTATTTAAAGAAACTGACCTCTGGCAGCCACAGCAGGTCCTTCTCAGCCAAGAAGTACTGAACACGAGTACAGAAACAAAAGTTCTAGCTAAAAAAACATTAAGCTGATTGATTTTGATTCTGTATTAAAAGGCCAAGGAAAGCAGAGGAGCATTGCCCTACATAGAGCTTAAAATTCTACCAGTAGATTACCTACTCTAACAGGTCCCATTAATTCTGTTCCTCAATGAATTAAACGTTAGCAGTAATGATTGCATTTGCTGAGGAGATCAGGCATTGCTAGAGCTCGCGCTCCTCGTTGCTGCTAGCCAGCACCCTTTGGTGTTCTAAGAAGGAGCACCCTCCTCTGTAGTGCAAGGATTAGTGACATAGGGAATCTGCATTTACATCCCTCGTTTGACACAAGCATCGTGTGTGTCTGCAGGCAAGTTCCCCACTTCTCTGTGCTTCAACTGTGCTATTCCAGAAGCCACTTGTCTCCCAAAGATACCATGATGTAGAGGCGGGTGGGTGCTCAGATACCTTTTAAATGAGGCTTCTATAGTCTGTCATTCTCCATGGAGGGGCAAACTGAAGGTGAGAACAACAATGGCATGAGAGGTGCTTGGGCACTTTTGCCCTGATGCTCAGAGCATGTCCTGTAAATCTTGCAAGGCTCCTCCCTCTGTAAATACCACTCTAATGCGTTTTCCCGAGTGTTTTCCCCTGTCCTTGCTAATTTTAGCCTTTGCGCTCCACTGAAAGGTCATTTTGACACCTTTGTGGGACTGCATAAACTCATGCAGTGCTTGCTTAGCTATCTGCGTCTTAAAATAGCACCAAGCCCTAAAAGATCCAGTGCTAAACTTCCGGTTTAGGTGTCTTCCTAAAAATAGTCCTGTGATTCTAGCATATGAGCTAGTTACATGATTTCATACCTGCTGTTCCTGGAACTTCTTTCCTGGCCGTAAGTGCCATTCAGTTATAACCCTTCCTAAATACACGTCCCTAAGGAGACACCTAAGAGATAAATGGTGCCTGAGATGTTGCAAGCCTGAGGTTGGTTTGTCAACAGGGAAGGGGCCTTTGGATCCCATGGGTGAGATAATCATTAAACCAAACACAGCACCATCAGTTCGGCCGGAGCGGCTCTGTTTTCACGCCAGCTCTGTCTTCCATTTGCTGCCTCCTGCTGCTGGGGTTCCCCATTACCTGATTTCTTAGAGCTGTGACATGGGAGCCTCATGTCTGCAATCTCATAAAAAGCTGGACATGTCCATGCTGTCCTATTAGGAAAGAAATTATTTGAAATGATAGTCCTAATGGTTCCTGCAGGTAATTCTTCCATTTTAGGCCTCTGATTAATGGTGTGATATTTTCACTTAAAAGCCTCATTTTCTGGAGTCACTTGATTTCACATAAACTTCAGCTTTTACTCTAATAGCAGGAAACAAGCAAATTCTTTGTGACTTCAGAAAAAGCTTTACAAACATAACTGCATGAGTCCCAAAGGAGAGTTTTTGAGGTATCTTCATATGAATTTTCAGATGTTTCAATGCACGTAGTTAGCAGTCCATGTGTGTGCTAGTGAGATAGGATTAAGGAGGGAGGCGCTAAGAAGTTGCAGCTATGCAGAGCAGGAAGATGGTTGCAGAGACAGAAATAGAATCCAGAGTTACCTGTGCCCTGGTCTCAAATCCGTCTTTCCAGCAGCCAGCTCTCTGGAGAAGGAGCTGCTCCCCTTATAGCAGGCAAAGATATTATTTGCAAGACTGGCACAGGGGACAGTGAACAGTACAGCAAATAAGACATGGGAGCTCAATTCTTTAACAAAATATTCCTTGTGTTTCTCAGAGAACCAAAGTCTTTATAAAGCTGGCAACCTACAAAGTGACGACTGATAGTTTCATTGTATTTGGAACAATTTCAGAAAGGATTCCTCAGAAATCAAGTGAAAGGACATTTGTTTTCCTGCTCTTCCTTAGTCCAAGAGCCAGGCAGCTCTTTCCCAGAAGTGATGAAATAAGTAGCTTTAGTCAGGCTCTCCTGGCGCTCTTCAGCGAGAGGCTTCTTCCAGTGCGGTCTCACCAAACAAAAGCGTGATTGTTTGCAGGCCCCTAACGATATTGCACACAGATGTCACCGAGCAGCTCAGGAAGGACGAATCCACGTGTGATAGATGCCTGTCTCTAGGCCCGTCAGGCCCTTGTCATGCTCTGATGATTCATGCACAAAGCGCACCAAGAGAGGCCTAGAAAGCTGCATATCGTGTGTGATTTCCTTCCTCTCCTGCTCAGAGGGCAGCTGTTCACATGTGGTCCAGCTCAGCTGTAGCCTTAGAAAGAGTGTTTCTGCAAGAGAGCTTTCCTGAAGGAGCTTGTAGAGGTGTATTTTCAGGAAAAGAAAGAATTGAAGATTTTCAGTAATTTTGCTTTCTGGGATTACTTGTATTTCATGTGTTGGTTCTTTCCAAGTTAAAGCAGGGAAACAAACCAAGGCAGAAGTTTGTCTCCTAGCCTTGCCAGAACCTCTTTCATGCTATATACTGCTGCTTATAAATATACACAAACCACCTGCAAGAAGCCAGGACACTCGTGGGGCAGAAAATCCACAGTTAGTTTTTCTCTCCCTAGAGCTGCCCAGTCCTGTTTGCAGTGGGGTGCGTTTGGCTGCTGTGATGAAGAAGGAGATGCTGGAGACTCTCGCCTCCAAACAGGGCCAGCTGCAGATCCCAGGGCAAACACACCCTGCTGCTTTTATTACCTGCCGAAGAGCTACTTTCTCCCCCCTGACCTCAGCTTTACCTTCATGAATAAACATGGCGAGGCCACCAGCGGAGGTCAGGACCGTGGAGGTGAGAGGACCTCTTGCTTAGGCAGCCTTGCAGCTGACACCCCCAGCATCCCATCCAGAAATCCACTGCCTCAGGGAGAGTCGAGGATAGGGAACGGTGCAGAGGAGCCCAGGGGTCTTGCAGCGACGCTCGTGTCAAGAGCTGTGAGGTTACTGAAGAGCCCCTGGGCAGGAGGCGATGGGAGCCGCTCCTGCTCCATCGCAGACCATCGTTTCTCTGCTATCTGCAGGCTGTGTCAGAGCCTGCACTCTGTTCCCTTCGTCTGATCCGTGTGCCACTCGCTTTGTTCTCTCTTCAGCCTCACCGTACTTAGAGGAAAGTTGATACCAATTCCTGTCAAAGTAAGTCTGCAGTCAGTAAATGCTTGCAGGACACAGGAATGTGCTCCAGGGCCTCTTGCTTTCCAGGCCTTGGCAGCTGACCCCAACACGCCTGATAAGTGAGAAGAGGAGACATTGCTAATAGGCGAGTTCTCTGTATCCTGATGTATGTCTCTCTCTTGCAAGCAACTTCTGTAGGTGCAGAGCAGGTGGCAGCTTGAACCTTGACAACAAGGGAATGCAGCATCTTTTCAGAATTACCTGCCAAGAGATGTACTTTTCCTTAGGAGAGAGTGGCTGCTTTTCCTTAGGAGAGAATATTCCCAGTTCAAGCGAGGTGGCAGCAATAGCTTGTGTCACCCAGGAGAGAGCGCTGCCTCCCCAGAAAGGATCCTGTTCTGGGTAGAAGACAAATCGGAAAACGTGTTTGAAAAAGAAAAATATAAGATGCCTTCTTCCTCCTCCACCAGGATTTTTTTTTTCCCCTGGCAACAAAATAGAGCAAAAAGTGGAAACAAATCCCAGTTTCCCAGAAGTGGAAGCTCAGCAGCCAAGGTCACACATGAGTGTAGAAACTCCTGAGGGTGCAGCCAGGAGCAGAGCTGCTGCCTAGGACTGCCAGCCTTGCACATTGGAAGTGTGAGGATCAAAATAAAATACTGAACCCAGCTTTAAAGGGGGTGTGGCCTTAAAAAACATACAAAGGTTAAAGAATTTGAAATGGTAGAGGAAAATCAATAATTTGAGATGATTTGTTACTCAAATAGTGGGTTATTTCTGACTAATAAGTAGTTAATAGCATCTCCTACTGAAGCTGAAAAGTATTATTGATTGAGGAAAAAGTGAGTCTCCAAATCCCCCACAACGCCACATTTCTTGTGAGTTACTAGACAGAACTAATATTAAAAATAGGAGGATGTTTTCTACACATGACATGGCACAAAACACCCTCCCAGCTGTATATGCAAATCTCTATTGAGAGGAATCTGGAGTCTGGTAATAGCTTAGTCTTAATGGTAATTGCTTTCTTGGGTGAAGAACTGCTTAGGAAAAGAGTAATGAGGAGAAAAAAACCCAAAACTATATCCGCACAATTGGATATCTTGAATTTGTTTCTTTGGAGTCTGTGTGCAGCCGAGTCCATGGTGTGGCCTGCGCACCCTGCTGTGGACAGGGGCAGTCTGTTGAGGTCCAGCCCTCGGGACTCACTGCAGGTTCGCGGTGCGGACACGAGCACAGAGGTGCCCGAGCGAGGGGTGGCCAGGGCGGCTGCGGGCGTTTGGCCGGGACCTGGGCTCCTCCTGGGCGCCTCAGACCCTTCCCAGAAGCTGCAGCTCCCCTTGGCTTCCTCTTGCCCAGCACGTGGCTCTGAGCCGCCCGCTCGCAGGGTCCCCGCTCTCCCTGGATGGGGGACGCAGGAGGGCAGCCCTGGCACTCCCGTTGGGCTGCCCTTCCCCGGCAGCATCGCAGCAGCTGCCCCAGTTTCCTCTCGAGGCGACTGCTGTGCCAGCGAAATCACAGGAGGTGGCTTCTCTGGGCACCAGGTCACAGATCTCCCTCTGTAATAGCCTTGAGGTCAGAGAGCAGCAAAAGCAAACTGGAGGCAGAGCTAGCGCTGATTGTAACAAAACCAGAACAATGTGCACCCACCTACTTTCCTGTTTCTCGCCCCCATGTACCAGTATTGCGGTGTTTTCACTTGTTTCGTTGGCCTGAGTGAACAAGGGCGTTGAAGCAGATGCCTAGACAGTAGTAATGTCCTTGTAGCCTGTCCTTGATACCGACGGGGTTGCTGTAGCCCTTCAAGGCTGCTGTGCTGTTTTGTAGACATGCTGCTCGGTTGGTACCCAGGGAGGCAGTTTCTCAGCTGCCCCCATTGCAGGAGGGATCCTTGTTTTAGAAATGCCAATGGCCTAACGAGAACCAGAGCGGTTCCCTGAACTGGGACAGCAGCAAACAGTTCTTTCAGTCTTGTGACATGCCACATCAGGAGCAAAGTTCTTTCCAAACTAAGTCTTCTTACTCCTCTTATCTACATTGGACCTTGGATTTTTTTTCTTTCACCTGATGGAATTTAGATGAAGCAATATATCTTGCCCCTGGACACGGTTCTGCTGTGACCACAAGGAGCTAGTCAATAATTAATATTACCACCTAAACATACCCTGGTAGCTTGCATAGGTGCGCAGTAAGATTTGAGTTCACACTGCAGATAGTGCACACCAATTAATTTCTCTATCTCAGTGTTTATTCTGGCTCAAAATGCTTTCCCTTGGTTGAGGTTATATGATTTGAAATAAGATATGATGTGATGACGTCTGCCGTCAGCACAGAGGAAAGTAGCCCTTGCAGGTCTCCGTCTTACAGGAAGCCTCTTGGAGGTTTAACAAATCAGCGAGCTCCTGGCTTGTACTGTCCTGGCCCCACCACATCACCTTCTTTCAATACTATCTGTGCATAGCTTTTTAAGTTTTATAAGCTGAGTATAAAAGGCAGATTTACATACACACGCCTGGTTCAGCCAAGCAGAGTTCATGCTGCAGGTTTTTCTCCTTTCCCTATTTTCATTATGTGTGCACAGGGAACCATGTGGGCAGAAAGAGTAGTTATTTTACATGCAAATAGAAAGGTGTCATTACCTGCACATACAGAGGGTGATGTTCTGTCATCACTTACCTGCCTGAGGAAACGTGCAATACCCTCCTCTTACGCGAGAAGAAGTTAATGATCCAGTGTGCAGACAAACGGAGCTATCGTTCGTGTTTGTGTAGACGAAGGAGTGAGGTCAGAGCAGTGAGGTTACCACTTGGTCATGGAGCCCCAGCCAAGCAGCTCTATTACAGCTGCCCATAAATGACTCTTTTTCGTAGAAGACAGAACTCAACCATCTATAATAGAAGTGAGCAATCAGGGTATTTTAATCTACGTTAAAAATAAGAATATTTGTCCCAAACTTCTGTCTGGAATTCAACTAGTTACACAAGGCATAACCTTGCTGATAACTAATATTTTTGTTACAATGACTTAAACAAAGTTACTGATTACTTATCTCAAGTTTACACTGGCTTCCATTCTAGTACAGGAAAAATTAAAGCTGTTCTGAAATGGCCTGTTGCATCTGGATTTGTGCTGTACGGAGTGGGTTATATAAAGCAAAATTACTCCTCTGCAGAAACCAGCATAACACACAAGTCCTGGTTGCCTTACTCAGCTTGCAGCTTCTCCTCGGGGGCTGTGACGGTGTCTGCGTGGCCGGGCTGCTGCAGGGCCTGTGTTGCCTGCGCCAAAGGGTCTTTGAGGTCCCGGGGAGCTGCTAAACCAAACCAAAGAGCTGATGCCGGAGGCCTGGGCCGGGCGCTGCCTCCCGGGCAGCTGCGAAGCGCGCGCGGCGGGGCTGCCGAGGCAGGGGAAGCAGCCCAGGGTCTCCTGTGCGCATTTGCTAAGGGTATAGAGAATTACTTGTGCAACTCTAAATTAGTGACTCTATAACATTACCTTATAAAATATGGTAATAGCTGAACTGTAATTGAGTGTTTATTTATGCCTATTGCAGTTGGAAGATTCAGCAGGTAACTGGTTGAAATCTAGTGGCAGCAGAACTCTAGTTTCAGGGAAACAGGAGTCTGTGCACTTCTGGTCAGGCACTTTCTGCTGAGTCCATGGTCTTGTTGCAGAAAACACTTACGTGGCTGCTTTGCTTCATAGACCTGAAGCAGGCAGCATTTTTTAAGCACCTAGACACTGGTGCACGGAAAGATTAAGTGCCTTCTCAAAAGTCTTAAACTAAACCAGAAGCAAAGAATGCAATGCAGACTTTCCTAGGCTCTGAGGAGGCCAAGTGGTGTTGACTTGGCAGCTCTTAGGCAGGGAACAGAAATATCCTCTGAGCAGGCTAAAATTGAGAGCTGGCGCACTTGGCTCGTAGGTGCCCTGCGAGCAGGGAGCTGTCAGCCTGGCCGGCCTTCTGTGCGGAGCAGCAAGACTCAGGTCTTCATTGCTCAGCAAGAGAGGGAGCTGCAGAGCCACCCTCACTGTCCTTCCTTAGCCATGTCCACCTTCGCCCTCCTGCCTGGGCTCCGCCTGTCTCTAGCAACAGAGCAGCACGGCCCCTAACGCTTTCCATTACCTACTGATTCCCCACTGTGTCTATCTTCCTGCCTTCTGCTGCTTGATATTCCCGCGCCCGTCAGGAGATGTTGCTCGGTTGCATGGCCCCTTTTTCCTGTTCCTTGTCGGAGCTGCCCAGCCCTTGGTGGGCAGTGCAGGCAGCCGCTGTAAGGAAGCAGTTTGTCAGCAGGATTAGCTCTGCTTCCTGCTCCCTCTTCCTGGTTCCTGTCAGTTTAATTGATTTTCTGTAATACTCAAGAGACATAACAGAAATACCAGAGTGGCGACTAATAGCGCTTTTTTGCCATGCAGAATATATTTTTCCATGCTTACAAACAGCTCTAGGCTCAACTCTGCTTAGCCACAGCAAACAGCTAAGCCTGTGAAAACATCAAACTTTTGGAACAATTAATGATACAGTGTGCCAGGCTTCTGCTGCTTTCTGATGCTGCAATTAGACTTCTCTGTCTGTGGTGAACTGTCTGCACAGTAGTCATGTCCAATACTCGTAAATCATAAGGGTGTCTTATGAGAGGACTTGTCAGTCTTGTCCCAAGTCCTACAGAGCTGTTTTGTCAATGCCAAGGGTTAATACTCTGATCTCATACTACTTTGTACAGGCATGAACAAAAGGTTTCACAGATATTTTAAACAAATAGCGCTTTTTAATATGAGTCATTTGTTCCCTACTAACAACTATCTCCACAAATTTATACAAGTCAAATCTTCCTTAGATTTTAACCTTTACCTTTGAAATAAACTGCCTTCCGAAAGACACTTGAGTTGCCCCACCCTATCTGAGCAAAGATGTCTTTCAGCGTGTGGACATGTTCAGCAGTAACTTACAACTTCCCTAATTTACTTCCCTAGATTTCAACCCCCACTACCCTCAGCTTCTCTCTGTGCTCTTTTACTGGTGTTTCCCCTTTTCAGCTGAGGTACCTAGGTCAGTGGTGGGGCAGCCCTCTCCTTCGTTACACACACAAGATACTGTAGTCCTGAAATGGAAGCACTGCACGGAGCGCCGTCAGAGCAGAGCCCAGGAGCACTCACAGAGCTGCTGATAAATCAGTCACTACATATTGTATCACAAAAGAATTTTATACAAGTTTTTAATAAAAAAATTCAACAAAAATATATATAATCAGGCATTTTATGCAATGCATACATTCTTTGTATCTGCAGGTACAGATAAATAACAGAAGGCAAAAACAAGTATTTTGCTTATCTTTGGCCAATAATCAATAATCACCCCCATACAGATATCACAGGGTCAGAGAATAATGAACCGAGTCTGTAAACTTCTCTCTCTTTACAGACACAGCATCAGGCAATAATACAGTAGTTGGATTTTAGAAATGTAAGGAAATACTTCTTTAACACTGCCCAACACTGAAATTTAACTTTTTTGTTGATACAAAACTTAAGGCCTTTTTAGCTGTTACTCAGGCAACATTCTTGGATTTACAGAAGATAAAATCCATTCCTTACCTCAGCCTACGTCCCTTCACCATACATTGCTCTAGAAAGCTACGCGGTACCTTTTCATGAAATAAAATAAACCTACAGTTTATTTCATACTGATACTACAGTATCAGTTTCCTGAATCCCAACCAATGTACATACATACAGAGAAGTTAAGCTTCCTTAAGTCAATATTTTTTTCTAACTCAGTGTCCCAGAATAATAGCTATCCTTCCACTTTACAGCACAGATGCATCTGATTGCTCTACAAAAGCAATATATACATGATACACATTAAAAAAATCATAAAAGCAAATTTTTAAAGGTACATTGATAACACATAGCAGCTTATGTCTATGTATGTACATGTTTTCACAGTTATATCTTAGGAAATTGAGAACATCAGGAATACTTCTACTGTGTTTTCTATAAATATTAAAAACTTGTCAGGCATTTTTACAAAATAGTATTTGGGCTATCCATTAAATAGCTCTTGAAAACCTGTAGAATTTTAAGCTTAAAGGCTGTAAAGTTTGAGGATTCTTTAAAGTGTTTAGCCAGTTTCAGCAGCTGGGGCACCTGCCAGTTACTTTTTTCCTCCCTTGTATTTATATCTGGTAACAAAGGAACTCCACCATTTTTGAGGGGATAGGTAAGTTCTTGACTAGGCTGGTGGGCATCACTCTTCGAATTGCCATGCGACACAGGTGCTGGAGGCTGGAAACTTGTTTGGGGGTTGCCCAGAAATACACACTGCCATCCTGCGTCCTGCCAAACAGAACCAGAGACCCAGAGTTATCCCACCAGAATGATTTCGGTTTGCTATATATATATTTGCTAGTTAAAAAGAATATGCAGGAATATGCTCTGAACTGCCCATTGCTTAGTTCTAGAGGATTCCAGACTAATTTAGAGCAGAAGCCAGTTCTTATTTTAAGTTACAGTAGCACAATAAAAGCAAGTTGCTAGAATCATATGGTAGCGATCATCTATGCAAGAGGCCTGAGCAGATCTTCCAACAGCTACTTGGTTACTTCCAACACCCAAGGCAGAATAGCTCCCTCCAATTATCTAGTGGGCTCTGCAAATTCATAGGTTTGTGGGCTTGTTTGCTTATTTATTCTCAGTGATAAGAAAGGAGTTTTATCAGCTTCTAGATTTTACTGCTACTCCAGGAATGTTTAAACAAATAGTACAAGAGGTAAAACAAATTCAAAAGCATCAAGTTGAAAGTCACAATTAAGATTTTTAGTCAACTTTTCTCAAGGTTTGTCTGATATTAAGATTTTGATTGGGGGGGGGGAGGATACTTGCCCTGCAGCTAGAACGCTGCCATCAGTAGAAAAGGTGCAGCAGAGCCCATTGTTCAACGGTGCCACTTGCACGGGGTAATCTTCATCGATCCTCCAGAACCGCACCATTCTGCAAAGGGAAGAGCCAAGGGGTCTCACAGCAGCCATTCAATTCTGCTACTTATTGTACAGCACTAGAGGAAAAACTGGTCTGAAGCAGAACTCAAAGGTTTAATGAAAAGTAACAGATTTATCTTTACAGCTTATCTTTTAGTAAGTGACACACACGCTAGGCAATCCTAATAATGCTTGTTTTAAATTAAAAATAAATAAACCCTAAAACCTTTTAAATAGTTTAATACCCGCATGATCATCTTGAGAAACCACCTCCTACTGTATGGTTTTTCAACACAGGATTTGCAGACATTAAATACCAGATCACAGAGTAATTTTCATATTACTTTGGAATCTAAAACTACATAAAAGACTTTACTGCATCATTAGCTCCAATTACATTCGTCACTTTTTACAAGCCCTATTTTTCTTTTTTCAATTACAATTAACATTATTCAGATTACAGTACATAACTGTGTTAGAATGAATGAATGCTAGCACAGACCAGACAACTCATCTACTTTTACCAAGCCCATCAGAAGTAATTTCTTAGTTGGGATGAAGGAAGGTGACCTAGTATTTAAAAGCTGATGTCATAAGGGAAGAATTAAAGTAGTCTAACAAATCTTTCCTCATACTTACTTATCATCAGCAAGGCTTGCAATATGTAGTCCATCGTGACTGAAAGATACAGATCTGACCCATCGGTCATTTGCTCCTCCAGCAAATATTGGAGTAGGAGGGGGAAACAGATGCCTGGAGACAGACACACACATAACTAACAGTGTAATGGTTATGGACTATGCAGGAGTTTCTTTTAGGCATGATTAGCAATAGTGAGGAAATAAAAATGGATTTAAAGTTTAAGTGTAATCAGACCCAGAGGTTGAACTACAGTATCTTTTGTAGTGATGAACACATGAGCTTTATTGAAGAGGCTTAACTTAGTACACTTGGAAGTGTACTTTAAATTACTTGTCAGACAAAAGAAAAAAATTGCACTGTTCTACCACTGTTCTATCAGCCACTACTTAAGATTTTTCCCAGATCTAGTTATCAGTTCATTACAAACATAGTAAGTTTTAATTATCTTCATTCCAGGAGAAAAAGTTTCCAGACTTGACTGCTTACCCGAATTCCATAAGAATAACTCCAATATGTGGATCCCAGACATAAACTCGAGTATCGTAAGATGCAGTAGCCAGTAAAGCTCCGTCAGGAGAAAACTCACAGGCTACAACATCATTGTGATGTCCTTCGAGTTTCCGTATCATGGAGTATTTATCCATATCCCAGAGAAAAACCTGCAATTAAAAAAACTAATGTTATAGCTCTGCTCAGAGATGCAATGACATATTTACATTTTTTTAAGTATAGCCGCTAGTCTTATTTAGGATAATATTAAAATCAGGCATTATGAATTACTACAATTAAGAAATATGCTCAGTGTCATACTTGGATTAAAATCAAATTTTAAAAAAAATAATTAAAGCAGACATGCAAATTCTAACTCAAGTTTGTTAAATGTTATTAACAAAATAAGCCAAAATATAAGATAAAGGCAACACAATTTAAGCATATAGCTTACTGAAATTGATATATTACAAAACTATTTTATTAAAATATGCAGAAATAAATAGGGTTAAATGCTACAGTCCCCTCTTTTCAGTAACTACTATAATTTTAAGAAATATACAGACAGAAAATGTAAGGTTAACATATTGTTACTCCAGTGGCATCCCCTTTAAGATCACTTGTTTACAATTGGCTTGGATCACCAACGTCAGCCTAGGAAGAGAAACAGATACTGCAAGCAAAGAGAATTTTCACAGCCAAAAGTTATGTCTTTGGCAAAACAACAGGGAAGTATAACCACATTATTAGAAAGTATTTATGCATTTTAAATTAACAATAAAACATTAAAATTTACCCAGTTTATTGCATACTATAAAAATTGATGAAAGATAAATAGTATTTTGGAATTTTACATGCAGTTGTACATTACGTGTAGTGAAAGTGAAGACTGCAGAATAACATAACAGGAAAGAGCTATGTACTGCAGCTTGATTTTATAGAAAATGCAAGTTTTTCATTTAAAATATTATGTCCCTGAAAAAGTTCTTTAAGGTCCTTGATTTATCCCCAACTCAAGTTTTACTGCACAGATTAAGAACTGATATCTTAAGTAAACAAATATTTTTGATCAAAGCAAACAGAGCCTTAGTGCCTCACATACGCCCTAAAACTGAACTATTTTATTACTGATTATAAATAGGTTGATCAGTTTGACCCCAACATTCCATAAAACTGGAAACTAAGTTTTAGGAGTCAGTGTGTTTCACTGCTGTGAAAATTTTAAAAAAAATGATAATAATAAAAGAAAGACAGAAAGCAGAAAGTGGACATCAACCAGCACCTGCGTACGTACAGTACACCTTGCAGTCGAATGCAAGGTTACTTCATCCTATGGTAAAGTTCGCCCCCAGCCTGGTAGCCAGAGATGCCACTCTTTCTGCCCAGCTGGCACCACTGTGCTGCTGTGTGAGCGGTGCCAGCTTAACCTCAATCACACCAATATTGCTGCCACCACCTGTGACAGGGAAAGCAAGAAGCTTATGGAAAACACACAGCCTAAAGATAGCAAGATATACATCCACATCTGCTCTATATAAAGGAAAAACAAAACCCAGCCCTCAACTGTTCTCTATCAGTTCCACACTGATAACTTACTCTAACGTAAAAATACAAAATGCATTTGAATAGTCATCCTTACTAGTATTACTAATATCCTTACTTAGTATTCAGTGTTATATTAATTGTGCTTCTAATCAGCACCACTTGCCTTTGTTAAACTTCAAGGAAAAAAAAGAGTGAATTCCCTACTCTACTATAATACTGACTCTTCAGTGCCAAGAAAAGCAGCTTACTGTATATGTGCTTTACCTGCACTGCTTTCAGTTCTCTGGCAGGACATCAGAATACAGAAAAAAGCAAAACACAACAAAACAGTATGCTGTTCTTCCTTCTAGATCTTTAGACACAAGAGTGCCTTTTATATTGGAGAACACGTAGAAACATTTTTATTCAGCAGGACATACCATGAGTGGCACAGACTTTGAAAAGTCCTTTTCATTGAGCAGGAAATAGAAAGGATAAAATCAATAGCAAAATAGTTGTAAACATTAATCTAAGCATCTTTTAACACTGAAAGCTTTAGTCATCTTTTTATACTATATACATGTGCAGAACTAATTCTCAAGAAATGCTTCAAGTTTCTTAAACTAAAAGCAGTGCAAGTTCAATTCATAAATCAGTGTCTCTGCACCATGTGCTAGTTTTATTTCATGCACTTTTATATCATCATAAAACATTAGAAGTTCATGACACCGAGCACAAGCTTAATATTACTTAGATTTAAAATGATTATGCACACAATTCAGTAGATTAAGTGAACAAGAAACTCTGACACATACTGCTTTATTAGCTCCAACAGAGCAGAGAATGGAAGAGTCTGGAGAGAATGCACAGCCATATACCCAGTTCTGGTGTCCTCTTAGAACTTTCATCATATTTCCTAAAAAGAAAGGTATTTCTGTAAGAGTTGGTTAAAGATTCCCAGTCGAATATGAACAGCTTTTCCAATTAGTTTTTCCTTTATGAAATTTCATTATTCTTTACCAAGTGACATCTTGCAGTGTTACTCTGCACTCAAAAGGTTACCTGTCATGCAGCCTCCAAACTTCTGTCCCTCTTCAAAAAGGAGGCTTCACACAGTCTCAACCCACTGCCAACCTGCTCTCTTAGGGCACCCATAAAGCATTTCAAGGGAACATATAAAGCAAGTGACTAAGAAAAGGAAAATATTTTAAACTAATGTAGACCCAACCAAGTTTACTACTAGAGGACTATATATTCATATTTCTCCTAGGTATTACAACGAATGAATTCAAATGCATACCATCATCTTTGAGGTCCCACACTCGCAGTGTTTTGTCTCTTGATGCAGACACTAAAATCAAGCTGCCATCTGGAGCAAAGGTTAAATCTCTAACAACTTCTGTATGGTCCATCAGGTTAAGGAGGAGCTTTCCTGTTACATGAAAACATCCCAGTTTAAAATTAAAGATTATAGAGTAGCCTTTTATTCCAATTAAATCCCTTACTAAAGTCAAAAAGAAATCACAAGAAATTTTGAGCATAGGCAGAATACTGCGCATCTTTGTTGGCTCTTCTTCACTGAAGAGCAATTTCCTTTGAAACTTTTTACACCAGTCTATATACTAGGATCAGATGCCTGACAAGTGAAGCAAGACTTGTCTTTCAATACACAACTGCACGCTGAGCTTCATTTTTAAGATAAAACAGATTACTTGGTAGTCATACATTTTATCCCACATATGTTTCAGCTAACTTACCGGACTCCCTGGTTTCAGATTCATTCCCTTACCACTTGAGCAATATTTATCTTTTTAAAAAATAGAAGGCTCTCGTCAACATGATTTCCTCATGCTCAACAACTGAAAGCAAGTTCCTGTTTCAAAAGTTGCCTTTATTTGAAAATAACTTAAAACTCTGACCCAGCAGAAAGTTTTAGAGTAAGCACCTGGTATACCAGAAGTCAATCACATACTTAAGCATTTGCAGCAACAAGACTTTATTATCCATCAATTATACCTCAGAGATAGTGACCCCTGCCTATAGCTTTTTGAACACTATTTGAACACTTCTCACTGCAGGAGTTCATGCTGTTTTTGGACTACTTAGTTTGCATTCAAGTTCAATTCCTAATTAAAATTCTGTAATATTCTATGGATTAATTATGTTACTACTACATTAAGTGACAGGGAAGCACAAAGTTTCCCTCGCACACTTTACCTGTATATACATCCCATATCTTGATGCGCCCATTGTTCAAGCCTGTTGCAAGGAGGAGCTGGTCCTGCCCAAATTTGAAACGATGCCATTCTATATTTACACAGCGGCTCTGCTTTTCAGGCACCGAAGACCCAAACGCAAGACTCCAGACTATATCACCACAGTCTATGATATGTTCACAGGGCTTGTTTTTCTGACTGCTATCACTGTTCTGTCTTGAAAGTCTTAAACTGATTGAATTTGCCACATTCTTTGTGCCATGCAACAAGCTGTAAAACAAAAACAGTTTACAAAGTAGTTTTAAATATAAAAACAAATGGTGCTATATCATGCAGCACAATAGAATAAAAAGGTCTTTTTAAAGATGGAAATCTATAGGTTAGTATGAGATACATTTTGGAGGCCCATAATGAAGCATTTACACATTCAAATTATAAGCCATTTTCTCACAACTGTCAGAAGAGTTATTCTTCTGACCATTCTTCTGAATGGTCTCTTTGAAGACCATTAACTTAACCTACTTTGACAAACAACATTTTGGGAGTATTTACACATGAAATTTTTTATAAAAAAAAAATGAAATAAAAACAAAGACTTTCTTCTAAATGAGCAGGAGATTCCCTGAAATTCACCTTCATGATGCATTAAAAACTGGGAAGAGACACTGTAGCCAGCACAGGAAAACCTACTTCCACCCCAAGGAGAAAACAGGGAAATTTGCTGTAATGAGCAACATAAGTATCTAGCTACAAATATGGGACTGTAAGTTACCAACCTCATTAAAATGTAATCTACAAGTGAAAATAAGGTGAGCCTTTAGGAAGGCAACTGGTATCAGAGAAAGAAAGGAAGTGAACAGCTTTCCCATCAAATAAATTCCTTCAAGTTGGAAATTCCAAGTAGCTCTTTCTGGTAAGAAACTATAAAGTTCAACTCTGTTTTACTCTTAAGTTTCTTTTTCATTCTAACTTCCTCTTACTTAGGCACCTTAATTAATTAATTAATCACTTCTAAGGCATTTGCAAGGTTACAGTCCAGTTGTTTCCCTTGCCAGTCATAGAGTCCTCTAAGATGAGGAGACAATGGCTCATGGTTCAGCTTAAGGAATTACATAATGCTATTTTCCCCAAAGACATCAAAAGGGGGGGAAAAAAAGAAAGAAAAAAAAAGCATCTCTGATTTTGACTTTCTCGAGGTTTTCAGATTAATTAAAAGCCACATGGTTTCATCTTACAAGTTATTAAGGCACTGTGCCCAGGGAACCAGCTTCACGATGCGATGCCCTTGTGACCAAGCGAAGTAGGAGCCATCGGGAGCAAAGGCAACAGTCCAGTTCTCACGTCCGCACTTCTTGTCGAAAGGAGAAGTGGGGGCTAAGAGTTCTCCCACAGTGCGCGACCGAGCTAAAGAGAAAACAAAGGGCAAATTCCATTAAAAAATAAATACGGCCTACTTTGAAATCCAACCGAGGAGGCAGATGGGGGGCTGCTTAGGCGTTTCACCACTCTGCACGCAATGCAGAGAGCAACCCTCAGGTGCAAAAGAGATTGAGCCTCTAAAATGAAGCGGTTAAAATTCCCCGTCCCGTAAGTGACAGCACCTCGTGGTGCCAGCCGCACAACTGAAATGAATTAAGGAGTTATTGCGAACGGCCGCTATTTAGCTGCAGCCCAGGCAGAGCGGCGCCTTTAGCTTGCGGCGGGGCAGTTTGCTGCTTCCAGGCGCCTGTAACGGCAGCCCCTGCAGGGCAGCGCCCGGCGAGGCCACTGCTGAGCGCGGCGGGGACCGCGCCGCTGCCCAGCGCCGCTCGAGGCGGTTCCGCGCCCGGCGCGCGGCCCTTCCTCCGCACGCGTTTCACCGCCCTGGCGGCCCCTCGCGCGGCGCCGCTCACCGATGAGCTTCTCGTTGACCCTCTCGGGAAAGCTGGCCATCGACGGAGCCGCCCCGGGACCGGCTCAGGCGCGCAGCGGAGCGGAGCGGGACGGGACGTACAGCGCGAGCGGGCGCGACGGGGCCGGGGACGCAGGCACTGCCACAAAATGGCGGCGGTGGCGCGGGGTGTAGCGCGGGGCGGAGGGAGCGGCGAGGGCGGGAAGCGCGCGGCGCCGCCCCGCCAGGCCGCCTTCCCTTCCCCTCGCCTCGCCTCGCCTCGCCGCCCGGCCTGTTGTCCCGGCCCCCAGCGCCCATGGCTCGGCGGCACCGCTGGCCCCAGCGGGGCTCCCTGTGCTCCTGGTGCTTGGCGCTGCTGCGCTCGCCATGGCCGGTGCCACCGCGGACAGGCTTCCCGTGCACTCGGCCTCTGGCTGCACAGCGAACAGTAGCCTGCCTTGTAACCCACTCTGCGTGGGCTGAGAATACATCCCAGTCCGTTTGTGCAGCACGTGAAACCCGCTGTGTAGCTGCGCTGGAGGAGAAGGGGTCCCTGGCAGCCTGAGCCAGCAGCACCTTCCAGTCCCGTCTGTGCCGCTGGGTGTTAGGGAGCTGCGTCTGCCCTGTCTGTGTCCCTGCCGCACGGGCGAGTGGCCCAGCGGCCCTCCCACGGTCACAGCCAGGGCTTCACACAGCTACCCTCACTCACACACGGTGCTCGTGCTGATAACTACACAGTCCTTGTGGGTAGAGGACCTGCCTCAGGCCTGGGAGCAGCGCTCAACGTTCCTGCCCTGCATGGAGCGCAGATCCCGGCCCTGTTATCTGCTGCCTTGTGACATCCTCCCTGTCAGTGGTTGCGGGCTCAGGGTGGTGTGAAGCAAAACACGAGTCTTGGCTGCTGTGAGGTGGGTTTGTGACTCGCACTGGGTTTTGCCTTTCCAAAACAGAGGCCAGAACCCGCTCAGGAGATTCTGTTGTCTTGTTTATTTGTTTTTATATATGTAGATATATATATGTGTGTGTGTAAAATTATGTAGTGTCTAAATACAACAAGATCTGGTTTATGGTAGAGTTTTGAACTTTTTGTTGAGTTACTGGGAATGTTCTGAAACTACTCATGGAGAAAGACACCCTGGGGCTAGCTCATTCACTGCATGGATTAACATCTTTATACTGTCCTATCTGTTCCTCTTCCTTTTCCTCTTCTCCTTTTGCATATCTGAATTCCACCCTTGTTCTAACACTAGATGACTCCTCTCTTGCTCTCTCTTTGTACTTCCAAAAAAACAGATAGCAGGATAGTTAACTGCAGTTAATATGGAATGCCTATGACCTTATCCTGGAGCGGTAGCTGTACTGAAATAGCTGTAAGTCTTGTTCTGTAGTGGCACTATCTAGAGATTGCCCTTACGTAAGCAGGGCCTAGGAAGCATTGCTAAAACCATGGGATAGAGCAGCATCAAAGCAAGGAGCAGGAAGGAGTGGGGTGGTGGTCCAAGCACTATCATGGACTCACATATGTATGAAGTCTCATTTGTATGATACTAGCACATTTTAGCACCAAATATAACTTTCTAACAGCCTGATTCTGTTGCTTTCTCAGTTCTCTCTTGTCTGCTGATGGAAAACCCTGAAACATCTGTCTTCAGTTAACCCCTCGACAGCTTCTTGCAACAAAGGAGATTTGCAGCCAGTGAACATTGTGAAATGTTGCTTTGGAGTTACTCATAAGTCGTGAATGTTTGACCCAGGGCAGCTCATCGCCGAGGTGAGTCACCGCGTGAGAGCCCTCCTGCAGCGCCGAGCTCCTCGTGCCGTGCGATGAGGCGCTGCTGTTTGCTCAACTTGAGGGGCTTGTGCAGACAGGACAGGGGACAGACAAGTTGCACAGTTTTGTATCGTGTTGCTGCCTTTCCTGATAGTGTTCTTGAAAGAAGGAAAGTCTTTGGGGATGTATTATTTCTCTAAGTGTTGCTTTAGTAGTTGTCTGTCTTCTTGGTGTGCTCTGATCATTAGTACAGTAGGTTGGAGGGCTGGAATAGATAATTAGATCTTTTAGTCTCATTTTTGTATAACATGGAATATAATATTACCTAACTTAACACATCCCCAAACAGTGAGGAACTGTAGGAGATTTGTTGCTGTTCAGCCTTTACAGCACTGGATTCCAAATGCTGGTGTGTGCCTATAGTCGTGCCCATGGTCATGCCCATGGTATGTGGTGAAGGCCGTGGTGGCAGATGGTGATATGTGAACTCCCAGGCCTTGGCGGCAGATTAGGAACAGACACTTCAGTGACTTAACCAAGCCCTTCTCCCTGTGGGCCTTGCTGCAGTGGAAGCTGCTTTGTGGCTGAAGGCAATGTGTGGAAGAGGAGGAAAGCTGCATGCTGCGTGCAGGCTGCCACATGAGCGAGCCATCCTCGTCAGCAAATGTATTAAAAAAAAAAAAAATTTAAAGCTCAGAAAATAAAAATCCACACTTGCCTTCCTCTGCACCCTTGTCACGTTTATTTTCCTGGCAAGCTAAGCAAGCTGGGCTATTTTTCGAATATCTTGCTCTCCCTGATGAGGCATAGCTGCGGGACCGGGGCGGCACCAGGCTCATACCCCACGCAGTCACATGCTGCGGGGCCCGAGTGCTGCGCCCGTGACTCACAGCTCATTTATGTGTTTTCCATTCTCCTCCTCCTGGACGTGCTGCCAAGTCTGCACAGGGCTGTTCAGCTGGGGAGCTAATAAACTCACTGCCATCCTTCTGCAACGAGACGTTACGGACTACAATGAGCTTTCATAAATGAAAAAGGACTTCCTTTATTGTCTGCCTGCTTTGAAAGTATTTTCTAAGAACCGGGTTATGTTGCTTTTTTCTAGGCTGCTAAAGCGCCAGGACCTGTTTATTTAACCTTCTTGCATACTGATGTAGTGAATCTTGATATGCACATTGCGTTTGTGTTTCCGTGTTTGAATTTTTTGATTGGTGTGCTCCATGTATTTCCCTTAATCAGCGTAGCTGAATTCTTTTTGACTTAGTTATTGCAACAGGCTGGGCAAGCTGTCTGAAGTCTGGGTGTGTGGCAAATAGCGACTCTGCTGCTTTCATAGAAATTGGTTTGAGTGCTGATCTATCCTTGCAAGCCTTTGTAATATTATATAGTTTCGGTAAAATGAATGTTTTCTTTATGCATTTCCTATATTCTAGCTTCTTGCAAGACTCTGATCAGAGGGACTTGCTGTGCTTGGTTCTATCGCTTTGCCTTCCTGCTCGAAGGTTCCCTCCGCTGAAGAGCCATTCGCCTGAGTTTTGAATTTAGACCACAGCTTCTGTGGTCCAGAAGCTGTGCAGACCTACATTTGCTTTGCATGGGCCATCGCAACGAGGTGTTCTCTCCAGGGACCACAGGGGTTATCAATTTCTGTTTGGTGTCACTGTTTGGACTGGATAAACAGGAGTTAGCCCAGCAGCGATAACTGTGTCAAGTCTATAGCGGCATGCTAGAGGAACACATGAGGCTCTTGCAGTCACACGCAAGCTGTGTCCATCCTCTTTACTGGTGCCATTTTATCAGCTACTTGTGACAAATGGCAGCTGAGGGGACGACTAAGGCCAATGACGGTAAGACCAAAGCAGCTGGTCTGTGCAATAGTGCATGTGTCTTGGTTATAATTAAAAACATGCTATTTATGGTCTACACTGTTAATAATTCACAAACTGATGTTTGTTTTGAATAGTCTCTCTGGGATTGAGAAAGTTCAGCAGGAGTTTGCGCAGGCAAAAGAGAAGGTGAATGGAAAGAGCAGAATGGAAGGGCAGAGAGGACTGAAGAGAGAGATTGCTGTGAAGGAGCCATCCTGTGGCTTGACCCATGAGAGGATGGACTAAGGGTTTGTCTCTTGGCAAAAAGCTATTTTAGAAAGCAAAGTGTTAGAAAAAACTTGCTCTACAAAAAAAAAAAAAAAAAAAAAAAAAAAAATCCCACCCGCATCCCATCCTGCTCATCCCTGTATCTTATCTGAACTCCAGACTTTTCCAGGCTAACTGAAAACTTTCCACAGAGATTATTCACTAAAAGAATTTGTATGTGCCTTAATGTCAGTCTGCAACAACCTTTCTCACTTCCAGACAATAATCAGTTAAGCAAACAGTCTATACTTTAATTCTCATGCCCTCATTTCCATCCCTCTTTCTTTAGCTGGATGTAAAAGCAACGTAGCTGAAGTGCATGAAGAGACTTGGACCTTTTTACTGAGAACACTTCATCAAGCAAGATTGCCAAGGTCCATCGTGGAAGAGTCACAGAGCTAAAATAGGAGAAAACATTAGAGTTTTTCTTCCATGAATCCCATGGTAAGGTACTGTTTTCTAAAGTGCTTTGACCACCTGAGCAGGGATATATGAAAGACAAAATGTATATTCCTTAAGACAGAAATTCACTCTTTTTATATCATTTTACAAAGTGAGTCCTTTTCTACTTGGAGTCTGAGCCTGCTGTTATAGTAGAAATTAGAACAGATTGAAGGCTCGGTTGAATGTCAAGTTATAATCACTGTTTATTGGTAGTAGTTTAGTATCTTAAAGGGTGACACTATCTGGTAAGATGGACTACACTACTTATGAACAATTCCAGCAATGCAGAAATTAGGCCAAACTGGAGTTCACTGTATTCCCCACCTTAATACATGTCAGCGTAATCTCAGATTGATAACCTCTGTTACACAGCTGTTTCCCTCCCTGGTGTTCAACACCGTTCCCCGACATGCTGCCTCTCCATGCTCCTCTTCAACCTGTGTCTCCTGAGAGCTTGGCTGCTGTGAGCATCAGCGAGTCCGAAGGCTCTTGCACTCTGTGCCGGAGGAGCGTAGGGCCTGGCAGGCTCAGGCTCTGCAGCCTTTCCATGTGCTTCCAAATGACAGTCTTTGTCACTCTGCAATGAAAAATGTAACTGAGCTGTTTTATGTTCCTTTGGTTTAAATTCCCTTGCTCTGCTCTGCAATTCTAGCCGATTATTTACAGTGGTGCAAGATGCCAACTCTCTCATTAGAACCAATGTTAAAAACTTGGCTTTGATTTAATTGGAACTGGAGAGGATACGTTGTCTTGTGGCCAAGGCACGGAACCTAGAGTAAGAAGAGCTGTCTTGTCTTTCTCAGTTTTCTATGGACTTATTAGGTGAATCTGGACAGGCCTTAAAACAAAGTTAGGTCAGTTTAGGAATAGTTACATTGTGCTTTGAGGCGAGATACTATGTCTTAGGATAATTACAAAGTATTACAATTGAATACTGAATTGTTTTGTGGGTCAGTTTCTCTTGTACCCAGTAAATTTAGAAGCTTCCTGTATGTGAGGGAAACGTACCTGAGAGAATAGTGCAAATTAAGACATAAGGCATTAAGGCAGAGACAGTCGGGCCTGGTGACATGGGGGTAATATGCTGGGAAGGGGGGACTTCCGCAATCATCATATGCAATTTAACTGCCTGCAGAAACAGTCCTCAGCAGAGATTGCTGCCAGCGCTTGATCGGGTTTGAACAGACATCCAGTCCTAGCCAGCTGCTGCTGAATGGGTAAGGAAGGTGTCCATGGCCTCAGTGTAGGTGCTTGGTGCCATCTCCTCCTTCCCCCAGGCAGCCTCTGCCCATGGGCAGACGTGACCCACTCTTGTTTCACTGCTGAGAGCAGCCCTCAGTGCTCTATGGTTGCTTGTTTGTGGTGCAAAGCTGCTCCCCTTCCTTCACAAAGATACCAGACTCCTAATTTATCTTTCATCTTTGGAGAGCCAAGTTCTGCCTAGCTGTGCTGATCAAACACCACTCAGCACTGCGGTGCTGTCAGACAGACAAACCCCTCGGTGCGAACATATATTTCCCTTTGACATAAGGGAGGATGATCTAACTAGCAGATGTTTTGTTCTGTATAGAGCCCTGTCTGCTACATCTAAAATAGCACTTGCTGGACTGCTCCTTCTGTCCTGCTTTTTTCCCTGCTCCTGATAAGTGCTGCGCAGTTGGATGTTCTACAGAGCCTGCTCAGGATTAGGAGCTGGGGCTGAGGACTCTAGGCCAGGCAGGGCGGAGAGGCCCCTGGCCCTGGAGGTTCTGGAGGCTCCTCCTTCGGAGCTTGCTGAGCCTGGCACGGAGTTGCAGTGGTCACTTCCCCGCTCCTCCTCTCCCCGTGGAGACCTGAGCAACAAAGGTTGGAACCTAAAGGCAAAGGTCCATTAATAACCAGAGGTCAAAGCCATGTTTAGGGCAGGGTATGCCTCATAGAAATGGGTTAATTGAGCTGCTTCTTTGCAATAAATTTTATTCATTCTTATAAACGTTGTATTCTGCAGACTACCTCTAGAGCTCTTTGTCTGGACAACCTCACTTCTACAGACACGTGCTGTGATGATTTAAGGAAGAGCTGGCTGTATTGGGCCCTTCACGGTCTAGTTCTGGCTCCCCCATCAGATCTCTGCTCTATCCACATTTCTGTCATGTGGACACTTGAGCTGTGTCCAGGTTTCTGCCTGTTGTTTGACAACTTATCTAGATCTGCATAAATCTGAGTGTTAGCCTAGGGACAGCTTTCTGTGGCTGCAAGTAAAACTGTAATAATTATAACAATACAGATTCCTAGTGCAAATAGAGCTGTAATGATGTAAAAATTAACTAAAACTAACCTTATGTTAGTACTGCTTATTTGTCTAAATTAAAGGAATAAGCTCTGGTAATACAGGTACATTTATGCTATTTATCTGTTAAAAACAAAAGGTTTTATTTCTTTATTTGCTTCTGAGCAGATGTGGAAACAATAACAAAAAAAAAAAAGTAGAAGCAACAAAGCTGTGATTGCTGTGATTTATTTTCCTACATTACTTTTTTTTTTTTCCTACTGAAATGTCATATCTGGTTTTGCGATCAACCAGATGGGGTCACTTCAATCAATCTGACTGCTTTTAAGGCAAGGCTCTGCTCTCTGCATTAGGGTAAGTGCACGTTGTTTGTGAGAGCCCTTCCATCTCTGGCTTCCTGGAGGTCTGGCACAGAGGAGCAGTTCTGTAGCTGGAGTACTGAGGAGTGGCTGGATGGGATTAGGTGCCTCCTTGCTCCAGCAGCCTATGGGAAAGGAAAAGCTCAGTTCTGCCATGGGGTCTTCCCAGGCAGCTGGTGCAAGCAGTGTAGTGGGCAGTGTATGTAAAGGTTTAATTTCAAGTTTGACTAGTATCTGCCAGCTCATGCTATGTAGAGATGTTGCTGAAAAGGGACTGAAAAGATTTCTAGCTGTTGCATTTCTTATATTCCTCCTGAATCCACAAGTTTTATATAGTGTAAATAAGTCTCAACAATAGCAATAGGCTTCCCACTAAAGCACAGTAGGACTTAGGGGAGCCCCACTTACCTCTTTGCTAGACATTTGGTTTTGATGGCCATAAGCAGGGCCTGATGTGCTCAGAAGTGCAGATGGGCACCTTGGCTGCAGAGCAGATGTAATTACAGCTGAACATCCTGTCCCACAGCAGCTGTTTGCTGCCTCTGCCCTTTTGTGAATGGGCTGTTTACTAGAGTTTTGAACTGGAAAAGGCTGTTAAATAAAGACACAGGAAAGAGGAAGTATTCTTGCAAGACCTGAACTTTAAGCCCTGATTCGGACACGCACCGGAGGTACGTGCATGTTCTAATTCAGGAACATAATGTAAATTATAAATGTGCTTTAAATGTGCTGTAAATTCTGCTTTTCAGTCAGGCATCCGATACTGTAATAATGATAACTTTATGCTCCGACAAAAAGGAAATAATTATATTAAAGATTGGCCTCCATGGGGAGGCTCCCCATGGCTTCGACTACTGGTTGTTATAATTACTTTATAGATTAGTATAGCAATTTAGACTGAAAATCAAGCATTTATAGATTTTGTAATTAACAAATTTTGCATGAGATACTCTCTAGAAGAGTTTTCTTGTTATTCTGGCACCCTGGTCTAACACTTCAGTTTAAGAGCTGTTTTATTCCTGCTGAGGCTGACAGGGGTCACGCACTGCATGCTGCACTGTATTGGTGCTGGATATCCTGAGATCTTCCTAGCTGGTACTAAGTAACTAGTCAAACTCGCTGGCACTTATCACTTGCTAAATGGCAATATAATAGTTATATAATATCATGGAATTTCAATATCATGGAATCAAGGATAGATTGTGGTTTGTTACTAAAGCAATTAGATTGTGTTGCAGTTCCACAGAATTGGTTAATCACTTGTCTTTTGTTGGGTACGATCAGCATTCCGGTCCAAAGCTATTAATGGCCCTCATTGATCACGGGAGGTGTCTGATGAGCGAGGTGTTTGTTGGTCGCTTGTGCAGGGGGTGTCTGCGGAGGCCAGGCCGGGGCCGTGGGCCGCAGAGGAGCCGTGGCCAGGCCGGTATGGGCCGCAGTGGGAGCAGGGCCGCGCGGCTCGGCCCTCTCTGCCGCCTGCGCTCCTGTCAGCGCTCCTGGAAGCCTCGTGGTGCCATCCTGCCGGAGACCGGCCCCGTGTTGGAATGAGGACAGGGTCCTTCCTCCACTCTGATGCACGTATTCTGGGGAAATTGTGAAGAAAATGAATGAGTCCAGCAGTCTCCTGGATGTCCAGAGCTGTAGCCCCTGCAAGAGGAGAAGGCTTCCTCACCGTACTGCACGCAGAGACGAGTTTTACTTCAGCTGGGCAGTGTTTGCTCTGCAGCTCATATGACTGGATAGGTGCTTAATGTTATGTCACAGCATCATGTGGTGGCTCCTGGTCATGCCCTGATGCACCAGCATGTGGTACAAACATCCTGGGTCACCACACGTGGTTACGGTGCAGTTAGAAGGCTGGTAGTGGGGTTTTTAGTCATTTCAAGAGAGTTTTAAGCCAGGACACTTGGATACCAGTGGCAGTGAGACCATGACCCTGAAGCCTTTGCATCAGGTTCCAGTTTGGCTGCCGTGTTCTTGTGCCACTTGTCCTGGTTTTGTAATGCTGAGAACATCGAATGGTTTATGATAGTGCTGCAATGCATGTTACAGCCTTCCTGCAATTACACCCACTATTACAATGAAGATGTATCGGCCAACAGAGAGCCTTCTATTTTGCAGGATATAGCGCAGACCTATAAAAACTAGAGCTATTGCATGAAATCAGACTAGAGGCTCTCTGTCTCTTCTGGCCTATCCTCAGTGAGAGAGAGGAAGGAAGAAATAAAGAAGGAAATGAGACTCAAAAAGGAAACTTGCAGTCCTGGAATCTTTCCGTTTTTTTTTTTTTTTTTTTTTTTTCCCTGAGAAATTGATGTTATTGCTCAAGTAGCTGAAGTTATTTGCACTGTGGAATCACTGCTCTAACACAGGCTTTTCTGAATTTCCCTCCCAGTTCAAGAACCACATCTTGATTTGCTATTTAGCTGCATCCTTTGTGTTACAAAGTAGCCCTCTGCATTACTTTGTAACACGTAGACATCTATAGATGATGTTGCTAGGTAGGATGATAATATGAGAATAGGTCTTGATGATGTAGTACCTCTTATTATATAACAATTATTAGGAAATGAGTACAAATACTTTTTGATGCTATATTACACAAATTAACAGTGATTAAACTCTACTAACTAGTGTTTATCTGCTCTTACACAGCAAGGTTCCAAGCTTACATTCTTCTAGAGACCTTTCAGCTGTTCTCGGAGGATGGGATGCAGAGCCACCTTACCTAACAGGAAAAGCACTGAACTGTGAGTCAGGAGACTAGCATGTACTCGTGGCTATGTTACTGACTTGCTGTGTGAGCAATGAATTAATCATCTCAACTTTCGGTGCTTCTGTTTGCCCTTTCATCTTTTGCTTCTTTTAGTTTGTAAGGTCACAAGGGGAAGGATTTGCACTGCATGCAGCATAAAGGGCTCCTGATCTCAGCAGGACATCCATGCATTGCATGCTCAATGCAAACAAGATGTTGCTCATTGAAGAGCTGCGTTCCCAACGTAGTTATAAGTGTGATGAGCTGCCACGTGGAAGCTGGGGAGACAGAAGCTCATATGGGTCTAGTTCACGTCTGTGAATCTTCTAATGTTTAAGCTGCAATTGAAATCTTTCAATGCTAATGTGACAAACCCCACTCTGCTCCACAAAAAAAGCTCAATCAATATCCTTTTGGTCTACATTTGAGCCTTATACTGGCATGATTATGTAAGGAAAGGGTGTATTAAAAAAAAAAAAAATCGGAGTGCCAGTGAAAGCTCTGTAAAAGACAGCTCTGTAGTGCTCTGTACACAGGATGTGTAATAGTTTGGTTTTCTGGAATAGGAATACATTTTAATACTAGTATAACTATTTCTGCACATTGGAAGAGAAGATGAATTGTTCCCTTTAATTCTGCCAACTTAATGAAGCAAAGTATTCAAAGTATTTTTTGAGAGTAATTCCATTACAGAGTTGATGGGGAGGAAGCTGATGTGTTTCAGGGATGTGACAGGAGAAGGCATCTGAGACTTCATTTTCTGTCCTTTCTGACTGAGTGAGGAAATATTTTTCCCTCCTGCCTTCTCTCTCCTTTCAGAGCTGGCTTTTCCTGTCGGGCGGCATACTCTGGGAAGATTTTGGCATTTTTCCCTGCCCTTGGCAGCAATGGAATGTTTTCTTCCTATTTCTCAATCTCTGTTGTGATTGCAAGCAAGGCAGAGGTGGTGTCTTTGTTTCACTGTTGCTTTTAAGTCACATGATGGTGTTTTGGAAATTTGTGGATCTGCAGTACTGCACAATTACCCTTGGGGGGGGGGCAAAAAAAAAAAAGGGAGGGGGAGGGTCAGGTTCTGATTTAAGGCAACAGAAGCTACTGGTGACCAGGAGTTGGAGTCTCCAATATTCACATTGTCCACGTGAAAAAATAACTTTGTTTAAAAAAATAAATAAAATAAAAAGCCCTGCACCTTGGTTTGTATACCAGCCAGGAGTGTATCAGGAACAGGTGAGCAGAAACCCTCTTCACAAGAGCACGGTGGCCTTGAGATCTTCCCCAGCGCTCAGTGTGCTGCTCCTTTAAGATTTAAGAACAATTAAGTGCCCAGAAGTAGGAAAGCAGGAAACGAACAGCTCATCATGTCCATAGATCCTTCCTACTATCTTTCATTCTATACAGAAGAAAAGATGGGGGGAAGTGATACCACACTGCACTGCGCTTTGCTTCCTGGAGTCCACTAAAGTAGGTTTAAAGGACTCCATCAGTAGGAAACAGTTATTATTTTAGATTGAGGTCTTGACATTGTTCCCAATGAGGTCACAGTTTGCCATTGATAAAAGCATTGCACAAACAGACAAATAGAGCAATGCCTTCAAAGACAGCAGCAAAAATAGAATGACTGGTTGCTTAGCAAATATCTGCAAATTTAGCAAATATCATTTATCATCTATCATGCCGGTAAAGGATTACCCTCAATTCTAATTAATCTCAATGGAGTTAAAAGTTACCGTCCTATTTTTCTCTTCTTGTTACAGATTTTCAAATAGTAATATTGTTATTTCAATGTCCTAGAGGTAATTTACAGTAAGCTTCACTCTCAATTTTCAGCTCCATTTAACAGCACCTCTCCAACTCTGCATCTGAGGACTCCGTGCTGTTCAGCATTATTTGGAAACCCAGCAAAGTAAATTGTGTTGTATCTGCACGGCAGTGCAGTGCATCATCAGTTCAAGCTGCTTGATGTGTATTTCTTTTTTTTTTTTCTTTTTTTTTTTTTTTTAAACTTTTTTATTTTAGAAGGGCTTGTGTGGGTTAAGCAGCAGTAGAAATTAAATAGGGCAGCATAAGCTAGAAGGATGACTCACTGGAAGGAAATAAAGCAGCAGTTGGTAAAAACCGTTCAGTGACAGAGCCTTTATATTCATAAACTCATACAAGCTAGCATCAGGCTTACAAAAAAAAAAAAAAAGTGTAGGAAGCACAGAACTGAATGCAAATCTTGGCATCCTCCCGTTCTTAGAGCCTTATCCTCCTGGTAGACACTTTGTTCCTGCGTCTCCTCGCAGGACACCTGGTTGTTTAAGGAAGGAAGGAGGAGACCCAGGCTGCCCTCACAGATGGGCCGATCCAAGGGCGTTTTTACATGCAGCACAAATATCTGACTGTGCTTGAATTAAAATAATAGTACAAATAGAGCAATGTTAAGCTTATGCAGATCTTGGTTAAAGCACTGACTCGTGTCTGTGGAAGTAAATAACTGATATCTGGCAGTGACCGTTCTGTCGTTCCTGGATTGTGAGGAGAGCGAAGCCACTGGGCACTGCGTTAAAACAGACGCGCTGGAGTGAGGTGCAGATGTCACCAAATCCACATCCAGCCTTGGAGACCATGTGCTTATCATATCAACTCAGTTGACCTAAATGAGGAATAATTCCAATGAGGGAGCTGGGGAACCAAGACTACTTTCTCCATGGACCTGTCTAAGCAGTTGCCGTGTCCCAAGGCACAGGACACGGCCGAAACAAGGGAGGTGTGTGACTTTGGTCGTGAAAAGGAGAGGACTGTACGGTAGTCACCCAAAGCCTTGGGCAGAGGGAAATGTCCAACCTGCAGGAAGCACAAGCAATATGGGATAGAAATATAGATTAAGAACATGATGAATAATGCCAGCACAACCAGAAGGAGACAGTTTGTGGTGTTTATAGTAGCAGCTACAGTGAAGAGTTAATGAGGAGACAATCTGCACCTTTGCAGTGGTGCAGCTGGTATCTTTAAAATAGTCTTGATTTGTTTAAAAGGAGAAAAAATAATGCTTGAACGTTTCCATGTAATTAGGAGTTAGAGCATAATCAGTCTGCCTGGAAGACAGAATCTAATGAGGACGTGTTGCAGCGGAGGAGCACAGAGTGCTAGCGAATGCTCTGCAACTCCTGCTGTCTTTTTGTCCCTCCTGCTCTGATCCAAATGGTGTCTAGACCTCCTCACAGCTTTCTCTGTGAGTAAAAACTCTGACCCTGTCTGTGAGATCATCCAGGGAGGAGGCCAGAACATGTCAGTGAGTACTGAAGTCACGAGGTCTGTCTGGGATTGCTTTCCTCTAGACTCTCTTACTGCTTTGACTCCAGCTGCATGATAAACAAGAACAGAGAATTCAGAGAGAGGAAGAGATAACCTTGAATTGTCCTTTGGGGCACTGTGATGGTCTGGACAGACCTGATTAGTCATCCAGAACTCTTTTTTTTTTTTTTTTTTTTTTTTTTTTTTATATATACTTAGGTGCCATAAGTCCTACAAATAACTAATTTCTGGTGAAGGCATTGCTTGATGGGGAAAGAACTAGATACATAAAATGATCTAATTTCCGTGGCGTTTTTAGAACATATGCAGAAAATACTTTGCTCTGTTAATTTCCTTTAGAATATCTGGGCTCTTACTATGATGTTTTGGGAACTTGGTATTACTTTAAGTCAGAGAACTTTAGTCCATGATACCTACTGGAGTTTCACATCCCAGTTTCCAGAAATGCAATTTTCAATTACAAGAGGATTTATTTGTCTTCAGACTGTAGCATTTATATAGGCTGTGTGAAACAATTTGCTTTAGTAATGCCCCTAAATCCGTGTGGCCCTTGTGCTGAATAGACTTTCTAGGACAAAAAAAAATCCAGTGAGAATATTTTGTATAGAATCTCTTAACTTCTCTAGAGTATAATCAATCATTCTGTGATTACCATTAGTTAGCTCATTTGTTTGCTATTCATGTTTAACAGATCCTAATTCAGTCAGGGAGAAAGTGGGAGACAGGGAATAATACAGCAAATACATGTTCTAAAATCTAAGAACCTAAATAGCAGAGAAAGGATGTGAAACTCCCACAGTTTATCGGAGAAAAATAGAGAGAACTGTCTCTTTTCCTCTAGATGGATCAAACTTCAGCGATTTCAGTGGCCTGTAATGCCCTCTAATGGAGGAGTCTGTTGGAGCAGCGCCCTGTGAGAAGCCCTCGAGCAAAGGGACGGAAAGAATCAAGTGTCCAGATGGAGGAGCAGCCGCAGCCCTGCCAGGTACACGGTGCGGCCCCCTGTTTCAGGGAGGCAGAGCCTAGAGTGTTAAGTCACCTCTTACTAAAAACTCGGCAAATACGTTCCTTCCTTGCCTTCCTTGCCTTCCTTGCCTTCCTTGCCTTCCTTGCCTTCCTTGCCTTCCTTGCCTTCCTTGCCTTCCTTGCCTTCCTTGCCTTC
>NW_020455755.1:842626-846783 GCF_003342845.1 Nothoprocta perdicaria
CCTTCCTTGCCTTCCTTGCCTTCCTTGCCTTCCTTGCCTTCCTTGCCTTCCTTGCCTTCCTTGCCTTCCTTGCCTTCCTTGCCTTCCTTGCCTTCCCTCCCTCAGTTTGTTTGTTTAACTTTACTTAATGACTATATGAAAGTAGTTTTGCCATTGATTGCAGATTTGGACATCTCTTCCACTACGATTCCCCATTGATCGTGAGTTCACAAAATATGTCGTACAGATGAATGCTTCTGAAAGTGAGGGTAAGTTTCTGCACCCAAACATAGAAATAGAAATTAAAAAGTATCACATAGCATCTTTGAATGAATGGAAAACTTTACATTGCTGAAACATTTGATAAATGCTGGTGAAAAAAATAGTGAAATATGATAAAAGGAGACATGAAAGTGTGAAACAGAGTGAAGCCAGTGGGGTTAAAAGAAAAGGAGAGGTTAATAAGTAAATAATTTGAGTTGAAAATACAAAGAGAAAAAAAAAAGGAAAAGGTAAAGAGATTGAGAAAAACACCACCTTCTGTAGCAATAAGCTAAGAAAAGCGTCACCTCCAGAAAAGCCAGTTCAGACACAGCAGTAAGGCATGGATGCCCACATTTCCCAAGAAAATTGTGGGTGATATCAGCTGGACCTTAATATGTAAAAAAGATCAGCAATGTCTTCTGCTTGAAGCTTAAAATGAAAAGACTTACGTTGTTAAATGATGCCATCTGACCACGTAGGATTGACACCTTTATTCTAAGAGGAATAGTGAGCTCAGGGTTAATGTGGATTTTACTGTAGATTGGCACTGTTCATTTTCTGTGTATGCCTCCGTCTTCTCATCTGCTTCCCCGTCTTCTTGCTTTGGCAAAAAGTAGAAGTGCCAAAATACGTCGAGGAAGTGATTCAAGTGACATTTTTTTGGCTTGACTACGACCGTCAATGTCTAGAAATGTTTTAAGAAGACACATATGTGTCTGTGGGCACATATGCTTGTGCACATAGCTGAGTTTCTGCACAGCCTGCCCAGAAGGTGGGTTATTCTGTGGATGTGGTGGCCTGGGCCGTGGTTTCCGGAGCCCGCCGCGCTGGGGAAGGCCCGTGCGGTCCCTGCCGTGGCAGCTGCGGTTCGGGCTGAGCGGGGCCGCGTCTCCGCTGCGGCTGCAGGATCGTGCAGCGCTGCCCGGGCAGCACCGCCGCAACCGCCCTTGTGCCGCGTGGGGTGGTGTCTGGGGCAGGCGGGGAGGCCCTCGCTGCAGCGCAGAGCTGCCCGCAGCGGTAGCGTTGCCAGCTGCTTCCGTTGCCCCCGCCACGAGCTGCTGCTCCCACGGGATGCCGAGGAGCCAGCGGGCAGGAGCACAGACGAGCCCAGGCTCTTGCAGGGTATTTATCATGAGTTAACAAACAACTCTAGATAAAATCTTTACTCCAGTGAATCTAATGGATGTTTTGTGGTGGTCGTGTTTTAAGATTCTTCCTGACAAATCCATTTCTGCCAGGCCAGAGTTCTAGGGCACAAGGTACCATGAACACCTCTCTGCTCTGTGATCCCAGGAAACCATTTTCAGGTACCCAACATACCTATCCACGCAACAAAAGTCACCAGGAGCTGGGAGTCTCTGAGAACAGATCCTTGGCCTTACTCTGTTTTACAGAGTAACTGTTTTTTTAACAGGAATGTTTAAAGAATAATGAATGTTCATAAAGTGATACTGATTACACACTGCTCTCTTGCTGCTGCTGCTGTTACTGACAGAGACTTTCTCTGTGCTCAGACATATAAAATATGATTAGAAAGGTTCCACTGACAAGCTTTATTCTCCATCCAGAACAGCTCAGATATCAGTAATTAAGTATATATATGTATCATATATGTTTGCTGTGGATACAAATGTATATAAAACCAATGCATTAGAAGCCTTGCCTAGACTGTAATGCAACATTTATTTTTAAAGTCTTTTTAAAACATATTCATATTGAGCATTCTAATGCACTCTAATGCAAAGGAATCAATAGCCTTTACACCACAGATAGTTTATTGTACACAGCAAATGAATAATACAAAATTCAGTGCACTTAACAGCCCAATATTAGACTTCATAATTTGTATAAATCAGAATGCTTTTTGCATTTCCTGAAACACAGTACCACAAAGTGTACAGACAGAAAACTACTGTTTATTCTCCAGCCAATTAATCTTTTTTTCTAAATAAAAATATTTGCAATCAATTTCCATCATTGTATAGATGAAACATTAGACATAAGCTTGAACTCCTGAAAATTCTAGAAATACTAAACATAAACTAAGTTCCTGAATTTATTATTAGTATATAAAGTAATTGTTCATATTGTAAAACTGAATTACAGGACTTTCACTGTTCATTATTTACAGGTAAAGTTACTCCAGAATACATTTGATATTGCTGCTCATGATGACAATTAGTGTGTATTATAATAATAGCTGTAGTCTTAATAACAAATCTCAGACAAAAGTGGTTCCTGTAGCTGCACATTTTACCACACTGCCTTCTTTTAGGCTCTTTTAGGCTCAGCTGTGTTTTTATTACACACTAACCTGCTTTTCCTGTTGTTATTACTGTATGTTATTGCCATCACAGACACTGACTCAGAAATTTAAAAGAAATATCTTTACACTGAGTTGTACACAGCCCGCTTTACTGTTTCTCAGATAGTTTGAGTCCATATTTGGCTAACAGGAAAATGAGATCTGTCCTTGCTTCACCAGATCAGTTGTCCATATTTTATTTTTTTGAGTCAGTCTAATGTGCAGTATCAGGTAGCTTTTATTTCGGTGCTTTAGAGTAAACACAGTGTTTTTCCAGATTGAGGTGGTGAGAATGAAAGCAGGACTGGTTCAGCTGATTTCAAACCTGGTCTATTTTAGTTTAAGCATCATTTCCAAACATATATTGAAAAAAAAAAATGAAGCAGAGAATGTTACAATGTAGTGTTATGTATGTTATAGGATTAAGACAAACTGTTTAATTGATAGCACCTTTTAATCTGAGCTACTGGTTCATATTAACATTTTAGAAATCTGTCTGTAATAGCACATGCTGCCTGTTTGACTGAAGTGGGCTAAAACAAATTGGAAATAGCTTGTCATAAAAAACAGTATTTTGACATGCATAGCTTTGTTTTTATGATATGTCTGAATATTTTAACTGCACCTTAGTGAAGGACTTGTCTAAATTTCATCTTTTCCAGCAGGGATTTGGCAACACTGAATGCTAAGCATAAACTTTGGAAGCAGCGGAGAAGGAATTCCTACTTCACCCAGAGGGATGCTATCTTGGATGAGAAGCAGAATTAGATTCCCTCCAGGTCTGCATGTTACAGCAGGACAAAATAGAAAGTTTGCCGTGTTTGCATTTGAAATGTTATCTTTAAAAGATGCTTTATGATAATCCTTCTAAACACTGCATTGCTTATGCTTCAGACTAGCATATAAAAGCAGTTTTCTGGACTTGGGTGGAAAAAATCTGGACTGGCAGATAAAGAGTAAAGCAAGTCCACTTTCTTCCCCAGTGCTTCATGATGCATTTGTCATTTTAAAATCATACATTCAAGAGATCCCAAATCAATTTCATCTTTATTTATGGGATTTTAACTTGGCTCTAGCACGAAAGCCATTATTTTGTGCTTCTGTCTGCCCAGAAGGAAAACAAATTAACATTCTTGAGGCGGAAGCTGGAAGTGGATGTTTGTTTGTCCTGTTATCTCATATCCTCCTTTTCTGGGTCACAGAGAACAAGGCACGGGCTCGCCTGGAAGCGTTTCAGGGCTGCAGTAGGTATTTCGGGTGGAGGTGGAGTTTGCTTCACATGCAACAAAAGCTGTGCAATCCATGACAGCTGATTTATTGGTGTGTAACCTTTCTGTTATCCTTTATAAGATGAGCAGCTGTACATTCCGTCCGTGGGTATCATCTGGCGTGTAGGTGGCCCTGTCCAGCGCGGTGCCTGTGAAATGGCACCGTGTTTTAAACAGAGGGGTACAAATCCTCCAGCCATCCCTCTCCTCTCCGCCGAGGGAAGGCGCTGCCCTGCTCGGCGCCAGGCCCCGCGGGCTCGAGCTCTCGCGGGGCCGCGGGACGGGGCATTTCGTGTCACTGAGTGCCCGGGCGGCCCCGCCGCGCCGCCATGAGCGGGGCC